>NC_091990.1:53539908-53839908 GCF_044704955.1 Pristiophorus japonicus
GTCAAAGGCAAAGTCTCAATTGAGGAGATCTTTGAAGTGTTCCTTCCAGCAGTTCCTGGCTGCCTCAGTGTCCTTGATGAGTGTTTCCCCGTTCTTGGCTAGGAGTGGGGTAGGGCCTTGGGAGTTTGGTCCGTATGTGGCCTTGACTGCGATGAAGAATCCTCACACCTCATGGCTGTCGGCCAGCTGCTGTATCTCCTGTGCTTTCTCCATCCACCACCTATTCTTTAGGTCCAGGGTTTTTTGTTGGCCGTCTATAATGCTGCGTTGCTGCTCCCGTGTTGGGTTGCTGTTTAAGGCTCAGAAATGCCCTGCGCTTGCAATCAATTAGTTCTTGAATCTCCTGTTCATTCTCATCAAACCAGTCCTGGTGTTTCCTGGTTGAGTGACTGAGCGCCTCTTTGCAGACACTGATTATGGAGGTCTGGAGGGCAGACCAAGCGCTATGGACATTCTGCATCTCGGGGTCATCAAGGCACACTAGGCTAGCTGTGAGGCGCTGACTGTAAAGGGCTCTCTTAGCTGGGTCCTTAAGTGCCTCGGCATTGACTTTTTTGCGATACTGCTTCTGCTGTCCCCTTTGCTTTGGGCCTATGTTGATGTCAATGATGGATTGGATTAAGCGGTGGTCCTTCCAGCAGTCGTCGGCTCCTGTCAAGGCATGGGTGATGCGCACATCCTTGCGATCCCTGGCTCGGACGATGACATAGTCGAGCAGATGCCAGTGTTTGGAGCGAGGGTGTTGCCACGATGCCTTGTATTTGTCCCTCTGGTGGAACAAGGTGTTGGTGATGACAAGTTCATGCTCTAGACATTTTGTCAGGAATAGGGTACCGCTGGAGTTGCCTTTCCCTAACCCCTCTCTGCCAGTCAAGGCTCCGCAGAGGTCAGTGTCCCTGCCGACCCTGGCGTTGAAGGCGCCGAGGAGGATCAGTTTCTCGCCCGTGAGGACGCAGGTCAGGGATTTTTCGAGGTTGGAGTAAAAACCCTCTTTGGCCTCATCTGTTTCATCGAGTGTTACCGAGGCATATGAAAGCATGGGCCTTACGCTAAACATTAGTAAGACAAAGGTCCTCCACCGGCCTGTCCTCACTGCACAGCACTGCCCCCCAGACGTCAAGATTCACAGCATGACCCTAGACAACGTGGACCACTTCCCCTATCTCGGAAGCCTCCTATCAACAAGAGCAGGCATTGACGACGAGATCCAACACCGCCTCCAGTGCGCTAGTGCAGTCTTCGGCCGCCTGAGGAAAAGAGTGTTTGAAGACCAGTCCCTCAAAACTGTCACCAAGTTCATGGTCTACAGGGCCATAGTAATACCCACCCTCCTGTATGGCTCAGAGACGTGGGCCATGTACAGTAGACACCTCAAGTCGCTGGAGAAATACCACCAGCGATGTCTCCGCAAGATCCTGCAAATCCCCTGGGAGGACAGATGCACAAGCATTAGCGTCCTCATCCAGGCCAACATCCCCAGCATTGAAGCACTGACCACACTTGATCAGCTCCGCTGAGCAGGCCACATAGTTCGCATGCCAGATACGCGACTCCTAAAGCAAGCGCTCTACTCGGAACTCGTCCATGGCAAACGAGCCAAAGGCGGACAGAGGAAACGTTACAAGGACACCCTCAAAGCCTCCCTGATAAAGTGCGACATCCCCACTGACACCTGGGAGTCCCTGGCCATAGACCGCCCTAAGTGGAGGAAGTGCATTCGGGAGGGCGCTGAGCTCCTCAAGTATCGTCGCTGAGAGCATGCAGAAATCAAGCACAGGCAGCGGAAGGAGCATGCGGCAAACCAGGTTCCCCGCCCACCCGTTCCCTCAACGTCTATCCGACCCACCTGTGACAGACACTGTGGTTCTTGTATTGGACTGTACAGCCACCTAAGGACTCATGCTAAAAGTGGAAGCAAGTCTTCCTCGATTCTGAGGGACTACCTCTGATGATGATGAATAGTCTGCAGCCTTTTCTGTGATATTTCAATAAAGATAGCACTGGAGAAGGAACTCTTGTGTTACATGCATAAATTGCAAAGATAAGTACCAGATGCTGCATCAGATTTAGTTTAAAACACTTAGCTAATTCATTCACCTAAGTATGGAGCCAATTGTGTTTCATAGCTCCTTGGGCTTCATGCCAACCTTGACTCTAGGATGATGCCTGGAGCTAGAGATGAAATTCAAGTGTAGACTGACCCACTAAGGTTGCCACCTGATGACACACAGTATTCCATCTTAAATCCAGTTCAGGATCTATGGGGTAGAAATTGGACCATGTTGTGCCCATCTTACAGCTGCCTCAATAATGTGCCTCAGTCCAAATCTCAGAAAGGGATACTGAAAGCACCAGTGTTACATTTCTCTCTTTCGTACATTGAGATTGACTATTTTGTGCCAATTAGAACATAAGAACATAAGAAATAGAAGCAGGAATAGGCCATTTGGCCCCTCGAGCCTGCTCCGCCATTCAATGAGATCATGGCTGATCTGATCATGGTCTCAGCTCCATTTCCCTGCCCACTCTACATAACCCTTGGTTCCCTTATCGTTCAAAAACCTGTCTATCTCCGCCTTAAATATATTCAATGACACAGCCTACACAGCTCTCTGGGGCAGAGAATTCCACAGATTTACAACTCTCTGAGAGAAGAAATTACTCCTCATATCAGTTTTAAATGGGCAGCCCCTTAATCTGAGATTATGTCCCCTAGTTTTAGTTTCCCCTATTTAGTGGAAATATCCTCTCTGCATCCACCTTGTCGAATCTCCTCATTACCTTATATGTTTCGATATGATCACCTCTCATTCTTCTGAACTCCAATGAGCATAGGTCCAAAGTATTCAACCTATCTTCATAACTCAACCTCTCATCTCCAGAATCAACCGAGTGAACCTTCACTGAACAGCCTGCAATTAGTATTGAATGAGCAGTCGTTCTGTGCTGAGGTCTTATAACTACTAGGAAACGGGCTCAGATTGCACAATTCATTTCATTTCAGACCTTTAAATCCAACAGAGCGATCCTGTCAGTGTTGTTGAATCTGACCACAAGTTCCAAAGGTGAAATGACTATAGGCTAGAAACTACCGTTAATGATGTCATTGCATGAATTCTTAACACATTTATATTAAATTCCTTTTTGCACTTAAACTCACTTAAAACAAATGGACCAATGTCTCTGTTAAAATAATGGAGAATTGCAGCATGAGTACATTCAGCATTAGTACAATAATCTCTAATCTCACTATCAGTAAATTCTGCTGTAGTGTGCGAACACATTCTGCTACCTAATCCCTCGAATATGTCAGTTCCTAAAGTTTGCAGTTTTCTCGCCTACTGAGTGACTCAATACAACCACAACTTATGAACATGTTACTACACCAGCGACATCCTGACGTAGCAAAGGGCAACTAAACTAATAACTTGGATGAGGCATCAGAGTTATGAGGTGTGGCGATATAAACCGGGAATGTTTACGTTGGGTAAAAGGCAATTCACGGGTGCTCTTAGTGAGGGATTCAACATTTTACAGAGTGTAGGTAAATTGAGCCTGAATAATATGTTTGACAAACAAAGGGACACAGAATCAAGAAGGAAAGTGAACTGAGTTAGACCAACCACCTTCTACCGCATGGTAAAACTTTACTGAACCAGCCACTTAAATGCTGTGGCTATTAAGAGCTGGGTATTCTACATCAACTGGCTCATTTCCTGACGACCCAAAACCTTTCCACCACCTACAAATCAGGAGTGTGATGGAATACTCTTCACTTGCCTGAATGAATGCAGCAACATCAGCACTCAAGAAGCTCAACACTATCCAGGGCAAGGCAATGTGTTTGATCGGCAGCTCATCCACCACCTTAAACATTCATTCCCTCCACCACCGGTGCACCGTGTCTGCAGTGTATATTATTTACAATATGAACTATAACAATTTGCCAAGGTTTATCCGACAGCACCTCTGACCTCGAAGGACAAGGACAGCTGGACAAGGACAAGGCCTTACCAAAAGGCTGGATTTCGGCTCTCAGATTTAATTTTTTTGTTTTTGATTTCTAACTTCTCTCCTGAATGGCCCGCCCATCCGCCCACCACCTCTCTCTCTCTATCCGGCCCATTCACTACTTCTCTCTCTCCCCGGCCCACCTGCCTTCTCTCTCTCTCTCTCTCTCTCCCACTACCTCCAATGTTTTCTCTCCCACAGAAGGCTGCAATAATTCAAAGGCTGGAAGCAATGTTTCAGCAGCGGACTCCATGTGGACTTGTTGGGGACCCACTTCTGGATACGGTTTCCAGTCCGAGGAGTCTGCGCCTGTGCGAGAGGTGTCGGGGACAGAGTCCATGTATTTTATAGTCTCTTGAACACTCTTAGTTCATCTTAACTTTGTTTATTTGGGAGATCTCAGTCAGACATGTGGAGCTTAAAATGGCGTTCCTTCACAGACTACCCTCTCAATACAACTCCCTATACCTCCGAGCTAGAGGGCACTATACAGTATATCGATACCTCCTAGCTAGAGGGCGCTATACATTATCTCTTTACACCTTTCCTTTCATAAGAAACAAAAATGAATTAAAGTTAGCTTCAATATAAATGGGTCATTAACTTCTTATGAGTATATGTATGAAACAACTACAAGTTTAACAAACAACAACAAAACCCTTGTCTTCTTAATTCTTTATCCCAGTGTCCAGTGTCCATGATTCCTTATTTCTGTACATAGTGCTCCAGGTATTTTGGTGTTGTGCGGATTCTGTTGCTTCGCCTCAAACTGGTTGTTTCAGTGGTGTTCTGGGCACTGATTGCTTTAGTCACTTTATCAGTGCTCTGAGGGGAAATATCAGGCAACATATCCCTGTTTTCACGCGTTGTTGTTGAAGTGCTGTTTCGCGTGTTAGTTGGCCATGTTGGCAGCGGATCGTCTGTGGGTGTCACTGAGATCTCTGGAGTTTCGATGAATGTCACAGCACTCTTTCTCAGATGCTTCCTATTTCGGCGATACTCACGGCCATTTTCTATAATGACCTGATATGAATGAATGCTGACTTGTATCTGAACCTGAGCTTTTTGTCACTCTTTGCTTTCTCGCGTTTGTTTGAGTCTCACTGTTTCACCTTCCTGCAGTGTAGGAAGTGCTGTAGCACCTCTGTTGTAGTAGTGTGCTTGTTTGCCATGGTTCCTTTGTTGATGAATGTTCTTTGCTTAAGAATTCATAGCAACACATTTGCTATGTGTCAAATGTGTTGCTATGAATTCTTAAGCAAAGAATGCATGAAGCAAATACATACAGTTATGGATCACAATTTGAATAGCTGGCTCATGAGCACTCTGGAGAGCTCATTAACATACCATTCCCCTCTTTCCCTCAGGACGTACAACCTGCCTTTCCCAGTCACAGTGGCAGAAAGGATACTGGAGCTTTGAAAATTACCCTCATCAGAAATATATATCGCTTGAGCTAAAAATTCCTCCTAGGTCAAACAGTCAACAATACCTAAGCGTAACAGTCTGCAATCAGGTCGCCTAGATCCAGTAAAGACTTCAAACTGCACACTAACAAAAAGCTGAACTCAAAAGGAAAATTTGAATGGACTATTGCAGATCGGTTTCTTGTCTTGTTGGGTCCACTGGCAGCCTGCTACCAGTTCAGCACCAGTAGTCTGCAGCCTTTTATTTGATATTTCAATAAAGATAAGCGGGAAAAGGAACTCTTGTGTTACATGCATAAATTGCAAAGATAAGAATCAGTTGCTGCATCAGATTTAGTTTAAAACACTTAGCTAATTCACTCATTCAAGTATCGAGCCAGTTGTGTTTCATAGTTCCTTGGGCTTCAAGCCATCGTCCTTGACTCTAGGATGATGTCTGCAGCTAGAGATGAAATTCAAGTATCGACAAAACCCACGAACATTGCACCTGATGACGCACAGTATTCCATCTTAGATACAGTTCAAGATCTATGGGGTAGAAATTGGACCGTGTTGCGCCCACCTTACAGCTGCCTCAACAAAGTGTCTCAGTCCAAATCTCAGAAAGGGACACCGAAAGCACCATTGTTATATTTCCCTCTCTCGTACATTGAGATTAACTATTTTGTGTCAATTAGAACATAAAAACAGAAGAACAGAAGTAATAGGAGCAGGAATAGTCCATTTGGCCCCTCAAGCCTGCTCCGCCGTTCAATAAGATCATGGCCGATCTGATCATGGATTCAGCTCCACTTCCCGGCCCGCTCCCCATAACCCTTTACTCCCTTATCGGTCAAATATTTGTCTATCTCTGCCTTAAATATATTCAATGATCCAGCCTCCACAACTCCCTGGGTCAGAGAATTCCTCAGATTTACAACCCTCTGAGAGAAGAAATTCCTCCTTATCTCACTTTTAAATGGGCGGCCCCTTAATCTGAGACTATGTCCACTAGTCTTAGTTTCCCCTATGAGTGGAAATATCCTCTCTTATATGTTTCGATAAGATCATCTCTCATTATTCTGAACTCCAATGAGAATAGGCCCAAATTACTCAACTTATCTTCATAAGTCAACCCCCTCATCTCCGGAATCAACCAAGTGAACCTTCTCTGAACAGCCTCCAATTAGTGTTAAATGAGAAGCCGTTTTGTGTTGTGGTCTTATAGTCGTCAAGTTTCCCGGCGCAACCCTGGACAACGTGGATCACTTTCCATACCTCGGGAGCCTATTATCGGCAAGGGCAGAGATCGACGGCGAGATTCAACACCGCCTCCAGTGCGCCAGCGTAGCCTTCAGCCGCCTGAGGAAAAGAGTGTTTGAAGACCAGGCCCTCAAAGCTCATGGTTTAAAGGGCTGTAATAATACCTGCCCTCCTGTATGGCTCAGTGACGTGGACCATATACAGTACTCAAATTGCTGGAGAAATACCACCAACGATGTCTCCGCAAAATCTTGCAAATCCCCTGGGAGGACAGACACACCAACGTTAGCGTCCTCGATCAGGCCAACATCCCCAGTATCGAAGTACTGACCACACTCGACCAGCTCCATTGGGTGGGCCACATTGTTCATATGCCTGGTACAAGACTCCCAAAAAAAGCGCTCTATTCGGAACTCCTACATGGCAAGCGAGCCCAAGGTGGGCAGAGGAAACGTTTCAAGGACACCCTCAAAGCCTCCTTGATAAAATGCAACATCCTCACTGACACCGGGGGGCCCTGGCCAAAGACCACCCTAATTGGAGGAAGTGCATCCGAGAGGGGGCTGAGCACCTCCAGTCTTGTCGCCAAGAGCATACAGAAACCAAGCGCAGGCAGCGGAAGGAGCGTGTGGCAAACCAGTCCCACCCACTCTTTCCTTCAACCACCTGTGACAGAGACTGTAACTCCCGTATTGGACTGTTCAGTCACCTAAGAACTCACTTTTAGATCGCGAGGGACTACCTATGACTTTTTTTTACCAGCTAGGAAACGGGCTCAGATTGCACAATCTCATTTCCCTTAACTCCCTTAAGGCCTACAGAGCGATCCTGTCAGTGCTGCTGAATCTGACCACAAGTCCCAAAGGTGAAATGACTATAGGCTAGAAACTACCGTTAATGATGTCATTGCATGAATTCTTAACACACTCATATCAAATTCCTTTCTGCACTTAAACTCGCTTAAAACAAATGGACCAATGCATCTGTTAAAATAATGGAGAATTACAGCATGAGTACATTCAACATTAGTGCAATAATCTCAAATCTCACTATCAGTAAATTCTGCTGTAGTGTGCGAACACATTCTGCTACCCAATCCCTCAAATATGTCAGTTCCTAAAGTTTTCAGTTTTCTCGCCTACTGAGAGACTCAATACAACCACAACTTATGAACATGTTACTACACCAGCGACATCCTGACGCAGCAAAGGGCAACTAAACTAATAACTTGGATGAGGCACCAGTGTTATGAGGGGTGGCGATATAAACCGGGAATCTATACATTAAGTAAAAGGCGGTTCACGGATGGTCTTATTGAGGGAAGCACACTAGGTCCATGTAGCAGAGCAGGTCTCCAGTCGTCCTTGTTAATCCTTGCCACTGGGTAAAGACCCAGCTCTGTCAAGCCCCTGTGATGGCTGATGTGCATCGGCCACCATACGTTAAAAAAATTCACGCACAGGCATCTTCCACCCCTCAACTGGAGTTCAGGACTGGAACATCAGGTCCTTCATTGAAACATCTGTGAACTCTCGTGGAAGCAAGGCATCCTCGTTCGAGGGACCGCCTATGATGGATATTGAGGGATTCAACATTTTACGGAGTGTAGGTAAATTGAGCCTGAATAATATGTTTGACAAACAAAGGGACACAGAATCAAGAAGGAAAGTGAACTGAGTTAGACCAACCACCTTATACCGCATGGTAAAACTTTATTGAACCAGCCACACAAACGCTGTGGCTACGAGAGCAGGTCAGAAGCTAGATATTCTGTGTCAACTTGCTCACTTCCTGACTACCCAAAGCCTTTCGACCACCTACAAATCAGGAGTGTGATGGAATACTCTCCACTTGCCTGAATGGATGCAGCACCATCAACACTCAAGAAGCTCGATGTAAAGTCCTGTCCCCTCAGTACAGATTCACACGAGGCATGTAGTCAAGTCAAGGTCACTCTGGACCTGCACCTTTATTTCACAGCTCTCGAAAGCTGCACTTGCCTGAGACCTGTCCTTATATACCTGTCTCTTGCAAGTGCACCCCTGCTGGTAAGGTATGCTGGTGGTTACAGGTCATATCTTATGACAGTCATGTATAGCATGTTAGGATACAGTTATATAAAATAATGTAAGATACATGACATCCCCCAAGGTCTTATTGTCTTTATAGGTTCAGTCTCTCAGGTGGTCTACGCTCTCGCGTGGAGCATCTGAGTTGTGGTTCAGTTGTTTGTCTTGGTGTCTGTTTTTCTTTGGGTGTGGTTGCTGGTATCTCGCCTGGGCTGTCTGTTTCGATTGGTGTGATTGTTGTTGACTCGCCTGGGCTGTCTGTTAGGATTGCCCTTTCCTCAGGTTGTTCCCTCTTTCTGTCCACCAGGTGTGGTGCGAGTTCTACATTGTAGTCTGCCTCTGGTTCCGCAGTGTTGTTGGTAAATCTGCTTTTGACTTGGTCTACATGCCTCCGGCAGGTTTTGCCATTGTCCATTTGTACTACCAGAAGCCTGTTTCCTTCCTTGCCCATTACTGTCACTGCAAACCATTTGGGACCCCTGCCATAGTTTAATACAAACTATGTCCCCTATCTCATTCCATCTCCCCCTCGAATTTCTGTCATGGTACTCAGTCAGCTTACGGCGCTTTGCCTCAACGATTTCGTGCATGTCTGGGAGGATTAATGAGAGCCTTGTTTTTAAAGTCCTTTTCATCAACAGTTGCGCGAGGGGGATCTCAGTCAGTGAGTGCGGACGAGACAGGCGACCCTGCAGCGTGGGACCTTGGATTTTAAGCATGCCTTGTTTAATGATTTGCGCTGCTCTCTCCACCTGGCCGTTGGAGGCCGGCTTAAACGGTGCCATCTTGATGTGATTTATGCCGTGGTCAATTATAAAGTTTTGGAATTCTGTGCTGGTGAAGCACGGACCATTGTCACTGACCAATATGTCAGGGATTCCATGCGTTGCAAACATGGTTGCGAGGCTCTCCACAGTGGTGGAGGTTGTGCTCGAGTTTAAAATGGTGCATTCGATCCACTTTGAAAATGCATCTACAACTATGAGGAACATTTTGCCCATGAATGGGCCCGCATAATCTACGTGCACCCGCAACCACGGTTTGGTAGGCCAGGGCCAGGGGCTCAGTGGAGCCTCCCTGGGGGCATTGCTGAGTTGGGCACAAATGGCGCACCTTCGGACACAGAGCTCCAAGTCCGTGTCAATAACAGGCCACCAGACGTGGGATCTGGCTATGGCCTTCATGAGAACGATCCCCGGGTACTCGCGGTGGAGCTCCCGGACAAATGCCTCTCTGCCACGCAGAGGCATGACTACTCGGCTGCTCCACATCAGGCAGTCTGCTTGTAGTGATAGCTCATGCATGCGCCTGTGAAAGGGTTTTAATTCCTCGGGGCAGGCATCACGAGCCTCTGCCCAGTCACCGGTTAGGACACATCTTTTTACTAAGGATAACGTGGGGTCGCTGGCCGTCCAGGCTCTGATTTGGCGAGCTGTCATGGGCGAACCTGTGGACTCAAAGGCATTGATTGCCTTGACTATCTCACGGTCCTGTTCGACAGACCCTTCCGTGGTCGCCAGAGGTAGCCTGCTGAGCGCGTCGGCACAGTTGTCTGTGCCTGGTCTGTGCCTTATGGTATAGTCGTAGGACACCAGCATGAGTGCCTACCATTGAATTCGCGGCAAGGCGTTGGTGTTTATTGCTTTGCTCTCGGATAGGAGGGACGTGAGGGGCTTGTGGTCGGTTTCGAACGCGAACTTGGCCCCGAAAAGTTATTGATGCATCTTTTTGACACCATACACGCACGCGAGCGCCTCCTTCTCTACCATCCCATACCCGCGCTCCACCCGTGAAAGTGACCTGGAGGCATAAGCTACGGGTTGTAATTTGCTCGCACTATTGACATGTTGCAAAACGCACCCGACCCCATACGCTGACGCATCGCATGTGAGAACTAACTTTTTACCTGGGTCAAAGAAAGTCAAAACACTGTTGGAACACAGAAGGTTGCATACCTTATTGAAGGCGCATTCCTGGGCGTCCCCCCAAAACCATCGCACCCCTTCCTGAGTAGCATGTGAAGAGGCTCCAGCAGCGTGCTTAAGTTCTGCATAAAGTTCCCAAAGTAATTGAGTAGCCCGAGAAAGGCACGCAGTTCTGAGACATTCCGGGGCCTGGGTGCCAGGCGAATTGCTTCTGTTTTGGACTCTGTTATGCGGATTCCATCAGCGGCAATCCTTCTGCCCAAAAATTCAACCTCGGGTGCGAGAAACAGGCACTTGGATTTCTTGACTCGTAGGCCTACCCGATCCAACCGCTTTAGTACTTCCTCCAAATTACGGAGATGGGAGTCGGTGTCCCTGTCCATGATAAGTATGTCGTCTTGAAATACAACCGACCCCGGGATGGACTTGAGCAGACTCTCCATGTTGCGCTGGAACATAGCAGCTGCCGACCTGATGCCAAATGGGCATCGATTGTACATGAAAAGGCCTCGATGTGTGTTGATGGTGGTGAGTAGCTTGGATTCCTCGGTCAATTCTTGCGTCATATACGCAGATGTGAGGTCTAATTTTGAGAAAAGTTTACCTCCAGCCTATGTGGCAAATAAGTTCTCCGCTCTGGGCAGCGGGTACTGGTCCTGTAGGGAGACTCTGTTTATGGGAGATTTGTAGTCCCCACAGATTTGTACGGATCCATCAGGCTTCATGACTGGGACGATGGGACTTGCCCAGTCGCTAAATTCCACAGGTGATATAATGCCTTCCTGCAGAAGCCTATCTAGTTCGTAGAAACATAGAAACATAGAAAATAGGTGCAGGAGTAGGCCATTCGGCCCTTCTAGCCTGCACCGCCATTCAATGAGTTCGTGGCTGAACATGCAACTTCAGTACCCCATTCCTGCTTTCTCACCATACCCCTTGATTCCCCTAGTAGTAAGGACTTCATCTAACTCCTTTTTGAATATATTTAGTGAATTGGCCTCAACAACTTTCTGTGGTAGAGAATTCCACAGGTTCACCACTCTCTGGGTGAAGAAATTCCTCCTCATCTCGGTCCTAAATGGCTTCCCCCTTATCCTTAGACTGTGTCCCCTGGTTCTGGACTTCCCCAACATTGGGAACATTCTTCCTGCATCTAACCTGTCTAACCCCGTCAGAATTTTAAATGTTTCTATGAGGTCGCCTCTCATTCTTCTGAACTCCAGTGAATACAAGCCCAGTTGATCCAGTCTTTCTTGATAGGTCAGTCCCGCCATCCCGGGAATCAGTCTGGTGAACCTTCGCTGCACTCCCTCAATAGCAAGAATGTCCTTCCTCAGGTTAGGAGACCAAAACTGTACACAATACTCCAGGTGTGGCCTCACCAAGGCCCTGTACAATTGTAGCAACACCTCCCTGCCCTTGTACTCAAATCCCCTCGCTATGAAGGCCAACATGCCATTTGCTTTCTTAACCGCCTGCTGCACCTGCATGCCAACCTTCAATGACTGATGTACCATGACACCCAGGTCTCTTTGCACCTGCCCTTTTCCTAATCTGTCACCATTCAGATAATAGTCTGTCTCTCTGTTTTTACCACCAAAGTGGATAACCTCACATTTATCCACATTATACTTCATCTGCCATGCATTTGCCCACTCACCTAACCTATCCAAGTCGTGTTCAATCTTTTCCCTCATCACATAGGGTACAGATCTGGCCTTGTGATGGACCGGTCTAGCATCATGTGTGATGTAGATTTTGACTTTGGCCCCTTTGAGAAAGTGCCCACACCTGGCTGAAAGAGATGTTCAAATCACTTTATAACTGTTGAGCACGAGGTCCATTCCTCTAATGACATGGCATGGACATCATTCCATTTCCAGTTTAGTTTTGCCAGCCAGCTTCTCCCCAGCAGTGCTGAGGGGTCTCCGGGGACAATCCATAGGGGAAGTCGGTTCACTGTCCCTTTGTGTGTGACAGAGAGCATGCTGCTGCCGAGGACTGGTACGATTTCTTTGGTATAGGTCCTTAGTGTGGTGTCGACCCTTGTGAGTTCTGGTCTGTCTCTTTTATGTGGCCACAGTTGTTCAAATTGTTGAGCGCCCATGAGAGATTGACTCGCTCCCGTATCCAGCTCCGTGTTGACAGATATCCCGTTGAGTAGGACCCTCATCATTATAGGAGGCATCCTGTCGTAGGAGCAGCGGCCATTGATCGTGTTGACCCGCTGTACGTCGGTGTCCCGGTTACTGTCCCCACCATCTTCTGGTCCGCTTTCCGACCCATCCGATTCGTCTACCAGCCGAGCTGCCGTTTTTTTGCACATGCGGGCCAAATGCCCTGTATATTCACAATTTCTGCAAACAGCCTGTTGACATCGACATCCCCTTGACGAGTGCCCACCCCCACACCTCCAGCATGGACCTGTTCTATTGTTTAAAGTGTTCCCAAAGAATGAGCTGTGTCTGGCTGATCTCTCGAGCTTCTCTCAGTTTGTAGTTGATTGCTCGCATTGTGGGTTGATGAGATGTGAACGGCCGTTCCTGTAGCCCTTGATGGCTTCTGCCTGCTGTCGAAAGCCTGTTCTCCCGGTTTTGTCTGTGTGTGGGGGTAGCAGCTTGTTTAGTGCTGTGAACTTCTTGTTCCAATATTTCGTTAGTTGTTGTACCTGCATTGTAAATCAACCTCGTTTCTTCTTCCCCTACCAAGAATGTCTGTGCAACCAGTGCTGCTGCCTCTAAGGTCAGGTTCTTGGTCTCTATGAGCTTTCGGAATATGCCTGCGTGGCCTATTCCTTCAATGAAAATGTCTCTCAGCATTTCTCTCCTCAGTTCATAAACTAGCCAACCTCCGAAGTTCCGCCACGAAGTTGGGTATGCTCTGGTCCACACAGCGTCTGTCGTTGCAGAACCTGTGACTGGCCATGTGTAGGCTGCTCGCTGGCTTCAGGTGGTCTCTTACCAGTGTGCTCAATTCTTCAAACGACTTGCTTGCTGGTTTCTCGGGTGCCAACAGATCCTTCATTGAAGTGTATGTTTTCGAGCCACAGCTGGTCAAGAGATGGGCTCTTCTCTTGTCTGCCTTATCGTCGCCTAACCAGCCTTTGGTTACAAAGCTTTGCTGGATCCTTTCTATAAAGTCCTCCCAATTGTCTCCCGCATTGTACTTTTCATCTGATCCGTTGTTCGCCATTCTGTGGATTCTGTAATTCCGTAACCCGTCGCCACTGTAAAGTCCTGTCCCCTCATTACAGATTCAAACGAGGCTTGTAGTCAAGTCAAGGTCACTCTGGACCTGCACCTTTATTTCACAGCTCTCGAAAGCTGAGACCTGTCCTTATATACCTGTCTCTTGCAAGTGCACCCCTGGTGGTAAGGTATGCTGGTGGTTACAGGTCATATCTTATTACAGTCATGTATAGCATGTTAGGATACAGTTATATATAATAATGTAAGATACATGACACTCGACACCATCCAGGTCAAGGCAATCTGTTTGATTGGCAGTTCGTCCACCACCTTAAACATTCATTCTATCCACCACCGGCACACCGTGTCTGCAGTGTGTATTATCTACAAGGTGAACTATAACAATTCACCAAGGTTTCTTCGACAGCACCTCCCAAACCCGCTACTTCCACTACCTAGAAGGACAAAGACAGCATGAGCATGGGAATCCCATCACCTCCAAGCTCCGCTCCAAGTCACACACTGTCGTAACGTGGACATATATCATCATTCCTTCATTGCCACTGTGTCAATGTCCTGGAACTCCCTCCCTAACAGC
The DNA here is from genome assembly GCF_044704955.1 of Pristiophorus japonicus. Classification (NCBI taxonomy): domain Eukaryota; kingdom Metazoa; phylum Chordata; class Chondrichthyes; family Pristiophoridae; genus Pristiophorus; species Pristiophorus japonicus. Next base: position 53,554,369 of record NC_091990.1, read on the forward strand.
ACTGTGGGAATGGACTGCAGCGGTTCAAGAAGGTAGCTCACCACTCCCTTCTTAAGGGCAACTAGGGATCGGCAATAAATGCTGGCCTTGCCCGCAATGCCTACTTCCCGAGAATGAATAAAAAATCATTTTTGAAATGGTACAACCTGGCTGGGAAGGCAGTAGAAACATATTGGCAGTGTTCGCAAATTCAAGAGGAAATGAAATAGATATTTAAAAGAAAACATGTATTGAAATAGCACCTTTCGCATCCTCAGAAAGTGCCAAAATACTTCACAGGGGAAATGTAGTCACCACTGCAATGTAGGGAAATGCAACATCCAATTTGTACACAGCAAAGTTCCACAAAAAGCAACGAGGTAAATAACCAGTTAATGGGCCAGACTTTCCATAAAAGCCCTCAACGCCCAATTGCCCGCTGAGAAGGATCGCTAACGCTCAGTGAAAAAAGCGGGCGTTGAATTTCCATATTTCCATTTTGAGGGTAAAGATAAGTAGAACTGATTGCCCGGCGGAAACAATCGACGTTGCACACTCATTCTCAGTGGTTTTCTTGGCGGTAAGTGTAAAGTTAACCAAATGGGCAGATGTTACCGGAATGGATTGGAACTAGAAAAATTTAGGCCGAGGCTGCGGTTGGGCCGACGGAGGGGGGAAAACTTTAAAAAAATTATTTAAAAACAACACATACAAAGCATTCCCAAAACAGTTTTAACCCTAATCGCTGTGGTAAAATTTAAAGAAATAATAAAATAACTTTTAACTTACCTTTCCTTGCAGGGTCTCCGCCTTCCCGTCCTGGTTAAGCAGCTTTTACAGGGCGGGTCTCTTGGCGATCTGGATGTCCGCGGTTGAGGCCAAACTTACGCCCTGGCGGTTGTTCTCGGCGTTGCATGAGGGTGGTCTGATCCCCGGCGGGTGACTTCAGATGTGGGCGATAACGTTCAAAAACTTACCTGGAAACTCTCGCCGGTTGAAAAACAAGCTGTAACGCCGAGAAAATCGCCAACAATGAAGCCGAAAGTCTGGCCCAATCTGTTGGCCAGGACATTGGGAGATTTCCCATGCTCTTATTCAGATAGTGTCATGAGGTCTCTTACATCCACCTAGAAGAATAGTACAGCACAGAAGGAGGCCATTCGGCCCATTTGGCCATTGTGCCTTCTCTATCAAAGAGCAATCCAGTTAGTCCCACTCTCTGCTTCAGATTCATATCTCTGCAAGTTTTTCCGTTTCAAGTATTTATCCAATTCCCTTTTGAAAGTTACTATTGAATCTGTATCCACCACCCTATCAGGCAGTACATTCCAAATCCTAAACACTCATTGGGGGCGCAAATGTTTTTTTCCTCAAGTCGCCTCTGTTTTTTTTGCCAATCACCTTAAATTTGTGCCCTCTCGTTATTGAACATTCAGCCATTGGAAACAGTTTTTCTAAATCCTTCATGAATTTTAATAACTCTATTAAATCTCCTCTTGGCATTCTCTGCTCAAAGAGAACAACTCCAGATTCTCCAGTCTATCCACGTAACTGTAATCCCTCATTCTGGAACCATTCTAGTAAATCTCTTCCGTACCCTATCCAAAACCTTCATATCCTTCCTACAGTGTGGTGCCAGACTTGGGCACATTACTCCAGGCGGCCGAAATTCACCCCCGCCGGTAACGAGGTGCACGTACCGTGTTTCAGCGGTTGTCACCGCCGCAATGTATGCGGTGGTCTCTTGTGCGAAATTCAGCTCTTTGTCTATTTTTTCCAGCGGGGCAGAAGTCGGTCATAATGGAGGCGAAAGTAGGGGTGGGAGCGGAGTGTCCGTCAAACTGGGGGCGGACGTGGGGGCGGGAACAGAGTGTCCGCTGCTGTGAGTCATCAGCGTAGTGCTGATGATGTCATCACACTGGCGCGTCACCACATCTCTCTCCTTCACTTAAAGGGGAGAGCTGCTGTGAGCTCTGCGGTTAGTTAAGTTAGGCCCACTATGCCACCAGGGAGAGTTTTTGCAGGCCAGAGGGCGTACCAGGCTGCCTATTGGTGGCTCGGCCAAAACTGGGTGCATAATTGTCATGCCGACCGGGTAGTTGGTCGACGGAAAAAAAAATGGCGATGACGGCAATGCGCCCTCACCATTAATGGAGGCCGCACTGCCATTTTGCAACAGGCCTTATCGGAAGGCTGAATTTCGGCTCTCAGATTTAAATATTTTTTTTTTCATTTTCTAACTTCTCTCCTGTATGGCCGCCTCTCTCTCTCTCTCTCTCTCTCTCCCTCTCACTGCCTCCGATGTTTTCTCTCCCACAAAAGGCTGCAATAATTCAAAGGCTGGAAGCAATGTTTCAGCAGCGGACTCCATGTGGATTTGTTGGGGCCCCACATCTGGTTACGGTTTCTGGTCCGAGGAGTCTGTGAATGTGCGAGAGGCATTGGGGGGCGGAGTCCATGTATTTTATAGTCTCTTAAACACTCTTAGTTCAACTTAACTCTATTTATTTTGGAGATCTTAGTCAGCCATGTGGAGCTTAAAATGGCATTCCTTCACGGACCCTCTCTCTCAATACAACTCCCTATACCTCCTAGCTAGAGGGCGCTATACAGTAAATCGATACCTCCTAGCTAGAGGACACTATACATTATCTTGTTACACCTTTCCTTTCATAAGAAACAAAAATGAATTAAAGTTGGCTTCAATATAAACGGGTAGTTAACTTCTTATGAATACATGTTTGAAACAACTACAAGTTTAACAAATAACAACAAAACTCTTGTCTTCTTAATTCTTTATCCCAGTGTCCAGTGTCCATGATTTCTTATTTCTGTACATAGTGCTCCAGGTATTTTGGTGTTGTGCGGATTCTGTTGTTTCACCTCAAACTGGTTGTTTCAGTGGTGTCCTGTGCACTGATCGCTTTAGTCCCTTTATCAGTGCTCTGAGGGGAAATATCAGGCAACATATCCCTGTTTTCACGTGTTGTTGTTGAAGTGCTGTTTCACGTGTTAGTTGACCGTGTTGGCAGCGGATCGTCTGTGGGATCACTGAGATCTCTGGAGTTTCGATGAATGTCTCAGTGCTCTTTTTCAGATGTTCCCTATTTCTGCGATACTCACAGCCATCTTCTGTAATGACCTGATATGAATGAATGCCGACTTGTTTCTGAACCTGAGCTTTTTGCCATTCTTTGCTTTCTCGCATTTGTTTCAGTCTTATTGTTTCTCCTTCCTGCAGTGTAGGAAGTGCTGTAGCACCTCTGTTGTAGTAGTGTGCTTGTTTGGCATGGTTCCTTTCTTTGTTGACGATGTCGTGTATGATTCTTGGTTTGAGTAGTTCATTTGCAATTGGGATGTGTGTCTTTGTGCGGTGACCTAGTAAGCGTTGTGCTGGCGAACTATCAAGGCCTTCGGTTGGTGTGTTTTGCCAGATGTGAAGGTTCATGTAGAAGTCACCACAGTCTTTCTTTGTCTTCTTGATTAACCGCTTTGCGAGCTTAACTGCGATCTCAACCTTATTGTTGCTTTGTGGATATTCTGGTGAGCTTGTTGCATGATCGAATCCATATTCTGTGGCAAAGTTTGTGACTGTTGTGAGTTGAAGAGAGGTCCATTGTCAGATTGAAACTTGTCTGGAATACCGTGGTTAGAGAAGTGTCTCTTGAGGTGTTTGATGATGACAGTGGCGTCAATCTTTCCATGCAGATTGTCTATCTCAAAATAGTCCGAGTAGTAGTCCACTGTGCATAAGTAGTCTTTGCCATCGAGTGTGAATATGTCTTTTCCCACGGTCACTGAGGGAAGTCGTGACTTATCAATGGTTCTATTGGTTTGCTCAATTGATAGGTGTTACATGTTTCACACTTTGAAACATAGTCTTTTATGTCACTGTTCAGTCCTGCCCAGTAAACAGATTCTCTGATACGTCGAAGCAGTGTGAGCAGCATGAATTTGCTGACGAATGTCGGATCTCAGGGATTTGACACAGCGATAGAATTTGAAGACTATGCCATTCTGTGTTGTGAGTTCATCACAAACTTTAAAGTATGCATGCGTTTCAGGTGGGCATTCATGCGGCCATCCCGTTGTGATTTGTTGTATGACCAGTTGTAGTGTGGAGTCACTTGCAGTTGCGCGTTGTATGGTAGTCGGTCCTTGCTTGGAGAGTGGGAGAAAGCCACCATGTGGATGCATTCCACTGCAATTTCTGTCGGTGATGTCACCACGTTTTCGAGGTATGTGCCGAGAGGGTGTCTGCTAGGTACATTTCTTTTCCTGATTGATACTTTATTTCAACATCATATTAGTTGAGCCGAATAAGCAGACATTGTAGTCGCTTGGGTGCTGCAGATAACAGCTTGCGTCGTATAGCAACCAAAGGCTTATGGTCTGTCCATAGCATGATCTTGCGACCGTATACATATTGATGGTTTCGTTCCATTCCGAAGACTTGAGCAAACAGTTCCTTTTCGATTTGAGAGTATCACGTTTCTGCGGGAGTGAGCGCTCGGCTCACGTATGCAATTGATTGTCCCTGTTGCAGAAGAACGAACCTTGCTTAAAGCATCTCCTTGATCTTCGGTTACAAGTTTGTGGTCAAAGTACCTGAGCACCGGAGAATCTGTCACGTATTGTTTGATAGCTTCAAGTGCTTTGTCTTGTTCGTCAGTTCATTTCCAGACCGTGTCTTTATGAGTAAGCCGTCGCAGAGACTCACTGAGGTCTGAAAGATCTGGCAAGAATTTTGCGAGGTACTTTGCCATGCCGACAAATCGTTGTACACCTGCAACATCCTGCAGTTTCTGCATTTCGTTGATTGCGACCACTTTGCTTGGGTCGGCTTTGAGTCCATCACGAGACAGTATGTGTCCTATGTATTTCACTTGGGAGCTCTTGTATTCGAACTTATCGAAGTTAAGTTTGATGTTTCGCTCTCTGCATCGCTGCTTGCATTTGCATAAGTTTGCATCATGATCGTGATTGGCCACTTTAAGTGTCTCACTATGTTCAGTGATCAAGATATCATCTGCAATCTTATAGATTCCATTTAGACTCTTGAGGTTCTGGTCTAGCTTCTGCTGGAAGATTTCAGGGGTAGGACTGATGCCAAATGACATTCTATTATATTGCTATCATTCCCATGGAGTCTGGAGGGTCATGAGGTAGGAGGACTCTGTGTTTAGTTCACATTGCAAGAAACTCTCCTTGCAGTCTGCTTTAGTGAAGACCTTTACATGTGACATCTGTGGAAAGATGTCATTGATCACTGGAAGTGGATAGTGGCCACGTTTTAGGGCCTTGTTCAGATGTTGAGGGTCGATACATTCAATTTGATTTTTGTACAATCACTAGACTAGATACCCAGTCCATCGGTTCAACAACTTTCGTGATGAGTTGTCGATTTTCCAAACGATCGAATTCCTCTTTTAGCGTTTGTTTGATCGCTATTGGCACCTGTCTAGGTGGCATTACAGCTGGTGTCGCTGATTCATTCAATTCAAGGTGAACTGGCATGTGTTCAATTCCCTTAAATACATCTGGATACACATTGTTGACATCAGTTTTTGACTCCAGCCTTGTTCATAGTTAGCGATTCGCATGGTTCATTTACCACCGTGATATTCTGATGCAGCACTTTTATCAGTTTTAGCTGTTGAACAGTGCATGAGCCAATCAGTGATGCACTTTGGTCCTCAATGATCACAATGGGTACAATGTACTTTTGCTTGTACTTTGTATTTTCCAGTGGCACACTACAAGTCCCTACCACTGGAATGGTTGTATGATTGCGTTTGGACTGGAGGACACCGAGGCAGTCAGGGCCTGCTGAAAGGAGCATTTCGAAAATCTCCTCAATCTAGACTCTGCATCCCACAGCATGCTACCCGCCACCACCTCAGTAAAACTCCAGCACTGCACGAGGTAGAAAAAGCCATAAGACAGCTTAAGAAAAGCAAGGCTACAGGAGCGGATGGAATCTCCGCTGAGGGACTGAAGTATGGCGGATAGGCACTGTTGGCGTAAATACATGACCTCATCTCTCTCATCTGGAGGGAGGAGAGCATGCTGGCAGATCTCAGAGATGCAGTGATCATGACCATCTTTAAAAAAGGGGATAAGTCCGACTGCAGCAACTACAGAGGAATCTCCCTACTATCAGCCACTGGGAAAGTCGTTGCTAGAGTCCTCCGCAACCGTCTTCTCCCTATGGCTGAGGAGCTGCTCCCGGAGTCACAGTGCTGATTTCGTCCCCTACGGGGCACAATCAACATGATTTTTACAGCACAACAGCTGCAGGAAAAATGCAGGGAACAGCACCAGCCCTTATACATGGCCTTCTTCGACCTTACAAAGGCCTTTGACACTGTCAACCACGAGGGCCTATGGAGCGACCTCCTCCGTTTTGGATGCTCCCAACAGTTCGTCACCATCCTCCGCCTGTTCCACGACGACATGCAGGCCGTGATCCTTATCAACGGATCCATTACAGACCCAATCCATGTCCGGACCGGGGTCAAACAGGGCTGTGTCATCACCCCAACCCTCTTCTCAATCTTCCTCGCTGCCATGCTCCACCTTACATTCAACAAGCTCCCCGCTGGAGCGGAACTAAACTACAGAACCAGTGGGAACCTGTTCAACCTTCGTCGATTCCAGGCCAGGTCCATAAGAACATACAAACATAAGAAATAGGAGCAGGAGTAGGCCATACGGCCCCTTGAGCCTGCTCCGCCATTCAATAAGATCATGGCTGATCTGATCATGGACTCAGCTCCACTTCCCTGCTCGCTCCCCATAACCCCTTATCCCCTTATCGTTTAAGAAACTGTATACTTCTGTCTTAAATTTATTCAATGTCCCAGCTTCTATAGCTCTCTCAGGCAGTGAATTCCACAGATTTACAACCCTCAGAGAAGAAATTTCTCCTCATCTCAGTTTTAAATGGGCGGCCCCTTATTCTAAGATCATGCCCTCTAGTTCTAGTCTCCCCTATCAGTGGAAACATCCTCTCTGCATCCACCTTGTCAGGCCCCCTCATAATCTTATACGTTTCGATAAGATCACCTCCCATTCTTCTGAATTCCAATGAGTAGAGGCCCAACCTACTCAACCTTGTCCAAGACCACCCCAACATCTGTCGTCAAGCCACAGTACGTGGACGACGCCTGCGTCTGCGCACATACAGAGGCTGAACTCCAAGTCATAGTCAACGTATTTACTGATGCGTACGAAAGCATGGGCCTCACGCTAAACATCCGTAAGACAAAGATCCTCCACCAGCCTGTTCTCGCCGCATAGCACTCCCCCCAGTCATCAAGATCCATGGCCCTGCACAATGTGGACCCTTTCCCATACCTCGGGAGCTTCTTATCAACAAGAGCAGACATTGACGACGAGATCCAACACTGCCTCCCATGCGCCTTCGGCCGCCTGAGGAAAAGAGTGTTTGAAGATCAGGCCCTCAAAACTGCCACCAAGCTCAGTGTCTACAGGGCTGTAGTAATACTCGTCCTCCTGTATGGCTCAGAGACATGGACCATGTACAGTAGACACCTCAAGTCGCTGGAGAAATACCACCAACGACGTCGCCACAAGATCCTACAAATCCCCTGGGAGGACAGATGCACGAATATCAGCGTCCTCGACCAGGCCAACATCCCCAGCATTGAAGCACTGACCACACTTGATCAGCTCCGTTGGGCAGGCCACATTGTTCACATGCCAGACATGAGACTCCCAAAGCAAGCGCTCTACTCGGAACTCCTTCACGGCAAGCGAGCCAAAGGTGGACAGAGGACACGTTACAAGGACACCCTCAAAGCCTCCCTGATAAAGTGCAACATCCCCACCAAAACCTGGGAGTCCTTGGCCAAAGACCACCCTAAGTGGAGGAAGTGCATCCGGGAGGGCGCTGAGCACCTCGCGTCTCATCGCCGAGAGCATGCAGAAATCAAGCGCAGGCAGCGGAAAGAGCGTGCAGAAAACCAGTCCCACTCACCGCTTCCCACAACGACTATCTGTCCTACCTGTGACAGGGACTGTGGTTCTCGTATTGGAATGTTCAGCCACCTAAGGACTCATTTTTTGAGTGGAAGCAAGTCTTCCTCGATTCCGAGGGACTGCCTATGATGATGATGATGATGTATGGTTGTCATATAGTGACAGTATTGTCTTAGATTATTTCATCTTTAAGCCTTTTGGTAAATATCTAAGAGGTAGCACATTGCATGTGGCCCCACAATCTATTTGCATTTTTATCGTTTGACCTTTAATGGAGAAGGTAGCCATAATCTTGTTAGGACACTTTCTGTCAGCTTTGTCCTTGATTGTGCGATCAACTTTACCAAGCATCTTTACAGTCATGACTTCAAAATCAGAATCATAACTCTTTTCATGTAGTGCATGAAGTTTTGGATTGCTCTTATATTTAGAGTTATGTGTAGACTTCTGCCTTGATCCATTCTACCTACATTTTTGAGAAAAGTGATTTAGTTTGTCGCAACTTGTGCTGGTCTTCCCATATGCTGGGCATTTACTTTTTGACAGCTCATGCCTTTTGCAACAATATCTGCAATTGTTCGTGAACTCTTTGTCTGTGAATTCTTTCTTTGTGGGTCGGGGTTACTGTCTGACAGCTTTGACATCTTCAGAGTCTGTTTCAGTGAGCTTGATGGATTTTATTTGCACAAATGTGGCCTCCGTAGCTATACAGAGCATCACACATTTATCAAGTGTTAGGCTTGATTCTTGCAACAGCCTCTTATGCAGAGTGTTATCAGATATTCTGCAGACTATGCGGTCTCTGATGAAATCATCCCTCAAATTGCCAAAATCACATGACGATGCTCGCTCTCTCACTTTCACGAGATATCTGTCAAACCGCTCGTCCCCTTGTACATTGTTGTTAAACTGCTACTGTTCATCGATGATGTTGGTTTTACCTTTGCAGTGCTCTTCCCAGAGCTTCAAAATAATCCCAATTTCCTGCTTGTCTTCCTCTGATTTGTAGGGAAGATTATTGTGAATATCTAGGGCATCGCTGCCAATGGCAGTGATATACGTTGCAACCCTAACTCTATCTGGTTTTTCCACAATATTCATGATCATTTCATAGCTGTCCCACAGCTGTTTGAATTTTTTCCAGTTGACTTTCAAATTGCCCGTCACCTGCAATGGAGGTGGGAGAGGAATGTGCGCGGGAGTTGGCACCGTGGTGGTCATGATAGCTCGCTACAGTTTAGGACTTTGAGTGTCACGTACATGTATACAGTTCAAATATCCAGAGGACTAGAACAAGTCTAATAGTAAAACACCGTGGCCATGTAATTATAGAAATACGTTTACAATCGAGGCTCTACAACAATTTATGCCACTTTAAGTTTATTTTACTAATGCCTCTGGATTATTTTACAAGCTTATGACTATTTATCACCCTTCATGGATTCACGTGTGATGTGTAGGAAGCATGCTATGCACTGCACTGCTTAACGCCGATTTCGGTCGGCTCGAAAAAGTCTTACAGTTCCAATATTTTGGTCGTAGCTGCGTTCGATGAAAGATCGGAAGTCTCCGCTCCTGACAGCATGTATTTTATAGTCTCTTGAACACACTTAGTTCAACTTGTGAGATCTCATTCAGCAATGTAGAGCTTAAAATGGCAATTCTTCACAGACCCTCTCTCTCAATACAGCTCCCTATACCTCCTAGCTAGAGGGTGCTATACAGTATATCGATACCTCCTAGCTAGAGGGTGCTATACATTATCTCGTTACAGTCCAGAGGACGCAGGTGCAGAAAAAAACACAGTGCATATAATCACTGTTTTTAAATTGTATTCAGTGTTGCAATGCAGCAACCAATTTCCATACACAAGATACCACAAAGAGCAAAATGATAATGACGAGATAATCTGCCTTAGTGATGGTGGTTGAGGGATAAATATTGGCAGGACACCGGGGATCTCTCCTACTCTTTTTTGAATGGTGCCATGGGATCCATCATGTTCACAAGAGAGCAGATAATACCTCCGTTTAACATCTCAGCTGAAAGACAGTGCAGCACTCCCTCAGTACTGTGCTGGAATGTTAGCCTAGCTCTTTTCCCCCCAAGTCTCACCTGAGAGGGCAGACACTGTTTAGCTCCAAATCTGAAAGGTGGCACCTCCAAAAGTACTGCACTGAAGTGTCAACCTAGATTTTGTGTTCGAAGCTTGGAATGTGACTGAACTTTCTGACTGAGAAATGAGAATGCGAACACTGAGCCAAGGCTGTCTCCTGACACAGAAATCAGTGATCTGTCCTGGTCCTAGGCTTTCCTATGATTTGCATTTAATCTGCCTAGTTTATATCTGAGATTTGATACATTGAAGCCCATATGTTAGAACCATATTTTAGTTGTCACATGACTGTTGAACAGAAATTCTATAGCATTTCTTGAAGGCTAGTCCAGTGACTCTTCACTACTGGGGTCATTATATCTCTTGCAAATCTCTTCTGCTACCAGCCCTCCTTCCCACCCAACTCAATACTGAAATTGAGGTGTAAAATGGGAGACCAGGACTGACAGGAGCACTGGGTTTCAAGACTCCGTTTTATCTCTCTCACTCATGGTTTTAAGCACTATGAATTTGGGCACTTGTAATCCAGTTCCCAAAAGTGTTTGGTGCCCATATCATATCTTTCTCAAGGACCTGCAACTTGATGTGGTGGGAAAGGCTTGCATGTCCCTATGACCTTGTGAGCTGTGCAGGCAGAAGTCTAACTCCTGGTAGGGCCACACGATGTAGACATGTGGGAAGGTAGGACCTAGACTAAAGGCTAGACCACCGGTCCTGTTTGTAGGGGATTGAGAGTGCATAAAATTGTCTTTCATTATGAAAACAACCAAGACAAGTCTGTTAAGGAGTTGCAAATATAAGCATCAACTGTGGATGAAAGGCAAGAGGATACTCTGTTTGAGTCAAATATCTTGCTCTGGACAGACAGCAGTGCAGGAAATGGGTTGTCTCATATGCCACTAGCTACAGGAAACTCTAACTAACTCATTGTATCATATGAGATACTTAAGCCAATACAGCTCAATGTTATACAATATACTTCAGCTGATGCACATCCATCACTTCAAGTTGCCCCCATCACTATCACCACCAGCACCAGCTGCTAATTCCCAGTGCCTTGTTCTATGGCTTAAAGTGCTTTTGAAGTATAAAACATATGAAATTGTACTGCTGGGAGATTTCTGCAGTTCAAGAGGCCACTGTATGAAAATCTCACGTGTTCATTATTATGCTTTACTAATATCCCAATGATAACACTGCACTAAACTTCCTGCCTCACTAAAGAAGCTATGATAATGACTGAAGAAGGAAATAGGAAAAGTCACATGGGTGCAGTTGCCGATTTTCGTAAGTGGATTCAGATACATTGTTTGGCAAAGCATCCAACCACCCAATCTGTGGAGTATCAGATCTGAGAGTGCTTGAGAACTATTCCATTCCCCAGCACACATAAATAAAACACAAGAAATATGTTACTTCAAACTCACAAATTCACTGAGGTGCTCATAAACATTTAATTTAACACCTGTAAAAATCAAGAGTAGTACCAGTTACACTTCTGTCCCCAAACACGACTAATCACTTCAATGTTGACCATCAAGAGATGCTCATAGTGACACCACTGACTGAGCTGGTAGAGTCCTAGAGGATATATCTGCTAGACTGGTCAAGTGGCGAGGGAAGCAACATAATATGGTATTCTACTTGACTTGGGTTACTCTTTCAACTTTCTCAAAATTTCACAGATACTTAGAGATGACCTTATATATAGTTAAGCCACAGTAGATGAATCCCATGCTTTGTGAACCTAAATGGCAGCCTGCTAGCCTTGGGACCACAGACATCAGAAATAAAGCTTAGATGCTTAGAGAGCCTGGAACTTCCCGATAAAGACTGATGAGAACTGGTATAAGGCGTATCATGTGAAATAATGCAGTTAGAAAAAAATAAAAATGACAAAATTGTAACATGAGGTTAGAAGATGGATTGGAAGGAAGAGATCAAGAAAGTTGAGCTCAATGGCTGTTATGTGTGATCTTCTACATCGGTGTGAGGATGTTCATTTAACGCTTAATAAACGTGCAAGTACTTGACTCTGCATCTTGAACCTTCATTTCTGATACATAGTCAAGGACAGCAGCCTTAGTCCATCATTGCAAACTTACACACTGGCCACTGTTGTACTGAGTCAGGAAGGCCAAACACTGGTCTATGCTGTCAGCTGATAGTAGCCACGGTAGCAGATGGGCCTCAATACTTGACCTCGGTACCCCTGCTTGAGCTAAGGATGGAGATGAGAGAAGCACCCAGAGGTCACACAGGCCAATTGCAATCAGGCAAGGACAAGATCAGAAATAAAAACAGAAAACGCTGGAAATATTCAGCAGGTCAGGCAGCATCTGTGGAGAGAGAAACAGAGTTAACGTTTCAGGTCGATGAACTTTCATCAGAACAGGAAAGGTTACAGATGTAACAGGTTTTAAGTAAGTACGGAGGTCTGTGATAGGGTGAAATGCAGGAGAGATTAAATGACAAAAGGGATGAAGATGCAAGACAAAAGAAGATGGTAATGAGACAAGTGGGTATGGAAGAGGTGTAAATGGGGAATAGCAGAATCATCAATAGCTGCCATACGAAAAAATGGGGGCAGAGGTTACGATCTGAAATTGTTGAACTCGATGCTGAGTCCAGAAGGCTGTAAAGTGCTGAAGCGAAAGACGAGGTGCTGTTCCTCAAGCTTGCATTGATCTTCATTGGAACAGTGTAGGAGGCCGAGGACAGAGAGGTCAGAGTGGGAGTGGAGCGGGGAATTACAGACAGGCGAGGATAAGATCAGTTTCAAATCTATCACCATCTCTGTTCCCATGGTGAAGTACTGCAATGCCTGTTACTGTTCAGACTCAGACGCTAAGATTGGCAACTTGGGCAAGGTACCGGAGAACTGCCACTGCCTGTTCTATACACCAGATACTAGAGAACTGGTATAAGGTATATCAAGATCGTGTGAAATAATGCATAGAAACATAGAAACATAGAAAATAGGTGCAGGAGTAGGCCGTTTGGCCCTTCGATCCTGCACCGCCATTCAATAAGATCATGGCTGATCATTCCCTCAGTACCCCTTTTCTGCTTTCTCTCCATACCCCTTGATGCCCTTAGCCGTAAGGGCCATATCTAATATGTCCTTACTATACAGTACAAATGCACACAAGGCCCATGCTAGAGAGAAGATCACTCTGCGACCAGTAACCTTTATTAGCCAGCACTGAAGTAGAGATAGGTGGAGCTTCCCTTTTATACCTGAGAGTCCAGGTTAGGAGTATCTCCCAGAAGTTCACCACCTAGTGGTCAGTGTTCTCACGGTGTACAACTTAGGTCAGTTTATACATGGATTACAATGACAGTTGAATACATGACATCACCTCCCCACAAAGTCTTATTGGGATCACAGGTTGAGTCTCTCTGGTGGTTTACGCTCCCTTGTAGAGCGCCTGAGTTGGGGCTCCGATTGTTGGGCACTGGCCTGAGTGTCTGCTGTTTGCGGTGCCTCAGGCCTGTCCGGACTGCCCACAGTGACTGGGCTCTCCTCCACTTGGTTCTGGTGTTTGGTCACCTGTGGTGGAGTGAACTCTACATCGTGCTCTTCCTCTGATTTTTCTATGGGGTTGCTGAACCTCCTTTTTATTTGATCCATGTGTTTGCGGCAGATTTGTCCATTGGTAAGTTTAACTACCAAAATCCTATTCCCCTCTTTGACAATCACAGTGCCTGCAAGCCATTTGGGCCCTGCAGCGTAGTTGAGGACAAAAACAGGATCATTTACATCAATACATCGTGCCCTCGCATTCTCGTCATGGTAGTCACGTTGTGACCGACGCCTGCTCTCAACAATTTCCTTCATGCTGGGGTGTATAAGGGATAACCTGATTTTGAGCATCCTTTTCATTAGCAGCTCTGCGAGTGGAACCCCTGTGAGCGAGTGTGGTCGGGATCTATTGGCCAACAGTAGGCATGATAAGCGGCTTTGTAGGGAACCCCCTTGGATTCTGAGCATCCCCTGTTTGATTATCTGCACTGCTCGTTCTGCCTGGCCATTTGAGGCTGGCTTGAACGGTGCCGTTCTGACATGGTTGATACCATTTCCTGCCATGAAGTCCTGGAATTCAATGCTTGTAAAGCACGGGCCATTGTCGCTGACCGAGACGTCCGCTCGACCATGGGCGGCGAACATTGCCCGTAGACTTTCTACCGTGCAGAGGATGTGCTTGAATTGAGAATGCCACACTCGATCCATTTGGAGTAGGAGTCTACTACAACCAAAAACATTTTTCCCATGAAAAGACCTGCATAGTCCACATGGATGCGTGACCATGGCTTGGCGAGCCAGGATCAGGGGCTAAGGGGGGCTTCCCTGGGCGCATTGCCCAGCTGGGCACACATGTTGCACCTACGAACACAAAGTTCCAGGTCTGCATCTATCCCTGGCCACCAAACGTGTGACCTGGCAATTGCCTTCATCATGACAATGCCCGGGTGCTCCTTATGGAGTTCTCGGATGAACACCTCTCTGCCCATCTGGGGCATGACTACACGGTTTCCCCACAGTAGGCAATCAGCCTGAATCAAGAGTTCATCCTTGCGCCAGTGAAATGGTTTAAATTCCTCAGGGCATGCCCCGTACATGGCTGCCCAGTCCTCATTCAGTCGAGGAGGCGGGAGCTCGGAGCAGCGCGAGTTCGGGGTCGGCGAGAGGCCTATAAAGGCCAGCGGGAGTCGAGCAGTTCGAGCAGTCAGTCGAGGAGGCGGGAGCTCGGAGCAGCGCGAGTCCGGGGTCGGCGAGAGGCCTATAAAGGCCAGCGGGAGTCGAGCAGTTCGAGCAGTCAGTCGAGGAGGCGGGAGCTCGGAGCAGCGCGAGTCCGGGGTCGGCGAGAGGCCTATAAAGGCCAGCGGGAGTCGAGCAGTTCGAGCAGTCAGTCGAGGAGGCGGGAGCTCGGAGCAGCGCGAGTCCGGGGTCGGCGAGAGGCCTATAAAGGCCAGCGGGAGTCGAGCAGTTCGAGCAGTCAGTCGAGGAGGCGGGAGCTCGGAGCAGCGCGAGTCCGGGGTCGGCGAGAGGCCTATAAAGGCCAGCGGGAGTCGGGCAGTTCGAGCAGTCAGTCGAGGAGGCGGGAGCTCGGAGCAGCGCGAGTCCGGGGTCGGCGAGCGGCGTACCGGTGCAGCTACAGGGAGAAGGCAAAGATACAAAGGTGACGTCACAGCCTAGGGGGTAGGTGATTGGCTGGTGATTGGTGAGTAGTTTTTCTTTTTCTTCTTATATTGGTCAGTAAATTTTAACATTGTTATTACCAGTTTAAGTATATCTAAGGGTTAAGACATGGCAGGAGAGCTCGGTCGGGTGTTATGCTCCTCCTGTACCATGTGGGAACTCAGGGACACTTCCGGTGTCCCTGACGACTACGTGTGCGGGAAGTGTGTCCACCTCCGGCTCCTGACGGTCCGCGTTACGGAATTGGAGCTGAGGGTGGATTTACTCTGGAGCATCCACGATGCTGAGAATGACGTGAGTATCACGTGTAGTGAGTTGGTCTTACCGCAGGGAAAGGGTCCACAGCCAGATAGGGAATGGAAGACCAGCAGGAAGAGCAGTGCAAGGAAGGTAGTGCAGGGGTCCCCTGTGGTCATCCCCCTGCAAAACAGATACACTGCTTTGAGTGCTGTTGAGGGGGATGACTCATCAGGGGAGGGTAGCAGCAGCCAAGTTCATGGCACCATGGCTGGCTCTGCTGCACAGGAGGGCAAGAAAAAGAGTGGGAGAGCGATAGTGATAGGGGATTCAATTGTGAGGGGAATAGATAGGCGTTTCTGCGGCCGCAACCGAGACTCCAGGATGGTATGTTGCCTCCCTGGTGCAAGGGTCAAGGATGTCTCGGAGCGGGTGCAGGACATTCTGAAATGGGAGGGAGAACAGCCAGTTGTCGTGGTGCACATTGGTACCAACGACATAGGTAAAAAAAGGGATGAGGTCCTACGAAACGAATTTAAGGAGCTAGGAGCTAAATTAAAAAGTAGGACCTCAAAAGGAGTAATCTCGGGATTGCTACCAGTGCCACGTGATAGTCAGAGTAGGAATCGCAGGATAGCGCAGATGAATACATGGCTTGAGCAGTGGTGCAGCAGGGAGGGATTCAAATTCCTGGGGCATTGGGACCGGTTCTGGGGGAGGTGGGACCAGTACAAACCGGACGGTCTGCACCTGGGCAGGACCGGAACCAATGTCCTAGGGGGAGTGTTTGCTAGTGCTGTTGGGGAGGATTTAAACTAATATGGCAGGGGGATGGGAACCAATGCAGGGAGACAGAGGGAAACAAAAAGGAGACAAAAGCAAAAGACAGAAAGGAGATGAGGAAAAGTGGAGGGCAGAGAAACCCAAGGCAAAGAATAAAAAGGGCCACTGTACAGCAAAATTCTAAAAGGACAAAGGGTGTTAATAAAACAAGCCTGAAGGCTTTGTGTCTGAATGCAAGGAGTATCCGCAATAAGGTGGATGAATTAATTGTGCAAATAGATGTTAACAAATATGATGTGATTGGGATTACGGAGACGTGGCTCCAGGATGATCAGGGCTGGGAACTCAACATTCAGGGGTATTCAACATTCAGGAAGGATAGAATAAAAGGAAAAGGAGGTGGGGTAGCATTGCTGGTTAAAGAGGAGATTAATGCAATAGTTAGGAAAGACATTAGCTTGGATGATGTGGAATCTATATGGGTAGAGCTGCAGAACACCAAAGGGCAAAAAACGTTAGTAGGAGTTGTGTACAGACCTCCAAACAGTAATAGGGATGTTGGGGAGGGCATCAAACAGGAAATTAGGGGTGCATGCAATAAAGGTGTAGCAGTTATAATGGGTGACTTTAATATGCACATAGATTGGGCTAGCCAAACTGGAAGCAATACGGTGGAGGAGGATTTCCTGGAGTGCATAAGGGATGGTTTTCTAGACCAATATGTTGAGGAACCAACTAGGGGGAGGCCATCTTAGACTGGGTGTTGTGTAATGAGAGAGGATTAATTAGCAATCTCATTGTGCGAGGCCCCTTGGGGAAGAGTGACCATAATATGGTGGAATTCTGCATTAGGATGGAGAATGAAACAGTAATTTCAGAGACCATGGTCCAGAACTTAAAGAAGGGTAACTTTGAAGGTATGAGGCGTGAATTGGCTAGGATAGATTGGCGAATGATACTTAGGGGGTTGACTGTGGATGGGCAATGGCAGACATTTAGAGACCGCATGGATGAATTACAACAATTATACATTCCTGTCTGGCATAAAAATAAAAAAGGGAAGGTGGCTCAACCGTGGCTATCTAGGGAAATCAGGGATAGTATTAAAGCCAAGGAAGTGGCATACAAATTGGCCAGAAATAGCAGCGAACCTGGGGACTGGGAGAAATTTAGAACTCAGCAGAGGAGGACAAAGGGTTTGATTAGGGCAGGGAAAATGGAGTACGAGAAGAAGCTTGCAGGGAACATTAAGGCGGATTGCAAAAGTTTCTATAGGTATGTAAAGAGAAAAAGGTTGGTGAAGACAAACGTAGGTCCCCTGCAGTCAGAATCAGGGGAAGTCATAACGGGGAACAAAGAAATGGCAGACCAATTGAACAAGTACTTTGGTTCGGTATTCACTAAGGAGGATACAAACAACCTTCCGGATATAAAAGGGGTCAGAGGGTCTAGTAAGGAGGGGGAACTGAGGGAAATCTTTATTAGTCGGGAAATTGTGTTGGGGAAATTGATGGGATTGAAGGCCGATAAATCCCCAGGGCCTGATGGACTGCATCCTAGAGTACTTAAGGAGGTGGCCTTGGAAATAGCGGATGCATTGACAGTCATTTTCCAACATTCCATTGACTCTGGATCAGTTCCTATGGAGTGGAGGGTAGCCAATGTAACCCCACTTTTTAAAAAAGGAGGGAGAGAGAAAACAGGGAATTATAGACCGGTCAGCCTGACCTCAGTAGTGGGTAAAATGATGGAATCAATTATTAAGGATGTCATAGCAGTGCATCTGGAAAATGGTGACATGATAGGTCCAAGTCAGCATGGATTTGTGAAAGGGAAATCATGCTTGACAAATCTTCTGGAATTTTTTGAGGATGTTTCCAGTAAAGTGGACAAAGGAGAACCAGTTGATGTGGTATATTTGGACTTTCAGAAGGCTTTCGACAAGGTCCCACACAAGAGATTAATGTGCAAAGTTAAAGCACATGGGATTGGGGGTAGTGTGCTGACGTGGATTGAGAACTGGTTGTCAGACAGGAAGCAAAGAGTAGGAGTAAACGGGTACTTTTCAGAATGGCAGGCAGTGACTAGTGGAGTGCCGCAAGGTTCTGTGCTGGGGCCCCAGCTGTTTACATTGTACATTAATGATTTAGACGAGGGGATTAAATGCAGTATCTCCAAATTTGCGGATGATACTAAGTTGGGTGGCAGTGTGAGCTGCGAGGAGGATGCTATTAGGCTGCAGAGTGACTTGGATAGGTTAGGTGAGTGGGCAAATGCATGGCAGATGAAGTATAATGTGGATAAATGTGAGGTTATCCACTTTGGTGGTAAAAATAGAGAGACAGACTATTATCTGAATGGTGACAGATTAGGAAAAGGGAAGGTGCAACGAGACCTGGGTGTCATGGTACATCAGTCATTGAAGGTTAGCATGCAGGTACAGCAGGCGGTTAAGAAAGCAAATGGCATGTTGGCCTTCATAGCGAGGGGATTTGAATACAGGGGCAGGGAGGTGTTGCTACAGTTGTACAGGGCCTTGGTGAGGCCACACCTGGAGTATTGTGTACAGTTTTGGTCTCCTAACTTGAGGAAGGACATTCTTGCTATTGAGGGAGTGCAGCGAAGGTTCACCAGACTGATTCCCGGGATGGCGGGACTGACCTATCAAGAAAGATTGGATCAACTGGGCTTGTATTCACTGGAGTTCAGAAGAATGAGAGGGGACCTCATAGAAACGTTTAAAATTCTGACGGGTTTAGACAGGTTAGATGCAGAAAGAATGTTCCCAATGTTGGGGAAGTCCAGAACCAGGGGTCACAGTCTGAGGATAAGGGGTAAGCCATTTAGGACCGAGATGAGGAGAAACTTCTTCACCCAGAGAGTGGTGAACCTGTGGAATTCTCTACCACAGAAAGTAGTTGAGGCCAATTCACTAAATATATTCAAAAGGGAGTTAGATGAAGTCCTTACTACTCGGGGGATCAAGGGTTATGGCGAGAAAGCAGGAAGGGGGTACTGAAGTTTCATGTTCAGCCATGAACTCATTGAATGGTGGTGCAGGCTAGAAGGGCTGAATGGCCTGCTCCTGCACCTATTTTCTATGTTTCTATGTTTCTATTTCTTGACTAAAGACAGTAGCGGGTCTATTTGTCCAGACTTTGATCTGACGGGCTGTCACGGGTGAGCCTTCGCTTTCAAAAGCTTCAACAGCCATGACCAGCTTAGCAGAATGCTCGGTTGCCCCCTCGGTGGAGGCTAGTGGGAGCCTGCTGAGTGCATCGGCGCAGTTTTCAGTGCCCGGTCTGTGCCGAATTGTACAGTCATAGGCGGCTAACGTGAGTGTCCACCTCTGTATGTGGGCTGACGCATTTGCATTTATGGCCTTGTTGTCGGCCAAAAGGGACGTTAGGGGTTTGTGATCTGTCTCCAGCTCAAATTTCCTGCCAAAAATGTCTGGTGCATTTTTTTTATTGCACATACACATGCAAGCGCTTCTTTTTCTACCATCCCGTAGCCCCTTTCTGCCTGGGACAGACTTCTGGAGGCATAAGCTATCGGCTGTAACTTACCCTTAGCATTAACATGCTGCAACACACACCCGACCCCATAGGACGACGCATCGCACGTTAAAACAAGTTTCTTACATGGGTCATGTAGCGTTAACAGATTGTTGGAGCATAACAAATTGCGTGCTATATCAAAAGCCCTTTCCAGGCTGTCCCACCAGACCCACTCGCGATCTTTGCGTAGGAGCACATGTAGTGGCTCTAACAGCGTGCTCAATTTGGGAAGAAAGTTACCAAAATAGTTCAGGAGCCCCAGGAACGAACGCAGCTCCATCGTGTTACAGAGTCTGGGTGTTCTCCGGAAAGCTTCCGTTTTGGACGCAGTAGGTCTGATCCTGTCTGCTGCTACCCTCATCCCCAGGAATTCTACCTCTGGAGCCAGAAAGAGGCACTTTGTCTTTTTTAGTCGCAGACCTACCAGGTCCAGTCTGCGTAGCACCTCCTCCAGGTTGTGGAGGTGCTCTTCGGTATCGTGACCCGTGATGAGGATGTCGTCTTCAAAAACTACCGTCCTTGGAATCGACTTGAGGAGAATTTCCATGTTTCGTTGAAAGATCGCGGTGGCCAAACGAATCCGGAACGGACATCTGTTGTACTCAAACAGCCCTTTGTATGTCGTGATGGTGGTCAGCTTCTGGGTCATGTAAGCTGAGGTCAGGTCCAATTTTGAAAAAAGTTTGCCACCGGATAACGTCGCAAAGAGGTCCTCCGCTCTCGGTAGCGGGTACTGGTCTTGGAGTGAAACCCGATTGATGGTGGCCTTGTAATCACCACATATCTGGACCAACCCATCCGCCTTGAGCACCGGCACAATCGGGCTCGCCCAGTCACTGAATTCGACTGGCGAGATGATGCCTTCCCTCAACAGGCGGTCCAATTCGCCTTCTATCTTTTCCCGCATCACGTATGGCACCGCTCTGGCCTTGTGGTGTACTGGTCTGGCGTCCGGGTTTATGTGAATCACTACCTTGGCCCCCATGAAAGTGCCAATGCCTGGTTGAAATAATGAGTCAAATTTGTCCAGGACCTGTGAGCATGATACTCGCTCTACAGAGGAAATTGCATTGACATCGCCCCATTTCCAGTTCATGACAGCAAGCCAACTCCTCACCAGTAATGCGGGACCGTCCCCTGGGACAATCCAGAGTGGCAACCTGTTCTCCGAATCTTTGTGGGTCACGACTACCGTGGCGCTGCCTAGCACCGGAATGATCTGCTTTGTGTAAGTCCGTAGCTGTGCGTCAATCGGCGATAATTTTGGCCTCCTGGCCTTGGACGCCCACAACTTGTCGAACTGTTTGATACTCATCAGGGACTGGCTGGCCCCCGTGTCTAGCTCCATTGATACTGGGATGCCATTGAGGAGCACTTTCATCATTACCGGTGGCGTCCTAGTGTATGAACTGTATATGTGCTCCACATGAACTCGCTGAACTTCAGCTTCCAGCGATTTCCCCCAGTGTCCATTTGGCCTCGTAGGGCTTACATCGGGCCCGTCCTCCTCGCACATCAACCTTGCTGCAGTCTTCCTGCACATACACGCCAAGTGACCGCTGATGTTGCAGTTTCTGCAGGAAAATTGCTGATACCTGCAAGCTCTGGCTGTGTGTTTGCCTCCACACCTCCAACGTGAGCCATTACCAGTCGATCGTCTCTGACTGTCTCTGTGACTGTCCTTAAACGCACCATTGACAGGTGCTGATGGCCCCATTACTGGCTGCATTGCCCCTTGCGAAGACGTGAATCGTCGTTCAGCTCGCCATTGTCTCTGTTGAATTCCCCCTTTGGGTTCGACTACATGCTTGGGCATATTCGATTGCCCCGTCTGCCTGGAGAACTGTGTGCCACGTTAACACTGTTGACTCCCTGTCCATTTGCTGCATTTAAACCAAGATTTTTGTCAAACATTATTATAGTCTCTTCCTCCCCTGAGATAAATGTCTGGGCCATCAAAGCCACCGTTTCCAGGGTCAAGTCTTTGGTCGCAATCAGTTTCCTGAAAACCCCAGCGTGCCCGATGCCCTCAATAAAAAAGTCTTGCAGCATTTCTGCTCTGCATGTATTTGGGAACTTACATAGGTTCGTCAGTCACAGGAGGTCTGCCACGAAGTCTGGAACGCTTTGCCCTTCTCGTTGCCGGTGCGTGTAAAACTGGTGTCTCGCCATGTGCAGTGTTCCCCGATCAACTTGCTGAGCTCTTCAAAAGTCTTGTTCGCCGGCTTCTCTGGCGCTGGAAGGTCCTTCATCAGGGAGTACGTCCTGGATCCACAAACCGTCAGGAGATGAGCTCTGCGTTTTTTGGCCGAATCCTGTCCCAGCCATTCCTAAGTGATGAAACTTTGCTGTAGTCTCTCAGTAAAATTGTCCCAATCATCATCAATGCAGTACCTCTCATCTGTGCTGCTAGTGGCCAAGCTCACGTGGTTTAAATCCCAGTTTCTCGTCGCCAATAATATATTCTTACTGGACTGTACAAATGCACACGAGGTCCATGCTAGAGAGAAGGTCACTCTGTGACCAGTAACCTTTATTAGCCAGCACTGAAATGGAGAAGATGGGTAGAGCTTCCCCTTTCATACCTGAGAGTCCAGGTAATGAGTGTCTCCCACAAGTTCACCACCTAGTGGTCAGTGTTCTCACGGTGTACAACTGAGGTCAGTTTATACATGGATTACAATGACAGTTGAATACATGACAATATGTAACTCCCTCTTGAATATATCCAATGAACTGGCATCAACAACTCTCTGCAGCCCTTAGACTCTGTCCTAAGACTCTGTCTCCTGGTTCTGGACTTCCCCAACATCGGGAACATTCTACCCGCATCTAACCTGTCCAGTCCCATCAGAATCTGATATATTTCTATGAGATCCCCTCTCATCCTTCTAAACTCCAATGTATAAAGGCCCAATTGATCCAGTCTCTCCTCATATGTCAGTCCAGGCATCCCGGGAATCAGTCTGGTGAACCTTCGCTGCACTCCCTCAATAGTAAGAACATCCTTCCTCAGAATGGAGACCAAAACTCAACACAATATTCCAGGTGTGGCCTCACCAAGGCCCTGTACTACTGCAATAAGACCTCCCTGCTCCTATACTCAAATTCCCTAGCTATGAAGGCCAACATACCATTTGCCTTCTTCACCGCCTGCTGTACCTGTCAATGACTGATGAACCATGACACCCAGGTCTCGTTGCACCTCCCCTTTTCCTAATCTGCCGCCATTCAGATAAAATTCTGCCTTCACGTTTTTGCCCCCAAAGTGGATAACCTCACATTTATCCACATTATACTGCATCTAACCTGTTCAAGTCACCCTGCAGCCTCTTAGCGTCCTCCTCACAGCTCACACCACCACCCAGTTTAGTGTCATCTGCAAACTTGGAGATATTACACTCAATTCCTTCATCTGAATCATTGATGTATATTGTAATGAGCTGGGGTCCCAGCACTGAGCCCTGCGGTACTCCACTAGTCACTGCCTGCCATTCTGAAAAAGACCCGTTTATCCCGACTTTCTGCTTCCTGTCTGCCAACCATTTCTCCATCCACGTCAGTATATTACCCCCAATACCATGTGCTTTGATTTTGCACACCAATCTCTTGTGTGGAACCTTGTCAAAAGCCTTTTGAAAGTCCAAATACACCACATCCATTGGTTCTCACTTGTCCACTCTACTGGTTACATCCTCAAAAAAGTCCAGAAGATTTGTCAAGCATGATTTCCCCTTCATAAATCCATGTTGACTTGGACCGATCCTGTCACTGCTTTCCAAATGCGCTGCTATTTCATCCTTAATAATTGATTCCGAAATTTTCTCCACTACTGATGTCAGGCTAACCAGTCTATAAGTACTCGTTTCTCCCTCCCTCCCTTTTTAAAAAGTGGTGTTACATTAGGTATCCTCCAGTCCATAGGAACTGACCCAGAGTTGATAGATTGTTGGTGAATGATCACCAATGCATCCACTATTTCTATGGCCACTTCCTTAAATACTCTGGGATGCAGACTATCAGGCCCCGTGGATTTATCGGCCTTCAATCCCATCAATTTCCCGAACACAATTTCACGCCTAATAAGGATATCCTTCATTTCCTCCTTCTCACTAGACCCTCGGCCCCCTAGTACTTCCGGAAGATTATTTGTGTCTTCCTTCATGAAGACAGAAACAAAGTATTTGTTCAATTGGTCTGCCATTTCTTTGTTCCCCATTCTAAATTCACCTGAATCCGTCTGGAAGGAACCTAAGTTTGTCTTCACTAATCTTTTTCTCTTCACATATTTATAGAAGCTTTTGCAGTCAGTTTTTCTGTTCTTGGCAAGCTTCTTCTTGTATTCTATTTTCCCCCTCTTAATTAAACTCTTTGTCCTCCTCTGCTGAATTATAAATTTCTCCCAGTCCTCAGGTTTGCTGCTTTTTCTGGCCAATTTATATGCCTCTTCCTTAGATTTAACACTATCCTTAATTTTCTTTGTTAGCCACGGTTGAGCCACCTTCCCCGTTTTATTTTTACTCCAGACAAGGATGTACAATTGCTGAAGTTCATCCATGTGATCTTTAAATGTTTGCCATTGCCTATCCACTGTCAACCCTTTAATATCATTTGCATGTCTATTCTAGCCAATTCACGCATCAAATCATCGAAATTACCTTTCCTTAAATTCAGGACCTTAGTTTCTGAATTAACTGTGTCACTCTCCATCTTAATAAAGAATTCTACATGTTATGGTCACTCTTCCCCAAGGGGCCTCGCACAACAAGATTGCTAAATAGTCCTTTCTCATTACACATCACCCAGTCTAGGATGGCCAGCTCCCTAGTTGGTTCCTTAACATATTGGTCTAGAAAACCATCCCTAATACACTCCAGGAAATCCTCCTCCACCGCATTGCTACCAGTTTGGTTAGCCCAATCAATATATAGATTAAAGTCGCCCATGATAACTGCTGTACCTTTATTGCATGCATCCCTAATTTCTTGTTTGATGCTGTACCCAACCTCACTACTACTGTTTTGTCATCTGTACACAACTCCCACTAGCGTTTTATGTCCTTTGGTATTCCGTAGCTCCACCAATAACAATTCCACATCATCCATGCTAATGTCCTTTCTTACTATTGCATTAATTTCCACTTTAACTAACAATGCCACTCCGCCTCCTTTTCCTTTCTGTCTATCCTTCCTAAATATTGAATACCCCTGGATTTTGAGTTCCCAGCCTTGGTCACCCTGGAGCCATGTCTCCGTGATGCCAATTATATCATACCCGTTAACAGCTATCTGCGCAGTTAATTCATGCACCTTATTCCGAATACTCCTCACATTGAGGCATATCCTTCAGGCTTGTCTTTCGAACACACTTTTCCCCCTTAGAATTTTGCTGTAATGTGGCCCTTTTTGCTTTTTGCCTTCGGTTTCTCTGTCCTCCATTTTTACTTTTCGTCTTTCTATCTTTTGCTTCTGCACCCATTCTACTTCCCTCTGTCTCTCTGCATAGGTTTCCATCCCTCTGCCGTATTAGTTTAACTCCTCCCCAACAGCACTGGCAAACACTCCCCCAAGAACATTAGTTCCGGTCTTGCCCAGGTGCAGACCGTCCGGTTTGTACTGGTCCCATCTCCCCCAAAACTGATTCCAATGTCCCAGGAATTTGAATCCCTCCCTTTTGCACCAATCCTCAAGCCACGTATTCATCTGAGCTATCATGCAATTCCTACTCTGACTAGCATGAGGCTCTGGTAGCAATCCTGAGATTACTACTTTTGAGGTCCTACTTTTTAATTTATCTCCTGGCACCCTAAATTCATCGGTTTTACCTATATCATTGGAAACTATATACACCACAACAACTGGCTGTTCACCCTGCCTTTTCAGAATGCCCTGCACCCGCTCTGAGACATCCTTGACCCTTGCACCAGGGAGGCAACATACCATCCTGGAGTCTCGGTTGCGGCCGCAGAAATGTCTATCTATTTCCCTTACATTTGAATCCCCTGTCACTACAGCTCTCCCACTCTTTTTCCTGCCCTCCTGTGCAGCAGAGCCACCCACGATGCCATGAACTTGGCTGCTGCTGCCCTCCCCTGATGAGTCATCCCCACCAACAGTACCCAAAGCGGTGTATCTATTTTCCAGGAGGATGTCCGCAGGGGACCCCTGCACTACCTTCCTTGCACTGCTTGTCACCCATCCCCTATCTGGTTGTGTACCCTTTAACTGCGGTAAGACCGACTCACTAAACGTGCTATTCATGTCATTCTCAGCATCGTGGATGCTCCAGAGTAAATCTACCTGCAGCTCCAGTGCCGCAATGCGGTCCATCAGGAGCTGCAGGAGGATGCACTTCCTGCACACGTAGTCGTCAGGGACACTGGAGCGTCCCTGACTTCCCACATAGTACAGGAGGAGCATAACACATGTCCGAACTCTCCTGCCATGACTTAATCCTTAGATAAACTTAATTCGGCAACAACAATGCCAAATGTTATTTACTGATAAAAAAAAGAAAAAGAAAAACTACTTACCAATCACCAGACAATCACTTACCCCCTTGGCTGTGACGTAACCTTTCAATTTATTTCTACTTCTTTATCGCCTTCTCTCCCAGCTGCAGCTGCACTGGCTGGCCTCCGATGCACCTCGAACTCCCCGCTCGAAGTCCCGCTGCCTCCAACACTGCTGGGCCTTTATAGGCCACTCCTCCACGCACCTCGAACTCCCCGCTCGAAGTCAGAAAGATCTAAAAATGACAAAATTATAACACGAGGTTTGAAGATGGATTGGAAGGACTGGAGACGAGAGAACTGGAGAGTGTGATCGAGTCTCTGGGATCTTCAAAGTGTGCTCTTATAGTTTAGGTAAATTAATTATTTCTTTAACACAATAAGAGGAGAAGTTAAACCAGTCAAAGCCCGAGATGAACTGATTGTCACAGCAGCGATTGTGCTAACCATGCAGAGAAAGAGGACCCTGGCTTCATTTGACTTTGATTCTCTAAATGTGGACTTCCCACCCGCAGAGATGCTGGACGATTTTGTGGCGGTGAACTGTCATGGCCACCAGCAGCCTCTCTACAGAAGTGTCAGACATTCAAGATCAAGATTGCCTCATGGGAGAAGAGTTCAGTCTTCAGAAAGACGGCGGGAGGAGAGAGGCCGAGACCGAAATGGTCCCAGTGCCTACCCAGCTCAGGCATAAGTAGCAGGAAGCGATCATGGTCTCCATATGAAAAGAAGAAGAAAAATAATTCAAAATCGCATCCGAAGTTAAAAGGAAATTCCTGTCACAGCTGGCTTTCAAGGTTCAACAGAATCTACATATGTGACTCACAGTGACTTGCTTGAACAAAGGAGTGGAATAATTGCGTAGGTGTGATAGCATGCAGACCTTTGTATGGGTTTATTTTACACTGTTCTCTTCATTTTTAGTTTGCTCTTTTTTTTAAGATATAAATCATTGAGGTTGCATGAAATGTGTCCACAATCTAAATCCACCCCTTTTAGCCTCATGGTAAATGGCTCTGCTTTGCAGGAAGCTTCCAGTAAGGAATCAAAAGCCTGAAGTTATTGGCCCAGAAATTGCGGTCGAAGGCTTCCCGCGGGCAGATGCCTCTGACCTGAAGCATTTCTATGAATTTACCCGGTGGTCCCGGAGGAGCGTGGGATTCCGGTGGGAAGGCCTTCTTTTCCCGCGCTGCGAAGCGCGCTCCCGTCCTCCAGGTTCCCTCACAGAAGGTGCAGTCACATGTGACTGCTCAGCCAATCAGGTACAGTATTCCACAGCTTTCCCATTAATAGCAATGAGAACTCCGAATCTACCAGTTCTCATTGCTATTAATGAGAAAAATAAACCAAACACACTAAACACCATAATAAAAAATACAAAACTCACCTCACATAATTAAAATTAATTGAAATTAAAGTTTATAAATGCCTTAGAAAAAATTTTTTTTTTTCCGATTTTTAAAAAATGTTGTAATTAGGGTTAAAAATAAACTTACATTAGTGGGCAGGGTTTTTAACAATAAATTGTGTTTTTTAAATTTAATTTTATATTTTTGTATATTTTAAAATTCTTAAACTTGTAAAAGTAAGCTATGCGCCTGCTTTTATCAGGCGCAAGAGTTTTGAGGACATTTGCTGGACGAGATATGGGGAAATCCCGCAATCTTGCCCTTGGAAATGTCCTCGCTCCCGAGGTACGTTGGATCTGTCGAGCTCCAGCTTGACAGATCAGAAAAACTAGTTTTCAGCACATGCGTATTGTGCACTGAAAACCGACTTTTGCGATGCCTTCCCGCATCCGTACACATTCCGTACGGACCCGGAAGACCGGGATTTCTGGGCCAATAGGTTATTAAATGGTTCACACTTTACCACCAAGGGCAGCTGAAGGTTCTTCCTTGACACAGCTGGATTACAGAAACTAATGATGTGCTAGACTTTCATTTGTCAGGATTCTGGCACTTAAGAGCTCATTTAAAAAAAATGTTTTAATTGTTCCGTGTTTTCAGAAACTGTTACTCAGCCACTCTGTCTTCGCTGGACATTCTTCCATTGTGATAAATGAATGACAATTTATATTTTCTAGCTCCAAAAGTGCTTCCACTTTTTTAATTCATATTTGTTTTCCAATTGTTGAGGTCATTAAGGCTGTGATTAAAAACCCCAACTACTCAAAAGCCCTCTACTCCTGCCACCACCCACATTTTTCCCACCTCCTTCCCCAAGTCAAATCCACCCATGCACAACACAGGATAGGAACATGAGAACATAAGAAATAGGAGCAGGAGGAGGCCATTTGGCCCCTCGAGCCTGCTCTGCCATTCAATAAGATCATGGCTGATCTGATCATGGGCTCAATTCCACTTCCCTGCCCACTCTCCATAACCCTTTACTCCCTTATTGCTCAAAAATATGTCTATCTCCGCCTTAAATATATTCAATGTCCCAGCCTCCACAACTCTTTGGGGCAGAAAATTCCATAGATTTAAAACCCTCTGAGAGAAGACATTTCTTCTCATCTCAGTTTAAATGAGCGGCCCCTTATTCTGAGACTATGTCCCCTAGTTTTAGATTCCCCTACGAGTGGAAACATCCTCTCTGTATCCACCTTGTCGAGCCCCCTCATTATCTTATATGTTTCAATAAGATCACCTCTCATTCTTCTGAACTCCAGTGTGTAGATGCAGGAAGAATATTCCCAATGTTGGGGAAGTCCAGAACCAGAGGTCACAGTCTAAGGATAAGGGGTGAGCCATTTAGGACCGAGATGAGGAGAAACTTCTTCACCCAGAGAGTGGTGAACCTGAGGAATTCTCTACCACAGAAAGTTGTTAAGGCCAATTCACTAAATATAGTCAAAAGGGAGTTAGATGAAGTCCTTACTACTAGGGGGATCAAGGGGTATGGCGAGAAAGCAGGAAGGGGGTACTGAAGTTGCATATTCAGCCATGAACTCATTGAATGGTGGTGCAGACTAGAAGGGCCGAATGGCCTACTCCTGCACCTATTTTTTATGTTTCTATGTTTCTATGTATAGGCCCAACCTACTCAACCTATCCTCAGAAGCCAACCCCCTCATTTCCAGAATCAATACCTTCTCTGAACAGCCTCCAATGCAAGTATATCCTTCCTTAAATAATGAGACCATAACTGTATGCAGTACTCAAGGTGTGGCCACCAATACCCTGTACAGTTGTAGCAGGACTTCTCTGCTTTTATACTCTATCCCCCTTGCAATAAAGGCCAACATTCCATTTGCCTTCCTGATTACTTGCTGCACCTGCACACTAACATTTTGTGTTTCATGCACAAGGATCCTTGGAGATGGAGCACGCGGTGTCCACCGGTACGCTCGCGGCCTTCCGCGGAGGGACTGGAGTGCATCATCACGCCCGGCAACCAAATTTTAATTTGATTTTACGTTTTAAAGTTTAATTTGTTTTAATTGCCGGTGCTTTTAGTGTCCCCCTTCCCTTTTATAGGGGGCACTTGGAAAAATGTAATTTTAGCGCCCAAAAAAAAAACAAAAAAAAGAAAGAAAAAAAAAACACAAAAAAAGGAAAAAAAGGGGCCTTGAAAATGTCTGCTGTGTCACCCAGGCGGGTGGCACGGGTTAATGTTTGTTTTTTTTCAGGTAAACTCAAAAGAGTTTCATGCACAAGGATCCTTGGAGATGGTCTCTCTGTACTGCAGCACTTTGCAATATTTCTCCATTTAAATTATAATTTGCTTTTCTATTATTTCTGTAAAAGTGGATAACCTCACATTTTCCAACATTATATTCCATCTGCCAAATTTTTGCCCACTCACTCAACCTGTCTATATCCCTTTACAGATTGTTTCCTGACAATTTGCTTTCACACACATCTTTGTATCATCAGCAAACTTGGCTACATTACACTCAGTCCCTTCATCCAAGTCATTAATATAGATTGTAAATAGTTGAGGACCCAGCACCGATCCCTGCGGCACCCCACTACTCACCGTTTGCCAACCGGAAAATGACTCATTTTTATCTCGACTCTCTGTTTTCTGTTAGTTAACTAATCCTCTATCCATGCTAATATATTACCCCCAACCCCGTGAACTTTTATCTTGTGCAGTAACCTCTTACATGGCACCTTATTGAATGTCTTCTGGAACTCCAAATACACCACATCCACTGGTTCCCCTTTATCCACCCTACTCATTATATCCTCAAAGAACTCCAGCAAATTTGTCAAACATGATTATCCTTTCATAAAACCATGTTGACTCTATTTGATTGAATCATAATTTTCCAAATATCCCACTACTTCTTCCTTAATAATGGACTCAAGCATTTTTCCAACAAATGTTACGCTAACTGGTCTATAGTTTCCTGCTTTTTGTCTGCCTCCTTTTTTAAATAGGGGTGTTCCATTTGCGGTTTTCCAATCAACAGGAACAGCCCCAGAATCCAGGTAATTTTGGTAGATTACAACCAATTCATCCACTAATTCTGCTGCCAATTCTCTTAAGACCCTAGGATGTAAGTCATCAGGTCCAGAGGACTTGTCCACTTTTAGTCCCATTACTTTACCAAGTACTACTTCATTAGTGATAGTGATAGTATTAAGTTCCTCCCTCCCTATAGCCCCTTGATTATCCACTATTGGGATGTTTTTAGTCTTTTACCATGAAGATCGATGCAAAATATTCGTTCAACGTCTCTGCCATTTCCCTGTTTTCCATTATTAATTCCCCAGTCTCATCCTTCAGAGGACCAACATTTACTTCAGCCACTTTTTTTCTTTTTATGTACCTGCAGAAAATATTACTATCTGTTTTTATATTGCGTGCTAGTTTACTTTCATAATCTATCTTCCCTCTTTTTATCATATTTTTTGTCATTCCCTGCTGCCTTTTAAAAACTTCCGAATCCTCTGGCCTCCCACTAGCCTTGGCCACATTTATATCTTTGTTCTTGCTAAATTAAGTTAATCTAAGAATTAAGTCATGGCAGGAGAACTTGGACACGTGTCATGCTCCTCCTGTGCTAAGTGGGAAGTCAGGGACGCTTCCAGAGTCAATGACAACTACATGTGCGGGAAGTGTATCCAGTTGCAGCACCTGACAGACCGCATTGCGGCACTGGAGCTGTGGGTAGATTAACTCTGGAGCATGCGTGATGCTGAGGATGTTGTGAATAGTATGACAAGTGAGTTGGTCTTACCGCAGGTAAAGGTTCCACAGTCAGATAGGGGATGGGTGACCAACAGGAAGAGCAGTGGAAGGAAAGTAGTGCAGGGATCCCCTCCGGTCATCCCTCTGCAAAACAGATACACTGCTTTGGGTACTGTTGAGAGGGATGACTCATCAGGGGAGAGCAGCAGCAGCCAAATTCATGGCACCGTGGGTGGCTCTGCTGCACAGGAGGGCAGGAAAAAGAGTGGGAGAGCTATAGTAATAGGGGATTCTATTTTAAGGGGAAATAGATAGATGTTTCTGCGGCTGTAATTGCGACTCCAGGATGGTATGTTGCCTCCCTGGTGCAGGGGTCAAGGATGTCTTGGAGCGGCTACAGGACATTTTGAAGGAGGAGTGTGAACAGCCAGTTGTCGTGATGCATATAGGTACCAACGTTATAAGTAAAAAACGGAATGAGTTCCTACAAGACGTATTTAGGGAGCTAGGAGCTAAATTAAAAAGTAGGACCTCAAAAGTAGTAATCTCAGAATTGCTACCAATGCCACGTGCTAGTCAGAGTAGGAATCGCAGGATAGCTCAGATGAATACGTGGCTTGAGGAGTGGTGCAAAAGTGAAGGATTCAAAGTCCTGGGGCATTGGAACCGGTTCTGGGGGAGGTGGCACCAGTACAAACCAGACAGTCTGCAAATGGGCATGACCGGAACCAATGTCCGAGGGGAAGTGTTTGCTAGTGCTGTTGGGGAGGGGTTAAACTAATATGGCAGGGGGATGGGAACCTATGCAGGGAAACAGAGGGAAGTAGAATGGGGCAGAAGAAAAAGATAGAAAGAAGAAAAGTAAAAGTGGAGGGCAGAGAAACCTAAGGCAAAAAGCAAAAAGGGCCACATTACAGCAAAATTCTAAAGGGGCAAAGTATGTTAAAAAGACAAGCCTGAAGGCTCTGTGTCTCAATGCGAGGAGTATTCATAATAAGGTGGACGAATTAACTGCGCAGATAGCTGTTAACAGATATGATGTAATTGGCATCACAGAGACATGGCTGGGAACTCAACATCCAGGGGAACTCAACATTCAGGAAGGATAGACAGAAAGGAAAAGGGGTGGCATTGCTGATTAAAGAAGAAAATTAATGCAATAGTAAGGAAGGATATTAGCTTGGATGATGTGGAATCGGTATGGGTGGAGCTGCAGAATACCAAAGGGCAGAAAACGCTAGTGGGAGTTGTGTACAGACTGCCAAACAGTAGTAGTGAGGTTGGGGACAGCATCAAACAAGAAATTAGGGATGCGTGCAATAAAGGTACAGCAGTTATCATGGGCGACTTTAATCTACATATTGATAGGCTAACCAAACTGGTAGCAATGTGGTGGAGGAGGATTTCCTGGAGTGTATTAGGGATGGTTTTCCAGACCAATATGTCAAGGAACCAACTGGGAGATGTGTAATGAGAAAGGACTAATTAGCAATCTTGTTGTGCGAGGCCCCTTGGGGAAGGGTGACCATAGTATGGTAGAATTCTTTACTAAAATGGAGAGTGACACAGTTAATTCAGAGACGAGGGTCCTGAACTTAAAGAAAGGTAACTTCAATGGTTTGAGGCGTGAATTGGCTAGAATAGACTGGCAAATGATACTTAAAGGGTTGACGGTGGATAGGCAATGGCATACATTTAAAGATCACATGAATGAACTTCAGTAATTGTCCATCCCTGTCTGGTGTAAAAATAAAACGGGAAAGGTGGCTCAACCGTGGCTAACAAGGGAAATTAAGGATAGTGTTAAATCCAAGGAAGCGGCATATAAATTCACTTGAAAAAGCAGCAAACCTGAGGACTGGGAGAATTTTACAATTCAACAGAGGAGGACAAAGGGTTTAATTAGGAGGGGGGAAATAGAGCATGAGAGGAAGCTTGCTGGGAATATAAAAACTGACTGCAAAAGCTTCTATAGATATGTGAAGAGAAAAAGATTAGTGAAGACAAACGTAGGTCCCCTGCAGTCAGAATCAGGTGAATTTATAATGGGGAACAAAGAAATGACGGACTTTGTGTCATGTATGTAACACCACTGTATTACCCTAAACACTTGACCTTGATGCACACCTTGACTGCAAGAGGTGCACTTGTGGGAGATTGCCCCATACCTGGGCACTCAGGTAGATAAAGGGAGGTCCCACGCAGGGTTAGGTAGTCTTAATGCTGTAAATAAAGAGTTAAGATCTGTGTGGACCTTGTCCCCAGGATGTGCCTCATGTGGTTTCATACTATAGAGTAAGGACTTTATACTTTGGTTCTGTCTTCACGAAGGAAGACACAAATAACCTTCCGGAAATATTAGGGGACCGGGGATCTAGTGAGAAGGAGGAACTGAAGGAAATCCTTATTCGGCGAGAAATTGTGCGAGGGAAATTGAGGGGATTGAAGGCCGATAAATCCCTGGGGCCTGACAGTCTGCATCCCAGAGTACTTAATGAAGTGGCACTAGAAATAGTAGATGCATTGGTGATCATTTTCCAACAGTCTGTTGACTCTGGATCAGTTCCTATGGACTGGAGGGCAGCAAATGTAACACCACTTTTTAAGAAAGGAGGAAGAGAGAAAATGGGTAATTATAGACTGGTTAGCCTGACATCAGTCGTGGGGAAAATGTTGGAATCAATTATTAAAGATGAAATAGCAGCGCATTTGGAAAGCAGTGACAGGATCAGTCCAAGTCAGCATGGATTTATGAAGGGGAAATCATGCTTGACAAATCTTCAAGAATTTTTTGAGGATGTAACTGGTAGAGTGGACAAGGGAGAACCAGTGGATGTGGTGTATTTGGACTTTCAAAAGGCTTTTGACAAGAGATTGGTGTGCAAAATTAAAGCACATGGTATTGGGGGTAATGTATTGACGTGCATAGAGAACTGGTTGGCAGACAGGAAGCAGAGAGTCGGGATAAACGGGTCCTTTTCAGAATGGCACCAGTGACTAGTGGAGTGCCGCAGGGCTCGGTGCTGGGGCTCCAGCTATTATCTCTAAGTTTGCAGATGACATTAAACTGGGTGGCGGTGTGAACTGTGAGGAGGACTCTAAGAGGCTGCAGGGTGACTTGGAGAGGTTAGGTGAGTGGGCAAACGCATGGCAGATGCAGAATAATGTGGATAAATGTGAGGTTATCCACTTTGGTGGCAAAACCACGAAGGCAGAATATTACCTGAATGGTGGCAGATTAGGAAAAGGGGAGGTGCAATGAGACCTGGGTGTCATGGTACATCAGTCATTGAAATTGGCATGCAGGTACAGCAGGTGGTGAAGAAGGCAAATGGTATGTTGGCCTTCGTAGCTAGGGGATTTGAGTAGAGGAGCAGGGAGGTCTTGCTGCAGTTGTACAGAGCCTTGGTGAGGCCTCACCTGGAATATTATGTTCAGTTTTGGTCTTCTAATCTGAGGAAGGACATTCTTGCTATTGAGGGAGTGCATTGAAAGTTCACCAGACTGATTCCCAGGATGGCAGGACTGACATATGAGGAGAGACTGGATTGACTAGGCCTGTATTCACTGGAGTTTAGAAGGATGAGAGGGGATCTCATAGAAACATATAAAATTCTGACGGGACTGCACAGGTTAAATGCAGCAAGAATGTTCCCAATGTTGGGGAAGTCCAGAACCAGGGGACATAGTCTAAGGATAGTGGGTAAGCCATTTAGGACTGAGATGAGGAGAAACTTCTTCACTCAGAGAGTTGTTAAGCTGTGGAATTCCCTGCCGCAGAGAGTTGTTTATGACAGTTCATTGGATATATTCAAGAGGGAGTTAGATGTGGCCCTTATAGCTAAAGGGATCAGGGGTATGGAGAGAAGGCAGGAAAGTGGTACTGAGGTGAATGATCAGCCATGATCTTATTGACTGGTGGTGCAGGCTCGAAGGGCCGAATGGCCTACTCCTGAACTCTTTTTTATGTTTCTATGTTTCTATGTTTTCAATTTGATCCCCTCCTTTATTTCCTTAGTTAGCCATTGATGGTTATACCTTGTCTTACAGTCTTTCCTTCTCATTGGGATATATTTTTGTTGCGAGTTATGAAATATCTCCTTAAATGTCTATCACTGCCCATCAACCGTCCCATACTTTAGTCTACTTTTCCAGTCCACTTTCGCCAACTCTGCCCTCATACCTTTGTAGTCCCCTTTATTTAAGCTTAGGACACTGGTTTGAGAACCAACTTTCTCTACCTCCAACTGAATTTGAAATTGAACCATATTATGGTCACTCATTCCTAGATGATCTGGAGGAGGAGAACATTCAGCCCCTCGAGCCTATTCCGCCATTCAATAAGATCATGGATTACCTGTGACCTAACTCCATAGGCCCACCTTTGCACCATATCCCTTGATATTGCTGGTTAACAAAAATCTATCAATCTCAGATTTAAAATTAAGCATTGACATAGCATCAACTGCAATTTGTGGAAGAGAGTTTCAAATGTCTACCACCCTTTTCGTGTAGAAGTGTTTCCTAATTTCATTCCTAAAAGGTCTGACTTTAAATTTTTAGACTATGTACCCTCGTCCTAGATTCTCCAAACAGTGTAAATAGTTTTTCTCTATCTACCCTTTTTGTTGCCTTTAATATCTTAAAAACTTCGCTCAAATCATCCATTAATCTTTTAAATTCCAGTGAATACAACACTAGTTTGTGTAATCTCTCCCCGTAATTTAACCTTTGGAATCCAGGTATAATTTGAGTAAACCTACACTGCACTCCATCGAAGGCCAATATATCCTTCCTAAAGTGTGGTGCCCAGAACTGAACACAGTACTCCAGAGGTGGTCTAACCAGTGGGCTCTTTTCTTGGGGCGCCGGGGGGTAAGAAGCAGGCCAAAGTTCAATCGTGGTGATGTGGTGATGCGACGAATGGTCTGGAGTTCTGCTCGATAATCTGTGGGGATCTGGGATTATTAATGCAGAATATTCACCCAGGAGATGAAGTGATTGGGAGGGCCTGCGTGATCTGTGGAAGGAGAACGATTGACGATGGAATGGTTTTTCTCATTGCGCCCGACCATATCTTAAATTATGTTGATACTGTATTAATTTCAGTGACCATCAAGAGATTGTGAATATGTCAATCAGGTCTCCCTCATGTGTGAACACTCAGGTTCTGGGTTCGAAAAGCTTTGCAAGAGTAGAACAAATGATTTGTTAACCGTTAGATCTGTCCAGAATAGGTACTCTCAATACTTCTGGGTATATTTTATGGAAAATTTAGACTTTCACAGGACTGTCATCGGAGCCCATCACTTTTCCTTCTGAGCAGCCAATTACATCACAGGTGGTAAGTGTAGAAATTTGTGGGATTAACTACAGCACGATGGTCTGCACCAAATCATTTGCCCAACTACTGTGATTTTCCCAGTTGCCAAGCGTGGCCATGTAATTTCAAAGATGGTAAATATCTTACAAGACAATAGAAATGTAACCATAGCCGACACAGCGTGATACAATGTGCAGGCATGCACACAAATCTCCACGTGGGAAGTTCCAGACATTAGTGACATTTTCAGGTACAAGTATCCAAGCACGTAGCCACAGAATGGGAAAGAATGCTGGAGGAGGAGCCACCCAGACTATTCGGGAGTCTCCCAGTGGTAAGATAAGGGTCTCCTGCAGCATCTTCTCAGCTATGGATTTGTTTGAGGCACAGGGAGTTAAACAAGAGGTAACATAAATGTTTTAAATAAAAAATGATGTTTCACAGAGAGGCAATCGAACAGCTTGTATTTTTCACTTCACTGGGCAATGAAAATGCTATTCACACCCACAGAACATCAAGCAGACTCACTGCTGAAGTGTGCAATTTTGCTTTAAATTGTTTGCAACCATGTCTGAAGCTCTTTAGATGTTAATACAACAAGGATTTCAGGAGATGAATAATACTAAAAATGTAGTAACCAGCCTTGGCAGAGAACCACTGGGACCTTCACAGACAAATGGAGATATCAACTCATGTTCATCACACCAAGCAGAAAACTGGACATTTTCCAATAAAGAAATACATTCTTGAAGGTTTATGTGCTGAGAGAAATAACTTATATATACATTTAATACTGGCAGAAAACAATTCATTCATCTTCACAAACACCATAGCAAACCTTACAAGGAGACAGATTGACACAAGAAAGCAGACATGACTGTCGCCCCTCCTACACCTGCTCCAAAGATTCACAGGCATCGTCTCTGAATACAAGGCTAACAAGCCTTCTCCTAACTTTCATTGTGTAAATGTTACATTACCTGTACACCAGTCAAGGCCTCAAATGCCTGATGCTGATTAAAATATTGTACTTTTGGAAGAAAAAAAAAATAGCTACCCCAATTCAATGATTGAGGCCAATCACAGACATGGTAGGGTAACTCAATCATCATCATCATAGGCGGTCCCTTGAACAAGGATGACTTGCTTCCACGAGTTCACAGGTGTTTCGATGAAGGATCCGATGTTCCAGTCCTGAACTCCAATTGAGCGGGTGGAAGATGCCTGTGCATGGATCTATTTAACGTGTGGTGGCCAGTGCACACCAGCCACCACATGGGCTTGACAGAGCTAGGTCTTGGTCCAATGGCAAGGATTAACCAAGACGACTGGAGATCTGCTCTGCTGCACGGACCTAGTGCGCACACATATTGTAGTGTGGGTTAGCCCGTGCTGCCCCTGGGCCCTCGTCTTTTCAGGGCCCCGTACCCTAATCTGTCGCACCTCCGCCACAATCTCTCGCCGCTTCTCCGCCATAAACATTCACCGCATCGTGGCACAAACACTCGCCGCTCATCCGCCCCGACCGTTTTACTCCTCTGTACCTGGGTCCTCCAGGTGTTCCTGCCCACGCTCAAAAATGGCGACCAGGGTTTTGATGATGTCACCCAGTCGCCCATCTCAAAATTGTCACACACTTGGAGTAGCTCGTGCTGGAGGTTGAAGTGATACGCCATTCCAGCTCTTTTATTTGCCGACCTGCGGAGTTGTTCTCTCACAGGTCGGGGGGCCACAATGTCCCGCACTCAATCATATACAAATAGATTAACCCAATCACAGACGTGATGGATTAACCCAATCACAGACATGGTAGATTAGCCTAATGACAGACACAGTAGAGTAAACAATAGACATGGTGGAGTAACCCAATCACGGACATGGTAGAGAACAAAAAGAAAAAAGAAAGACTTGGATTTATATAGCGCCTTTCACAACTATCGGATGTCTCAAAGTGCTTTACAGCCAATGATCTGCTTTTTGAAGTGTCGTCACTGTTGTAATGTAGGAAATGAGGCAGCCAATTTGTGCACAAGCAAGCTCCCACAAACAGCAATTTGCTAATGACCAGATAATCTGTTTTAGTGATGTTGATTGAGGGATAAATATTGGCCAGGACACCAGGGATAACTCCCCTGCTTTTCTTCAAAATAGTGTCATATGATCTTTTATGGCCACTTGAGAGAACAGAAAGGGCCTCGGTTTAATGTCTTATCTGAAAGACAACACATCTGACAGTGCAGCACTCCCTCAGCACTGCACTGAAGTGTCAGCCTAGATTTATGTGCTCAAGTTCCTGGAGTGAGACTCGAACCCACAACCTTCTGACTCAAAAGCAAGAGTGCTACCCACTAAGTGAATAGACATAGTGACACAACGCAATCACAGACAGGGTGGTGTTACACAATCACAGACAGGGTGGTGTTACACAATCACAGACAGGGTGGTGTTACACAATCACAGACAGGGTTGAGTAACCCAATGACATGGTAGAGTAATTCAGTCACAGATATGGGAAAGTAACCCAATCACAACAACAACAGCAACTTGTGTTTATATAGCTCCTTTAACGTAGTGAAACATCCCAAGTTGCTTCACAGGAGTATTTTGAGATAAAAAATATGAGACCGAGCCGCAAAAGTAGAAATTAGCGCAGGGGTCAAAGAGGTAGGTTTTAAGGAGTGTCTTGAAGGAGTAAAGAGAGATAGAGACGCGGAGAGGTTTAGGCAGGGAGTTCCAGAGCTTGGGCTCAGGCAACAGAAAGCACGGCCACCAATGGTTGAGCGATTATAATCGGGGATGCTCAGGACGGCTGAATTAGAGGAGCGCAGATATCTCGGGGGGGTTGTGGGGCTGGAGGAGATTACAGAGATAGGGAGGGGCAAATCCATGGAGGGATTTGAAAATAAGGATGAGAAATTTGAAATCAAGGTGTTGTCTAACTGGGAGCCAATGTAGGTCAGCGAGCTAAAGAGCTGGCTGGGAGCGCTCCAAGAGAAGCCTGGGGGTGGGGTGGAAACTTATACCCCCTTCCCCCACAAAAACATTCCCAAAACATTGCCCACGCCACCACAACACAAATCGCAAAAAACATTTTTTTAAATCAATCACATTTACCTTAGGAATCCATGACTTACCTCTCTGCAGCCGGTATTGTAGGACCACCTGATTTCCCAGGCGTTCACTGCGAGGCGCGCTTCGGGGCAGACGGATCGGGCAAGAGTCAAAACTCGAGCCGGTGTCGCGACCAGGGGTGTTGCACACCAGGCACAGCTCTTCTGTGTGATGCTGCTCAGCACCACCGCAAAACCCGACCCGAGGATCACTGCGGGACGCTGGAGGCTGACCGTCCACCCAGAACACTTCACCCCCGCCATTGCCGCCGCTCCGGGGTGCAAAACGGAGCCGAGAGGAGCTGAAAATTTGCCCCAGAATATCAAAAGATAAGAAAAATGTCGAGTACAGGGTTTGTCAGGTGTACTTAATTTGGAGGCATATTTATGCACGGTACTTTATGTATGGGAAGAAGCTGTACTTACATTGTGGACCTCTTAGGATCTATGATGTTCAATAATTGCTTTATTTCCTCTTCTAAAGGTGCTGATTGACGTTAGCTACAATTCCACCGCACCGACCTTGCTGAAAGTGTCCATTCTCCAGGCAACGAGATTCAGCCCCATTCTGACCTTACCCGATGTCCACACATCTGTACTTTCCAGAGGGGTCATCACTGCACAACTCTCAGGATCAGAAAATGAGCTGTTTCTTTCTCCTCTCTGGACCAGGGGCACTGAACCTAATCGTAGCACCCCGATCACCACCCTAACTGAGTTGAGCCGACCTATCTCAAACGTGGGGTGTTTCTGGTCCAAATGGCTCAGCTTCACACTAAGGCAAGGACACCTACTAACCTCAGTGATTGGAGGAGCTAAGCTGCTTTTGATACGAGGGGTTTAGTTCTTGCGTGCACAACAGTGACTTTATAATTGTGCAAGAGGAGAGACATTTGAAATGAGTGGAATCCCAAACTCCAGCTAAACTCTAATTTTCCATAGCTCCAGAACCTCAGCCATAACTATGACACTGGGGCCCCTTTCGATGTCACAAGACAATTGAATTTCAAAGTGTGACTTCACAAATGTGATAATTGTAACAAAGGGTAGATGCTGACATCAGACAATTGCCATGTAAATCGCCTTCAGCGACCACAGGGGCAAAATGAAGACAGGATGATTAAGGGAGGAAATGGAGAAGGTATTCCTCCTGACTGCCACCCTCAAATGCCTCATTGTGTGCGGGGTGATTTTATATGGCCTGTTCGGAAAGACCGCCGCCACCATGGAAGTCTGGAAGCGGGTTAACCGTTTGCCGAGGAGCAAG
Source organism: Pristiophorus japonicus (assembly GCF_044704955.1). Taxonomy (NCBI): domain Eukaryota; kingdom Metazoa; phylum Chordata; class Chondrichthyes; family Pristiophoridae; genus Pristiophorus; species Pristiophorus japonicus. Next base: position 53,595,607 of record NC_091990.1, read on the forward strand.
CTGATGAACGACTACTCCTCGGAAGGAAAGGTGATCGGCTCCGACGACAGCCCTGTGAAAGTCTACGTCAAGATCCACGAGAACAGCCCGCGGATTCTTTGCGCGACGCAGCAGCTCCGGAACATGGAGCTGATGGACCCCAACTTCAGCTGGAAAGGACCAAGGGGGGTACAGTTGACAAACAAACCTGACATACAGATCACACTGACAGGAACCCTGACCATTCAAAACTTCCACAAGGATTTATCAGGAGTCTACATCTGCACTATTTACTTCTTCAATCCCGGCACCAAGTCCTTGCAGTCTTTGAACCTAAAGTACTTCTTGTATGCCTATCGTGACCCCAACTACACCTACGAGTTTCAGGCCCAGTATCATGCGGCGGACTGCCACAATTCGTACAACAACCTTTTCCTAAAGCGGTTGCACACTGCTTTGAACCAACTGGCTTCGGACTTGGCCTACACCATCAGCATCCACAAGTCGGCCTGCCACACGCTTAAGGTGCCATTGGCTGGCATACAGTACGAGCTCTTCCTGACACTGAAGGTCCACCTGGACGTGGAGGAGCTGGACCTGATCTGCGAGAACGGCCTGGAGGAATGTGACCACAATGTGCGGCTGGAGAAAGTGCGGCACCGGGTGCAGGCCTTCTTCACCAAGCAGGCGGAGGCCTACCACCAGATCGTCGGTCTGCTGCCCTTCGTCTACTACATCGATGGCACGCTGCAGGTCATCCGCGTCGACCGCTGCAAGCCCGGCTACGGCAAGGACCGCAAGAAGCACCCCAGCTGCTCCGAGTGCTGTGTGGTGTGTAGCCCGGGCTCCTACAGCAGCGGCCGGCACGTGAGCTGCCTGCCCTGTGCCGCAGCCGTCCAGTACGGGGAGTCCGACTGCGAAATGCAGTGAGTGTCAATTTGTTAATCGTGACAAATCGATCCTTTGCCCCAGTTGGTGGCGGTGATATTTTTTTTTCGTGACTCATGCAAGAAGCTATCAGGAAATAAGCCCCCTCCCCAGGGTCATATAATACAGAAAGGTAGCATACTGCAACTTTCATATAAACAGCATCCTGCATCTTAAATAAAAAGGAATCCATGCAAGTTACCTGTTTCCATATGGTCTGTTGTAAGATTCCACTCATATTGGGTCGGAAAGAGGGGTGTGTTGACTTGCATTTTAATGGAAATTTGATCTGAATGAATGTTTATTGTTGAAATTATCTAATCTGTATCTTATTCCCGGCAGACAGTAATGTTTTGTTAATAAAAGTTTGGTATATACTGTTAGTCAGAGGGAGTTCTTTTCACACTACTGCAAGTGTAGTCTCATAACTTCTTCAAGGAGAGGGAAAGCTTTCTGACCCATTACAGCCAGCTGAGCTATCTTCTCGCTATATAGCCGATCTTCACTTTGAGCAATGTTACAAAGTTTTCACAGGTCCGTGGGTGCTTTCCGCAGTGTTTTCCACCACAGCCGTGACCTGCTCCTGGTTAGGAGTTCCAACTCTGATTGGACATACTTTGGGAGGTTTTATCAAATGCTGCTGCCAACCCGCAACTGCCCCACCCCTGCCACACTCCCACCATTGGCCGTTTGGCATGTCCATCCTCTTGGCACATCGCCTTCCTACACCAATGGCAAAGGAGACTCTTCCCTACCCCATTGGATGAGTTGTGACTGTCGGTCAAACTGCCTTTTTCCCCCATCTCCAATATTTTCATAACTTTTTCTCAAGTGTTCAAAGAAAATGAAAACAAAAAACAAAACCTTTTTAGTGCCTCTGTAATCTCTCTACTGGGCTGCCCACAGCCAGAGATTAATCTTTACTTCATGCAGACTCCAAGATAATCTGGGAGGGTCATCAAACCCCTACACCTGACTCATTCTCTGCTCCCAAGATTCTTGCTAACTGCAATCGTTCCCTTATTTATCAATCCTTTGACGTTCCAGTCACCTACCTCCGCAAGTTCCCAGTCAAATATTCGCAGGTGAGGGGCAGTTGTTCATAAACAGAAAAATGGGGGATGGGTTGGCACAAGAGACAAGAATTCTCCACCTACTGTTTCTATGTCCTCGAGTCCGTCAATACCGATGGGTTGAAAACATTTCACCATTAGCTGTAAAAGTCAAATGTTACCCAAGTTTGGGCAGACTCAACCTGACTTCCTAGTCCCCAGTGAAAATCTGTGTGTTGTGATACAATAAACTGGCCAGAATCGTGAAAATCTGCCTTCTGTGCTAGGTTTGTTTTGAGGAGCCACAAGCTGGATGTGGGGACTGGAAGCGGCACAGTGGTGAGTGAAGGGTGACCTTCTCAAAGTAAAGGTTCAGATACAATGTGCAGAGCTTTCAACTATGACAAGTGTCATGTATTCTACTGTCATTGTAATCCATGTATAAACTGACCTGAGTTGTACACCGTGAGAACACTGACCACTAGGTGGTGAACTTGTGGGAGGCACTCCTAACTTGGACTTTCAGGTGTAAAAGGGAACACTCTACCCATCTTCTCCACTTCAGTGCTGGAATAAAGGTTATTGGTCACAGAGTGACCTTATCTCTAGTATGTGCCTCGTGTGCATTTATACTGTATAGTAAGTTCATATCATTGGCGATGAGAAACTGGGATTTAAACCATGCGAGCATGGCCACTAGCAGCACAGAAGAGAGGTACTGTGTTAGTGATGATTGGGACGATTTTATTGAGAGACTACAGCAAAGTTTTGTCACTAAGGAATGGTTGGGACAGGATTCGGCCGACAAACGCAGGGCTCATCTCCTGACGGTTTGTGGATCCAGAACATACTCCCTGATGATGGACCTTCTAGCGCCAGAGAAGCTGGCGGACAAGACTTTTGAAGAGCTCAGTAAGTTGATCGGGTAACACTTTAAACCGGCGAGCAGCATGCACATGGCGAGACACTGGTTTTACACGCACCGGCGGCGAGAAGAGCAAAGCGTTCCAGACTTCGTGGCAGACCTCCGGCGATTGGCGAGCCTATGTAAGTTCCCAGATGCATGCAGAGCGGAGCTGCTGCGAGACTTTTTTATTGAGGGCATCGGGCATGCTGGGGTTTTCAGGAAACTAATTGAGACCAAAGACTTGATCCTGGAAACGGCGGCTTTGATGGCCCAGACATTTATCTCAGGGGAGGAAGAGACCAGAATTATGTTTGACAAAAATCTTGGTTTAAATGCAACAAATGGACAGGCAGTCAACATTGTTAGTGTGGCACACAGTTCTCCAGGCAGGCAGACAGGCAATCGGACATGCCCAAGCATGTAGTCGAACCCAAAGGGGGAATTCAACAGAGACAATGGTTAGCTGAATGGCGATTCATGCCATCGCAATGGACAATGCGGCTAGTAATGGGGCCATCAACACCTGTCAATGGTGCGTTTAAGGACAGTTACAGAGACAGTCAGAGACGATCGACTGGTAATGGACCTTTTGTTTCCAACAACGGCTCATGTTGGAGGTGTGGAGGAAAACACACAGCTGGAGCTTGCAGGTATCAGCAATATACCTGCAGAAACTGCAACATCAGCGGTCACTTGGCGCGTATGTGCAAGAAACCTGCAGCAAGGTTGATGTACGAGGAGGACGGGCCCGATGTAAGCCCTACAAGGCCAAATGGACACTGGGAGAAATCGCTGGAAGCTGAAGTTCAGCGACTTCATGTGGAGCACATATACAGTTCATACACCAGGACACCACCGATAATGATGAAAGTGCTCCTCAATAGCATCCTAGTTTCAATGGAGCTAGATACGGGGGCCAGCCAGTCCCTGATGAGTATCAAACAGTTCGACAAGTTGTGGACGTCCAAGGCCAGGAGGCCAAAATTATGGCCGATTGACGCACAGCTACGGACATATAAAAGGAGATCATTCCGGGGCCAGACAGCACCACAGTAGTCGTGACCCACAAAGATTCGGAGAACAGGTTGCCACTCTGGATTGTCCCAGGGGAACGGTCCCGCACTGCTGGGGAGGAGTTGACTTGCTGTCATGAACTGGAAATGGGGCGATGTCAATGCAATTTCTTCTGTGGAGCGAATATCATGCTCACAGGTCCTGGACAAATTTGACTCACTATTTCAACCAGGCATTGGCACTTTCATAGGGACCAAGGTAGTGATTCACATAAACCCGGACGCCAGTCCAGTACACCACAAGGCCAGAGCGGTGCCGTACGTGATGCGGGAAAAGATAAAAGGTAAATTGGACTACCTGCTGAGGGAAGGCATCATCTTGCCAGTCGAATTCAGTGACTGGGCAAGCCCGATTGTGCCGGTGCTCAAGGCGGATGGGTCGGTCGGGATATGTGGTGATTACAAGGCCACCATCAATTGGGTGTCACTCCAAGACCAGTACCCGCTACTGAGAGCGGAAGACCTCTTTGCGATGCTATCCGGTGGCGGTGGCAAACATTTTTCAAAATTGGACCTGACCTCAGCTTACATGACCCAGGAGCTGGCGAGTGAGTCGAAGAAGCTGACCACCATCACGACACACAAGGGGTTGTTTGAGTACAACAGATGTCCGTTCGGGATTCGCTCGGCCGCCGCAATCTTTCAACGAAACATGGAAAGTCTCCTCAAGTCAATTCCAAAGACGGTGGTTTTTCAAGACGACATCCTCATCACGGGTTGCGATACTGAAGAACACCTCCACAACCTGGAGGAGGTGCTACGCAGACCGGACCGGGTAGGTCTGTGACTGAAAAAGGCGAAGTGCGTCTTCCTAGCTCCAGAGGTAGAATTCCTGGGGAGGAGGGTAGCAGCAGACGGGATCAGACCTACTGCGTCCAAAACAGAAGCGATCCAGAGAGCACGCAAACCCCGTAACACGACGGAGCTGTGTTCGTTCCTGGGGCTGCTGAACTATTTTGGTAACTTTCTTTCCAAATTGAGCACGCTGTTAGAGCCGCTACATGTGCTCCTACGCAAAGGTCGTGAATGGGTCTGGGGAGACAGCCAGGAAAGGGCTTTTGACAGAGCATGCAATTTTTTATGCTCCAACAATCTGTTAACGCTATATGACCCATGTAAGAAACTTGTTTTAACGTGCGATGCGTCGTCCTATGGGGTCGGGTGTGTGTTGCAGCATGTTAATGCCAAGGGTCAATTACAGCCGGTAGCTTATGCGTCCAGAAGTCTGTCCCAGGCAGAAAGGGGCTACGGGATGGTCGAAAAGGAAGCACTTGCCTGTGTATATGCTGTACAAAAAATTCACCAGTGCCTGTTTGACAGGAAATTTGAGCTGGAGACAGATCACAAACCCCTAACGTCCCTTTTGGCCGACAACAAGGCCATAAATGCAAATGCATCGGCCCGCATACAGAGGTGAGCACGTACGGTAGCCGCCTATGACAATACAATTCGGCACAGACCGGGCACTGAAAACTGCACCGATGCACTCAGCAGGCTCCCACTAGCCACCAGGGGGCAACCGAGCATGCTGCTGAGATGGTCATGGCTGCTGAAGCTTTCGAAAGTGAAGGCTCACCCGTGACAGCCCATCAGATCAAAGTCTGGACCAATAGAGACCCGCTACTATCCTTAGTCAAGAAATGTGTCCTGAATGGGGACTGGGCAGCCACGTACGGGGCATGCCCTGAGGAATTTAAACCATTTCACAGGCGCAAAGATGAACTCTCGATTCACGCCGATTGCCCACTATGGGGAAACCGAGTAGTCATGCCCCAGATGGGCAGAGAGGCGTTCATCCAAGAACTCCAGAATGAGCACCCAGGCATTGTAATGATGAAGGTAATTGCTAGGACACACGTTTGGTGGCCAAGGATAGATGGGCAATGTGCTCAGGGAAGCCCCCCTTAGTCCCTGGTCCTGGCCCGCCAAGCCATGGTCACGCATCCATGTGGACTACGCAGGTCCTTTCATGGGAAAAATGTTTTTGGTTGTAGTAGACGCCGACTCCAAATGGATCGAGTGTGACATTCTCAATTCAAGCACATCCTCTGCCGCGGTAGAAAGTCTACGGGCAATGTTCGCCGCCCATTATCTACTGGACGTCTTGGTCAGCGACAATGGCCCGTGCTTTACAAGCATTGAATTCCAGGACTTCATGGAGGAAATGGTATCAACCATGTCAGAACAGCACCGTTCAAGCCGGCCTCAAATGGCCAGGCGGAACGAGCAGTGCAGATAATCAAACAGGGGATGCTCAGAATCCAAGGAGGTTCCCTACAAAGCCGCTTATCACGCCTCCTGTTGGCCAATAGATCCCGACCACACTCGCTCACAGGGGTTCCACCTGCAGAGCTGCTAATGAAAAGGACGCTCAAAACTAGGTTATCCCTTATACACCCCACCATGAAATAAATTGTTGAGAGCAGGCGCCTGTCACAATGTGACTACCATGACGGGAATGCGAGGGCGCGATGTATTGCTGTCAATGACCCTGTCTTTGTCTTTAACTACGCTGCAGGGCCCAAATAGCTTGCCAAAGAGGGGAATAGGATTCTGGTAATTAAACTTATCAATGGACAAATCTGTCGCAAACACGTGGATCAAACAAAAAGGAGGTTCAGCAACCCCATAGAAGAAGCAGAGGAAGAACACGATTTAGAGTGCATTCCATCACAGGTGACCGAACACCGGAACCAAGTGGAGGAGAGCCCAGTCACTGAGGGCAGTCCGGACAGGCCTGAGGCACCGCAAACAACTCAGGCGCTCTACAAGGGAGCATAAACCACCAGAGAGACGTAACCTGTGTTCCCAATAAGACTTTGGCGGGGAGGTGATGTCATGTATTCTACTCTCATTGTAATCCATGTTTAAACTGACCTCAGTTGTACACCGTGAGAACACTGACCACTAGGTGGTGAACTTGTGGGAGACACTCCTAACCTGGACTTTCAGGTATAAAAGGGGAAGCTCCACCCATCTTCTCCACTTCAGTGCTGGAATAAAGGTTACTGGTCACAGAGTGACCTTCTCTCTAGTATCGGCCTCGTGTGCATTTATACTGTATAGTAAGGACATATTAGCAAGTGCGTAAAACTGGCGGTATCGGATAGGCCGCCCATTACACAACAATGAACTCAATGGATCGTGACATAAGAACATTAGGAGCAGGAGGAGGCCACTCAGCCCCACGAGAATGCTCCCCCATTCAATTCGATCATAGCTGACTTGCACCTCAACTCCATTTTCCCACCTTTCTTTCATATCCCTTGATACCATAACCCAACAAAAATCTATCGATCTCAGTCTTGAAAGCTCCAATTGACCCCCAGCACCGACAGCCTTTTAGGGGAGCGAGTTCCAAATTCCTGCTACTCTTTGTGTGAAAAAGTACTTCCTGATTTTGCTCCTGAATGGCCTGGCTCTAATGTTAAGATAATAAAAACAGAAAATGCAAGAAATACTTGCAGGTCAGGTTGCATCCATGGAGAGAGAAAGAGAGTTAACGTTTCAGGCCGATGGCCTTTCATCAGATTTTGGGGATTATATCCCCTTATTCTCAAATCACCCAGCAGCAGTGCTTCTCCATAGCTATCTTATTGAATCCTTATAACATTTTAAATGGCTCAATCTTCTTTACGCAAGAAAAATCGGGAGAGGTATTTAATGTGCAGCCAGTTTTATACCCCTTGTCAAAGAATATTTCTTTAGTCTGCTACCGTAAATTCAGAAATGTTATTTCATCTTGTTCACTTCTGAATACCAATGTAAACTCTCAAATTTACAATTGACAGTCTTCGAGGTAGAATCTGACTTCAATAGAACAGAATAGAGCTCTGTCTCTCTTTCTCTCTCTCTGTCTGTCTCCTGGGATTGATTCCTGGGGTGAGAGGAAAGAGTGAATAGATTTTACCTATACCCTGTGGAGTTTAGAAGAATGAGAGGCGATCTCATTGAAACATGTAAGATTCTGAGGGGGATTGACAGGCTGTTTCCCTTGGCTGGAGAGTCTAGAACTCGGGGGCATAGTCTCAAGATAAGGGGTCGGCCATTTAAGACTGAGATGAGGAAGAATTTCTTCACTCACAAGATTGTGACTCTTTGGAATTTCAAAGGGCTGTGGATGCTGAATCAAGGCTGAGAAAGTGAGATTTTTGGACTCTCGGTGTCATGTATTCAACCAGCATTGTAACCCATGTATAATCTGACCTAAGTTGTACACTGTGAGAACAATGACCACTAGATGGTGAACGTGTGGGTGACACTCCCAACCTGGACCTTCAGGTATAAAAGGGGAAGCTCCACCCACTTCCATCACTTGAGTGCTAAGGAATAAAGGACAGGTCACAGACTGACCTTCCCTCAAGCATGGGCCTCGTGTGCATTTATACTGTATAGTAAGGACGTATCAATGGCGATAAGAAACTGGGATTTAAACCACGCGAGCATGGCCACTAGCAGAACATACGAGAGGTACTGTGTTAAGGAATGGTTGGGAAAGAGATTTAACATTGTTAAAGCAGCACACAGTTCTCCAGGCAGACAAGGGCAATCGGGCATGCTCCAACATGTAGTCGAACTCAGAGGGGAAGTTCGACAGAGACAATGACAAGCTGAATGGCGATTCACGCCATTGCAAAGGACAATGCGGCCAGTAATGGGGCCATCAACACCTGTTAATGGCGCACTCAAGGACAGCCACGGGGCAGTCAGGGATGATCGACTGGCCAGTGACCTTTTGTTTCCAACAACAGCTGATGTTGGAGGTGTGGAGGCACATCCTCAGCCGGAGTTTGCAGAGATGAGCAAAATACCTGCAGAAATTGCAGAAATAAACGCTGGGGGAAATCGTTGGAAGCTTAAGTTCAGCGAGTTCATGTGGAGCACGTATACAGTTCATACACCAGGACTCCACCGATAATGATGAAAGTGCTCCTCAATGGCATCCCAGTATCAATGGAGCTAGACACGGGGGCCAGCCAGTCCCTGATGGGTATCAAACAGTTCGAAAAGTTTTGGGCGTCCAAGGCCAGGAGGCCTAAATTATCGCCGATTGACGCACAGCTACGGACATACACAAAGGAGATCATTCCGGTGCTAGGCAGCGCCACGGTAGTTGTGACCCACAAAGATTCGGAGAACAGGTTGCCACTCTGGGTTGTTCCGGGGGATTGTCCCGCACTACTGGGGAGGAGTTGGCTTGCTGTCATGGACTGGAAATGGGGCGATGTCAATGCAATTTCTTCTGTGGAGCGAGTATCATGCTCACAGGTCCTGGACAAATTTGACTCATTATTTCAACCCGGCATTGGCACTTTCATTGGCACTGTTGAGGGAAGGCATCATCTCACCAGTCGAATTCAGTGACTGGGCGAGCCCGATTGTACCGGTGCTCAAGGCGATGGGTCGGTCGGGATATGTGGTGATTACAAGGCCACCATCAATCGGGTGTCACTCCAAGACCAGTACCCACTATCGAGAGCGGAGGACCTCTTTGCGACACTATCCGGTGGCAAACTTTTTTCAAAATTGGACCTGACCTCAGCTTACATGACCCAGGAGCTGCTGAGTGAGTCGAAGAAGCTGACCACCATCACAACACATAGGGGGTTCTTTGAGTACAACAGATGTCCGTTCGGGATTCGCTTGGCCGCCGCGATCTTCCAACGAAATATGGAAAGCCTCCTCAAGTCAATTCCAGGGACAGTTGTTTTTCAGGACGACATCCTCATCACGGGTTACGATACTGTAGAACACCTCCACAACCTGGAGGAGGTGCTTCGCAGACCGGACCGGGTAGGGCTGCGACTGAAAAAGGCGAAGTGCGTCTTCCTAGCTCCAGAGGTAGAATTTCTGGGGACGAGGGTAGCAGCAGACGGGATCAGCCCTACTGCTTCCAAGACGTAAGCGATCCAGAGAGCACCCAGACCCTGTAACACGATGGAACTGTGTTCATTCCTGGGGCGCCTGAACTATTTTGGTAACTTTCTTCCCAAATTGAGCACACTGCTAGAGCCGCTACACGTGCTCCTATGCAAAGGTCGTGAATGGGTCTGGGGTGACAGCCAGGAAAAGACTTTTAATAGAGGACACAATTTGTTATGTTCCAACAATCTGTTGACGCTATATGACCCATGTAAGAAACTTGTGTTAACGTGCGATGTGTCGTCCTATGGTGCCGGGGTGTGTTGCAGCATGTCAATGCCAAGGGTCAGTTACAGTCGGTAGCTTATGTCTTCAGAAGTCTGTCCAAGGCGGAAAGGGGCTATGGGATGGTGGAAAAGGAGGCGCTCGCATGTGTATATGCGGTAAAGAAAATGCACCAGTACCTGTTTGGCAGGAAATTTGAGCTGGAGACAGCTTACAAACCCCTAACATCCCTTTTGGCCGACAACAAGGCCATAAATGCAAACGCATCGGCCCGCATATAGAGGTGGGCACTCACGTTAGCCGCCGATGATTATACAATTTGGCACAGACCCGACACTGAAAACTGCGTCGATGCACTCAGCAGGCTCCCACTAGCCACCACTGAGGGGGCTACCGAGCATGCTGCTGAGATGGTCATGGCTGTTGAAGCTTTCGGAAGTGAAGGCTCACCCGTGCCCCGTCAGATTAAAGTCTGGACAAATAGAGACCCGCTATTGTCTCTGGTCAAGAAATGTGTCCTGAATGGGGACTGGGCAGCCACGCACAGGGCATGCCCTGAGGAATTTAAACCATTTCACAGGCGCAGGGATGAACTCTTGATTCAGGCCGATTGCCTACTGTGGGGAAACCGCGTAATCATGCCCCAGATGGGCAGAGAGGTGTTCATCAGAGAACTCCACAATGAGCACCCGGGCATTGACATGATGAAGGCAATTGCCAGGTCACACGTTTGGTGGCCAGGGATAGACGCAGATTTGGAACTTTGTGTTCGCAGGTGCAACACGTGTGCCCAGCTAGGCAATGCACCCAGGGAAGCTCCCATTAGCCCCTGGTCCTGGCCCGCCAAGCCTTGGTCACGCATCCATGTGGACTACGCAGGTCCTTTCATGGGAAAAATGTTTTTGGTTGTAGTAGACGCCGACTCCAAATGGATCGAGTGTGACATTTTAAATTCAAGCACATCCTCTGCCACGGTAGAAAGTCTACAGGCAATGTTCGCCACCCACGGTTTACCGGACATCTTGGTCAGTGACAATGGCCCGTGCTTCACAAGCACTGAATTTCAGGACTTCGTGGCAGGCAATGGAATTAACCATGTCAGAACGGCACCGTTCAAGCCGGCCTCAAACAGCCAGGCAGAACGAGCAGTGCAGATAATCAAACAGGGGATGCTCAGAATCCAAGGGGGTTCCCTACAAAGCCGCTTATCACGCTTCCTGTTGGCCTACAGATCCCGACCACACTCGCTCACAGGGGTTCCACCCGCAGACCTGCTAATGAAAAGGACGCTCAAATCCAGGTTATCCCTTATACACCCCACCATGAAAGAAATTGTCGAGAGCAGGCGCCAGTCACAATATGAATACCTTGACAGGAATGCGAGGGCGCGATGAATTGATGTAAATTACCCTGTTTTTGTTCTCAACTACGCTGCAGCACCCAAATGGCTTGCAGGCACTGTGATTGCCAAAGAGGGAAATAGGATTCTGGTAGTTAAACTTACCAATGGACAAATCTACCGCAAACACGTGGATCAAACAAAAAGGAGGTTCAGCAACCCCATAGAAGAAGCAGAGGAAGAACACGATATAGAGTTCACTCCACCACAGGTGACCGAACACCATAACCGAAGGGAGGAGAGCCCAGTCACTGTGGGCAGTCCGGATAGGGCTGAGGCACCGCAAACAGCAGACACTCAGGCCAGCGCCCAACAACCGGAGCCCCAACTTAGGCGCTCTACAAGAGAGCGTAAACCACCAGAGAGACTCAACCTGTGATCCCAATAAGACTTTGTGGGGGAGGTGATGTCATGTATTCAACCAGCATTGTAACCCATGTATAATCTGACCTAAGTTGTACACTGTGAGAACAATGACCACTAGGTGGTGAACTTATGGGAGACACTCCCAACCTGGACCTTCAGGTATAAAAGCGGAAGCTCCACTCACTTCCATCACTTGAGTGCTCAGGAATAAAAGACAAGTCACAGACTGACCTTCTCTCAAGCATGGACCTCGTGTGCATTTATACTATAAAGTAAGGACGTATCACTCGGGGTATCCAGGGATACCGAGATTGGGCAGGAAAATTGGAGTTGATGTTGTAGATCATCCATGACCTTATCGAATGGCGGAGTTGTTCTAATGAGTTCTAATGTTCTTTTTTCTCTGTCTCCCTCTCAGTGACTTCAATGGAATCAAATATCTTTCTCTTTCTGTCTTTCTCTCAAAAGAGGATGAAGTTAATGTCGCAGTAGAGGAGGAGGAAGTAGAGATATTGTATACTCTGGAAATACATAAAAAGGAGGTGCTAAATAGAATGACACCACTCAAACAAGTCATCCGGTCCAGATGGAATGCATCCTAGGTTGCTGAGTGAAGCTAGGATGGAATAGCAGAAGCTCTGAACACAATCTTTCATTCCTCCTTGGATATTGGAGTGGTGCCAAGGGACTGGAGGATTGCAAATGTTACACGCCTAATCAAAAAAACAGAGGTAAAGCTGGTAACTACCGGCTAGTCAGTTTAACGTCAGTAGTGGGAAAACTACTAGAGATCATTGTCGAGGACAAAATTAATTCTCACCTGGAGAAGCATGGGCTACGAAGAGACAGCCAGCACAGATTTGTTATAGGCTGATTGAGTTATTTGATGAAGTAACGGAGAGTGTTGACGAAGGTAGTGCAGTAGATGTTGCATATATGGACATTCAAAAAGGTATTTTATAAAGTATCACATAACAGATTTATTCGTAAAATAGAAGCACATGGGATTAAAAGGGATGCTGGTAACTTGGGTACATAATTGGCTAAGAGGTAAGAGACAGAGAGTAATGGCGAACAGATGGTTTTCTGACCGGAGGGAAGTATGCAATGGAATTTCTTGGGGTCAGTATTAGGACCATTGCTTTTCTTATTATGTATTAATGACCTAGATTTGGGTATAGGAGCAGAATTGTGAAGTTTGTGAATGTAAGTAAATAGTGAGCAGGATAGCAGCAGGCATCAAGAGGGCATTAACATACTGGTGAAATGGGCAGACATATGGCAGATGCAATTTAATGTGATTACGTGCGACGTGATACACTTTGGGAGGAACAATTAAAAATAAGGGGTCGGCCAGTTAGGACTGAGGTGAGGAGAAATTTCTTCACTCAGAGGGTTGTGACTCTTTGGCATTCTCTATCCAAGAGGGTTGTGGATGTTCAGTTGCTGATTATAGTCACGACAGACATCAATAGATTTTTTGAATACTAAAAAAAATGAAAGACTTACATTTATATAGCGCTTTACACGACCACTGGACGTCTCAAAGCGTTTTACAGACAATGAAGTACTTTTGGAGTCACTGTTGTAATGTGGGAAACGCAACAGCCAATTTGTGCACAGCAAGCTCCCGCAAACAGTAATGTGATAATGACCAGATAATCTGTTTTTGTTATGTTGATTGAAGGATAAATATTGGCCAGGACACCGGGGATACCTCCCCTGCTCTTCTTCAAAATGGTGCCATGGGATCTTTAACGTCCACCTGAGAGAGCAGACGGGGCCTCGGTTTAACATCCCATCCGAAAGACTGCACCACCAGCAGTGCAGCACTCTTTCAGCACCGCACTGGAATGTCAGCTTAGGTTTATTTGCTCAAATTCCTGGAGTGGGACTTGAACCCACAACCTTCTGACTCAGAGGCGAGTGTGCTACCCACTAAGGCATAGCTGACACTAAGGGAATCAATGGATATGGGTATAGTGCAGGATTTTGAGGGGAGTGCAAGAGCATAGGGACATGGGGGGTGCATATTCATAAATCTTTGAAGGTGACAGAGCAAGTTGAGAGGTGATCTTATTGAAACATATAAAATTCTTAAGGAGCTGAACAGGGTAGATGCAGGGAGGATGTTTCTCCTGGCTGGGGAGTCTAGAACCAGGAGTCATAGTCTCAGAATAAGGGGTCGGCCATTTAGGACTGAGATGAGGGGAAATTTCTTCACTCAGAGGGTGGTGAATCTTTGGAATTCTCTACCCCAGAGGGCTGTGGAGGCTGAGACGTTGAGTATATTCAAGACAGAGATTAATATATTTTTGGATACTGAGGGAATCAAGGGTTATGGGAATAGTGCAGGAAAGTGGAGTTGTGGTCAAAGATCAGCCATGATCTTCTTGAATGGCGGAGCAAGCTCGAAGAGACGAATAGCCTCCTATTTTTTTTTAAAATAAGACGGTTAAGAAAGCATATGGGATACTTGGCTTTTCAATAGGGGAATTGAATACAAACATAAGAAGTCATGCTAAACCTTTACAAATCTCTGGTTCGACCTCTGCTGGAATATTGTGTCCAATTCTGGGCACCACACTTTAGGAGGGATGGCAAGGTCTTGGAGAGGGTCCAAGGAGGTTCACCAGGATGGTATCAGGGATAAGGGACTTCAGTCATGTGTGGAGATTGGAGAAGCTGGGATTGTTTGCCTTAGAGCAGAGAAGGTTAAGGGGAGGCCTAATAGTGGTATTCAAAATTATGAGGGGGTTTGATAGAGCAAGTTTGGAGAGACTATTTGCTCTGGTAAGTGGGTTAATAAACAGAATTCACAGATTTAACTTAATTGGCAAAAGAACTAGAGGGAAAATGAGGAGATTGTTTTTCCACAGACGGGTGTTAAAATCTGGAATGCATGACCTGAAAAGGCGATGGAAGTAATTCCAGAGGAAATTTCAAAAGGCAATTTGACATGTACCTGAAGAGGACTAATTTGCAGGGTTACAGAGAAATATCTAGGATCTGGGATTAAATTGGACAGATCTTTCCAAGGCAGGCACAAGCGCCGACTGGCCTCCTTCTGTGCTGTAAGATTCTGATTTTATTTTGCTGAAACTGACTATCACTATGACTCTTTCTCTCTCTCTGTCATTATCCCTCTCTCAATGACTTCAGTGGAACTAAATATCTGTGCGTGCGTATATGTGCGCGTCTCTCTCTCATTGACTACAATGGAACAAAATCTCTCTCTCGGTCTGTCTCATTGAATTTACTGAAACTGAATCTCTGTCTCTCTGTCATATACTTCAATGTTACTGAATCGCTCTCTCTCTGTCCCTTTCTCACTGAATTCAATGGATCTGAATACTGGGTGGGGTGTACAACAGGCGGCCTCTGCATTCCTGCCCTTTCTGCCCCACCGCCCACGATGAGTTGCTACTCTTTGATTCCACAGCTGTTCTGTAGAGGAGGTTCACAGATCGAAAGGCTCTTATTGCTCAAAGCGACAAATGGACAGCACATGCAACATCAGAGCTTTCCCAAAGCTGGATTACTTTTTGTTTCGCTCATATTCAGGTGAGTGACGGAGCTTTAAGGGTAATTTCTGGGGCTCGGACCATAAACTGCTGTATTCTTGTGGGGTTTTTTGTGTGTTCACTGTGCCTTGTACTCTCAATGAAAGAATGGCATAAAGCATAGGAGGACGTTTGACTCGCTCCACCCGTTGGAAACAAGTGAAAAAGGAATTAAGATCGAGCAGCTCTATTTTCCGCTCCGTTCCCGCCCCACGGCAGGTTTAACCTGGCCGATTGTGGTGGGAGCCTCAATAGCATATACTACTTGGGATCCCATGAGGTACATAGGACCCCGATGGCAATTTTGCTGAGCAGGGCTCCCGCTGAGTAAAACCTGTCATGGAAGAAGTGGAGGTCATAACAGGGAAGTTTACAAGTTATCTTTGTGGGGCCCTGAGAAGCAAGAGTGTTCCTCTGGGCCTACAAGGAATGTCTAGGCCTCTGCTGCCCTGGGCTCATCCACTCTGCCCATCCACCACTGAGGCCTTGCTGAACCTGCCCCCGCCCCTATCCCCGTGACAAGCCAGAGTATGGGCTGCCGGTCTCAAGACGGCCCAATTTTCACCTGCCAGCAGCTGTGGCCGCCTGAGGAAATGAGTGTTTGAAGGCCAGGCCCTCAAAACTGTCACCAAGCTCATGGTCGACAGGGCTGTAGTAACACCCGCCCTCCTGTATGGCTCAGAGACATGGACCATGTATAGTCGACACCTCAAGTCGCTGGAGAAATACTACAAACGATGTCTCCGCAAGATCCTACAAATCCCATGGGAGGACAGACGCACCAACATTAGCGTCCTCGACCAGGCCAACATCCCCAGCATTGAAGCACTGACCACACTTGATCAGCTCCGCTGGGCAGGCCACATTGTTCGCATGCCAGACACGAGACTCCCAAAGCAAGCGCTCTACTCCGAACTCTTTCACGGCAAACGAGCCAAAGGTGGGCAGAGGAACATAAGAACATAAGAACATAAGAATTAGGAAAAGGAGTAAGCCATCTAGCCCCTCGAGCCTGCTCCGCCATTCAACAAGATCATGGCTGATCTGGCCGTGGACTCAGCTCCACTTACCAGCCCGTTCCCCGTATTGGTTTCCCTTATTGGTTAAAAATCTATCTGTCTGTGATTTGAATACATTCAATGAGCTAGCCTCAACTGCTTCCTTGGGCAGAGAATTCCACAGATTCACAACCCTCTGGGAGAAGAAATTCCTTCTCAACTCGATTTTAAATTGGCTCCCCCGTATTTTGAGGCTGTGCCCCCTAGTTCTAGTCTCCCCGACCAGTGGAAACAACCTCACCGCCTCTATCTTGTCTATCTCTTTCATTATTTTAAATGTTTCTATAAGATCACCCCTCATCCTTCTGAACTCCAACGAGTAAAGACCCAGTCTACTCAATCTATCATCATAAGGTAACCCCCTCATCTCCGCAGTCAGCCGAGTGAATCGTCTTTGTACTCCCTCCAAAGCTTGTATTTCCTGCCTTAAGTAAGGTGAAAAAACTGCACGCAGTACTCCAGGTGCGGCCTCACCAATACCCTGTACAGCTGCAGCAGGACCTCCCTGCTTTTGTACTCCATCCGTCTCGCAATGAAGGCCAACATTCCATTCGCCTTCCTGATTACCTGCTGCACCTGCAAACTAACTTTTTTGGATTCAAGCACAAGGACTGCTCCTGGGCACGGCCAAGGGTGCCATCAGCCGGTCCAGGCAGCGGGCGGTCGAGGGGGTCATTCAACCTGACTGCCTGCCTCTCTTCCGCTCTTACATCCGGTCCAGGGTGTCCTTGGAGATGGAGCACGCGGTGTCCACCGGTACGCTCGCGGCCTTCCGCGAGAGGTGGGCACCGGAGGGACTGGAGTGCATCATCACGCCCGGCAACCAAATTTTAATTTGATTTTACGTTTTTAAGTTTAATTTGTTTTAATTGCCGGTGCTTTTAGTGTCCCCCTTCCCTTTTATAGGGGGCACTGGGGAAAATTGTGATTTTAGTGCCCAAAAAAAAAAACCAAAAAAAGAAAAACACAAAAAAAAAAGGGGGAAAAAAAAGGGCCTTGAAAATGTATGGAGTGTCACCCAGGTCGGGTGGCACCGTTTAATGTTTTATGTTTTTGCAGGTGAACTCCAAAAAGAGTTTCAAGCACAAGGACCAATTGTGGAGCAGTGGAGGCGTGTCCTGCTCAGTTGGAGCTGTGAGCAGTGAGAGGAGCAGCTACTAACCTTAGCTCCTGCCTGGAGAGCCCTGAGACCAGCCCAGGAAGAGAAGGAAGGAAGGGGCTTCACCACCAACTTTCACCCAAAGGGAGAGGAGGAAGCAGAAAACTTTTAAACAACTTTTTTACATTTCTGCAAGGAGTTGGAGAGAGGGGGAAAAACACCAACAACAAACATCCAGTGTGGAAGGAGGGAGACTCTACCATTCTACAGGTGGGTGTATTGGTGCAGTCCCAAAAAGACTTTGTTGAATCGGTGGGGGCAGGAAAGAAGACCACTGAGGGCCGGAACATCGCGGGGGGTGTGTGCGTGTGGAAGTGTGTGTGGGGGCCTTGCTTACAACTAGGCCCCACACACAACTGAACCTCCCCCCCCCCCCCCCAATTGCCTAGCCTGGGATAGCTGGAGCTACCAGGCTGAAGATTTTTCTTAATCACCCTATTAAACATCGTTAGGAGTGTGTGCCTGGTGGCTCTAGCTGCCCCAGGTGAAGATATCTTCTCCCCTCACCTGAAGACCACCCCAAAGACTTTGTGTTTTGCCATCTGGGATTGCACCCACCCACAGCTGCGAGGGAAGACCTGCCCTCGCAGTTCCCCCCCCCCTTCCCACCCCCCTCTCTCTTTCTCTGTTACTCTGTTTCTCCCCTCTCTCTCTGAGACCCCTTTCTTCTAATTTAAAAAAAAAGATAAAACAATTAAGACAACTGAGCAGAGGGAGCAAGGCCCCTCCCCAATTGCCAACTAGGGGAGAGGTGTGCCTCATTAAGGGCTCCTCTGCTCAGTCAATATACAAGAGGCCAATAAAGACCATTAAGGCCTGTGACTTTGGGGTGAGTGTAGCCCTTAAAGGGACCCCGTGATGGCGACCCCATCCACGCCGGTGGCAGGGCCAGCAAGGACATATGCGCAGGTGGCAACCGCTTCCACGGCACCTCCTGCGCCACCCGCTGCCCTGCCACCATTCAGATTAATCACAAAAAAACACGGGGTCAAGAGCTACACTCACCCCACAATGACCATCGAGGAGTGCGTGCGGGCGATGGCTGGGGTAGTCGGCCCCTCGGCCATTGTCGCAGCCTCCAAGATGTCTGGGAAGGCTGTGTTCTTCCTGGGGTCGGAGCGGGCGGTGTCCCTGGCCCTCGAAAGGGGGCTCACGGTGGGCGGGACGTTCCTGCCGGTGGATCCCCTCGAGGCCACCGCGCAGAGGGTCATCGTGTCGAACGTCCCGCCCTTTGTTCCCGCTGGGCTCCTCCTCCCTCATCTACAACAACTGGGGGAGGTGAGGTCGGGGATCAACCCCATACCGCTCGGCCTCAGGGAGAGCAGCCTGCGCCACGTGTTCTTCTTCCGCCGCCAGCTCTTTGTCCGGCTGGCGCGGGAGGAGACGACGGAGGGGTCTTTTAATGTGGTGCACGAGGGGACTGCCTACCGCGTCTTCTGGACGTCGGACGGCGTGCGGTGCCATGCCTGCAGAGAAGTGGGGCACATTCGCAAGCGGGGAGGGGGAGGAACACCCACCCTCGCCCCTTACTTTGGAGCTGGTGCACTTGGGGAGCCTGGGGATTTCCTATGGCCGGGTCACTCCTTGTTCCCCGGTTCCTGGGGCGGAGGAGGAACCCCTTCCGCTGTCATTTCCCGACCTAGCACCATTTTTAAAAGAGCCCAGTGGGAACTCCTCTGCCGACGATCCTGGGGGTGGGATCGGGGCAGAGCCAGGGCCGGTTGGAGCGGCCGGTTCATTTGCCGTACCTTGTGCGGTCGATGGGCCGGCTGCTGGCGGCCACCTCCCAGAGGAGGACGGGGACTCGGTGGGGGACGCGGGTGAAGACCTAGAGACCACCGCCAGCGAGGCGGTGGATCTGCTCGCGGCCGCCGCCGAGACCATCCTCATTCCTGCAAAGGAACTCCGGGACTTTTTGGCCCAGAGCCGGGGTCACTGCAACCAAGCCCGACTGGCCCTGGAAAAATGGTCCGAGCCAGAGCTGATCAAGGGGTCCGTCCGCGCCGCCGTTAAAACCTTGGCCGCGGGCGGGCCCTTGACAAAGGCGCAACACCTTGAGCTGCGCGAGCTCGAGGGACTCCTTGCTGGGCTGCGGAGGGAGCGGAGTTCAACAAAAGACTCCACTCCCTCCCCCACAATAGGTTAAGGTAGAGGTTGCACTATGCTTTTGCCATGAAGATAACCATAGCCAGCCTCAACATCAACGGCGGCAGAGGGGCACGCCGTAGATTTGACAATTTTTCGCTCCTGCGGGAGGGGAAATATGCGGTGTGCTTCCTGCAAGAAACCCACACCGTTCCGGGAGACGAAGCCACGTGACTCCTGGAATGGCAAGGAGAGGTCCGCATGAGCCACCTCACCGCCATTTCTAGTGGGGTGGCCATCTTGCTGGGCCCGCATTTTCAGCCGGAGATCTTGGGGGTCGAGGAGCCCGTGCCAGGCCACTTGCTGCACGTAACGGTTCGCCTGGGGGACGTGCCGCTCCATCTCGTGAACGTGTACGCCCCTCAGCCCGGCCCGCAGCAAACGCGCTTCTTTGAAGAGGTGTCCGCTCTTCTTGGCTCCGTCGACGTCGGCGACTGCATTGTCCTCGGGGGGGATTTTAACTGCACCCTCGAGGCGAGGGACCGCTCCGGTGCCCCGCAGTGCATGACGGCGATGGAGAAGTTGAGGGACCTGGTCGGGTCCTTCGGCTTGGTGGACGTCTGGCGAAATCTCCACCCCGACTCCAGCGCCTTTACTTGGGTGAGGCCTGGAGTTGGATGGTCTAGAGTCGACCGCCTTTACGTGTCTCGGGCGTACGTTTCCTGCGTCCCGGCGGCCTCCATGCGGCCGGTGCCGTGTTCGGACCACCACCTGGTGTGGGCGGAGCTCGCTTCGCTCCGCGCGAGGATGGGGTCCGCGTACTGGCACTTTAACAACCGGCTGCTGGAGGACGTGCGGTTCCAGGACTCGTTCCGTCGATTCTGGTCCGACTGGAGAAGGAAGCAGGGGGGCTTCCCCTCCTTGAGGCTATGGTGGGACGTGGGCAAGGCTCACGTCCGCGTCTTCTGTCAAGAGTACGCGAGGGGGTCGACCAAGAGGCGGGCGGCCAGAGTCGGGCGCCTAGAAAAAGAGGTGCTCGACCTGGAAGCCCGTCTCGGTCAAGTCGTCCAGGACCCGGCCCTGCGGACGGTGTACGAAGCGAAGAAGGCCGCGCTGAAGGACCTGCAGCTCGTCGGGTCCCGAGGCGCGTTCGTGAGGTCGCGGATCCGGTTCCTGCGGGATCTGGACCGCGGCTCCCCCTTCTTCTACTCGCTGGAAAAAAGGCAGAGTGTCCGTAAGCAGCTCTTGACGCTGCTGGCCGACGACGGCTCTCTCGTCTCGGATCCGGAGGGCGTCAACAACAGGGCCCGTGAATATTACGGGGCTCTGTTCTCTCCGGATCCGTCCAGCGAGGAAGCGCGTAGAGTTTTGTGGGAGGACCTGCCGAAGGTCAGCCCGGAGGGCGCCAAAAATCTGGAAGCTCCGCTAAGCCTGGCGGAGCTGACCGGTGCCCTCGACCGGCTCTCGAGGGGAAAATCCCCGGGGCTGGACGGGCTGACCGTGGAGTTCCACAGGGCGTTCTGGGATGTCCTGGGGAGCGACTACGCGCGGGTCCTGGGGGAAAGTCTGGCGACCGGGGAGATGCCCCTCTCTTGGCGCAGGGCAGTCATCGTCCTGCTGCCTAAGAAGGGCGATCTCCGCCTCCTTAAGAACTGGCGCCCGGTCTCCCTCCTCAGCACGGACTACAAAATCTTCGCCAGGGCGATGTCTGCTCGCATTGGTGCCGTGCTGGACCACATGATCCACCCCAACCAGTCCTACACGGTCCCGGGCCGGACAATCCACGATAACATCCATCTGGTCCGGGACCTCATCCATTGTTCCCAGGAGGCTGGTCTGTCGGTCGCCTTCCTATCCCTCGACCAAGAGAAGGCGTTCGACAGGGTGGATCACGACTATCTGCTCGGAACTCTGCGCGCTTTCGGGTTCGGGACGCATTTCGTCGCCCGGATCCGACTTTTGTACGCCGCCGCGGAGTGTCTGATTAAGGTTAACGGGTCCTTGACGGCGCCCCTTCGCTTTAGGAGAGGGGTGCGCCAGGGATGCCCCATGTCCGGCCAGTTATACGCCGTTTGCGTGGAGCCTTTCCTGCGCCTCTTGCGGACGAGGTTGACGGGACTGGCTCTGCAAGGGCCGGGCGTGGAGGTCGTCCTCTCGGCTTACGCCGATGACGTGCTCCTCGCGGTAGAGGATCCCGCTGACCTGCGGAGGATGCGTGAGTGCCAGGAGATTTACTCGGCCGCATCCTCCGCCAGGATCAACTGGGACAAATGTTCCGGACTCCTGGTGGGTCAGTGGCGGGTGGACTCCCTGCCGGAGGAGCTCAGGCCTTTTGCCTGGAGCACGACCCATCTCCTCTATCTGGGAGTCTACCTTAGCCCCGACGAGGGAGCCTGGCCGGCGAACTGGCAGGAGCTGGAGGCCAAGGTCGCCGCTCGCCGAGGGCGCTGGACAGGACTGCTCCGAGTGCTGTCCTACAGGGGTCGAGCGCTAGTCATAAACCAGCTGGTGGCCGCAATGCTGTGGTACCGGCTGGTCACTTTGACCCCTCCCCCTGCGTTTGTCGCCAAGATACAGAAGAAGCTGGTGGACTTCTTCTGGAACAACAGGAAGCACTGGGTCTCTGCTGCGGTCTTGAGTCTCCCGCTTGAGGAGGGCGGTCAGTCGTTGGTGTGCGTCAGCGCCCAGCTCGCGACTTTCCGTCTTCAGACCCTGCAGAGATACCTTTACGTCGAGCCCCCTCCTAGGTGGTGTGCTCTGGCGAGGTATTTCTTCCGCCAGCAGCGCGACCTCAATTATGACACGCAGCTCCTGTTTGTGAACTTGGGGGGTGCCAGGACCGCCCTCCGGGAGCTGCCTGTCTTTTACAGGGAACTCATCAGGGTCTGGAACAAAGTCTCCACCAAGCGCAGCTCTCCGCCGGCTGGAGTGGCGGCCGTCCTGCAGGAACCGCTGCTCGGGAATCCGTACCTCCACGGCCGAGGTTTTATGTGGTGGTCGGAAGAGAGGGCTGTGGCTGGTGAGGTGACCAGGGTCAGGGACCTGCTCGATGGCGGAGGAGCGGGCTGGATGGCGCCAGACACGCTGGCGCGGCGCCTAAATTCTGCCAACGTCCGCCACGCGGCCGATGCCATCGAGTCGCTAAAAACAGCTCTGGGCCCTGACTCCGTTAGGTGCATCGAGGAGGCTCAAGCACGTGGGGAGATCCCGTCCGAACTGACCCCCGTCCGGACGGAATTCCTCATCGGCGCCAAACCCCGGAACCTCCCTCGGGGGCCGGCGCCTCACAACTTGAGCCGCCTCGGGGAAATCCCCTCCGTGCCTTTCAGTTCCGCGCGGAGGGGTTTCCTGTACGGGCTGCTCCTGCACACCCTCAACTTTGCCATCCTCGCCGGCCGTCCGGACACGCCATGGCGTACCATCTTGCCGTCCGGAGGAGGCGGGGGTCCCCGATGGAGGGCACTCTACGCAGGGGTCCTCCCACTATTCATCTTGGCCTGGAGGGTGGTGCACGGAGCAGTGCCGTGCAATAAATTTTTAAGCCGGTTCACGGACTCCCAGGCCGCCTACAATTTCTGCGGTCTGGAGGAGTCTGTGTTCCATGTTTTTATTGAGTGCACGAGGTTGCAGCCCCTGTTCCATTATTTGAAGGGGCTGCTCCTGAAATTCTGGCTGCACTTCAGTCCCACTCTCCTGATCTTTGGGCACCCTGTGCGGATGGGAGCGGGTAGGTCCGAAGGCCTCCTCGTAGGACTGCTCCTGGGCACGGCCAAGGGTGCCATCAGCCGGTCCAGGCAGCGGGCGGTCGAGGGGGTCGTTCAACCTGACTGCCTGCCTCTCTTCCGCTCTTACATCCGGTCCAGGGTGTCCTTGGAGATGGAGCACGCGGTGTCCACCGGTACGCTCGCGGCCTTCCGCGAGAGGTGGGCACCGGAGGGACTGGAGTGCATCATCACGCCCGGCAACCAAATTTTAATTTGATTTTACGTTTTAAAGTTTAATTTGTTTTAATTGCCGATGCTTTTAGTGTCCCCTTCCCTTTTAAAGGGGGCACCGGAAAAAAATTGATTTTAGCGCCCCCAAAAAAAACCCCAAAAAAAGGAAAAAAAGGGGCCTTGTAAATGTCTGCTGTGTCATCCAGGGCGGGTGGCACGGTTTAATGTTTTATGTTTTACAGAGAAACTCTAAAAGAGTTTTTTTTTCAAGCACAAGGACCAATTGTGGAGCAGTGGAGGCGTGTCCTGCTCAGTTGGAGCTGTGAGCAGTGAGAGGAGCAGCTACTAACCTTAGCTCCTGCCTGGAGAGCCCTGAGACCAGCCCAGGAAGAGAAGGAAGGAAGGGGCTTCACCACCAACTTTTACCCAGAGGGAGAGGAGGAAGCAGAAAACTTTTAAACAACTTTTTTACATTTCTGCAAGGAGTTGGAGAGAGGGGGAAAAACACCAACAACAAACATCCAGTGTGGAAGGAGGGAGACTCTACCATTCTACAGGTGGGTGTATTGGTGCAGTCCCAAAAAGACTTTGTTGAATCGGTGGGGGCAGGAAAGAAGACCACTGAGGGCCGGAACATCGTGGGGGATGTGTGCGTGTGGAAGTGTGTGTGGGGGCCTTGCTTACAACTAGGCCCCACACACAACTGAACCCCCCCCCCGCCCCAATTGCCTAGCCTGGGATAGCTGGAGCTACCAGGCTGAAGATTTTTCTTAATCACCCTATTAAACATCGTTAGGAGTGTGTGCCTGGTGGCTCTAGCTGCCCCAGGTGAAGACATCTTCTCCCCTCACCTGAAGACCACCCCAAAGACTTTGTGTTTTGCCATCTGGGATTGCACCCACCCACAGCTGCGAGGGAAGACCTGCCCTCGCAGTTCCCCCCCCCCTTCCCACCCCCCTCTCTCTTTCTCTGTTACTCTGTTTCTCCCCTCTCTCTCTGAGACCCCTTTCTTCTAATTTAAAAAAAAAGATAAAACAATTAAGACAACTGAGCAGAGGGAGCAAGGCCCCTCCCCAATTGCCAACTAGGGGAGAGGTGTGCCTCATTAAGGGCTCCTCTGCTCAGTCAATATACAAGAGGCCAATAAAGACCATTAAGGCTTGTGACTTTGGGGTGGGTGTAGCCCTTAAAGGGACCCCGTGATGGCGACCCCATCCACGCCGGTGGCAGGGCCAGCAAGGACATATGCGCAGGTGGCAACCGCTTCCACGGCACCTCCTGCGCCACCCGCTGCCCTGCCACCATTCAGATTAATCACAAAAAAACACGGGGTCAAGAGCTACACTCACCCCACAATGACCATCGAGGAGTGCGTGCGGGCGATGGCTGGGGTAGTCGGCCCCTCGGCCATTGTCGCAGCCTCCAAGATGTCTGGGAAGGCTGTGTTCTTCCTGGGGTCGGAGCGGGCGGTGTCCCTGGCCCTCGAAAGGGGGCTCACGGTGGGCGGGACGTTCCTGCCGGTGGATCCCCTCGAGGCCACCGCGCAGAGGGTCATCGTGTCGAACGTCCCGCCCTTTGTTCCCGCTGGGCTCCTCCTCCCTCACCTACAACAACTGGGGGAGGTGAGGTCGGGGATCAACCCCATACCGCTCGGCCTCAGGGAGAGCAGCCTGCGCCACGTGTTCTCCTTCCGCCGCCAGCTCTTTGTCCGGCTGGCGCGGGAGGAGACGACGGAGGGGTCTTTTAATGTGGTGCACGAGGGGACTGCCTACCGCATCTTCTGGACGTCGGACGGCGTGCGGTGCCATGCCTGCAGAGAGGTGGGGCACATTCGCAAGAACTGCCCCGCCTCCAAGGCCGCCAAACCACCGAAGGCGGCCAAGGCTGGCGCCGCCGCCACCCCTCCCCCTAGTTGCGTCCGCGTGCCGGGAGCCATGGGTGCGCGGGCATCGCTGGGGGCCCTTGCTATTACGGCCTCCGGCGGGGGGGAGGAAGAGCATCCGATCGGAAGGAGGGCGCGGGGGAAGGCAAAACATCCAGAGGCGGGTCCCCTCGGTGCGCCAGACAATTTGTTTACCGTGCTCGGCCCAACCCAGTCACCGGCGAGCGCGGGGTGCCCCGAGCCCGTGCCCGAGCCCTTGAACAACACCACAGAGGGGCCCGGGCGCGGGCAAGAAAAGGAAAAGGGGGGGGCGGAGCGGGAGGCCTCGGCAGACATGGAGGTCTCCCTGCCTCCGCGCGCCCCCAGGAACAAAAGGAGGCGCGGCTCCGATGAGGCGGAGGGGGAACAACATCCCTCCGCGGAGGAGTCGGTGCCCGCCGCGTGTCCCGCGTCCCCAACCAGCGCCCCCAAGCTGCGCTGTAGGCGAGAGGAGTCTGTCCCCGGGGAGGGTGAGACAGTCGAGGCTGCCCAGCCTCTGCCTCCCGGGGATGGCGTGGAAGATCTGCCTGTCGTGGGGGGCGTGGGGATCGCGGAGGAATGCATTGCTGCCGGGTCGGGCGTCCCGGGGACTGAGGCGGGCGGGGCCGAAAAGGCCGAACCTGAGCCCGCCCAGCTATTAATCAACTTCCCCCGGGAGTCGCTCGACCCGGCAGAAACACAAATGATTGATTTTAATGAAACTGTAGATGCTGGGCCGGGGTGTGTGGCAGCGGGGAGGGGGAGGAACACCCACCCTCGCCCCTTACTTTGGAGCTGGTGCACTTGGGGAGCCTGGGGATTTCCTATGGCCGGGTCTCTCCTTGTTCCCCGGTTCCTGGGGCGGAGGGGGAACCCCTTCCGCTGTCATTTCCCGACCCAGCACCATTTTTAAAAGAGCCCAGTGGGAACTCCTCTGCCGACGATCCTGGGGGTGGGATCGGGGCAGAGCCAGGGCCGGTTGGAGCGGCCGGTTCATTTGCCGTACCTTGTGCGGTCGATGGGCCGGCTGCTGGCGGCCACCTCCCAGAGGAGGACGGGGACTCGGTGGGGGATGCGGGTGAAGACCTAGGGACCACCGCCAGCGAGGCGGTGGATCTGCTCGCGGCCGCCGCCGAGACCATCCTCATTCCTGCAAAGGAACTCCGGGACTTTTTGGCCCAGAGCCGGGGTCACTGCAACCAAGCCCGACTGGCCCTGGAAAAATGGTCCGAGCCAGAGCTGATCAAGGGGTCCGTCCGCGCCGCCGTTAAAACCTTGGCCGCGGGCGGGCCCTTGACAAAGGCGCAACACCTTGAGCTGCGCGAGCTCGAGGGACTCCTTGCTGGGCTGCGGAGGGAGCGGAGTTCAACAAAAGACTCCACTCCCTCCCCCACAATAGGTTAAGGTAGAGGTTGCACTATGCTTTTGCCATGAAGATAACCATAGCCAGCCTCAACATCAACGGCGGCAGAGGGGCACGCCGTAGATTTGACAATTTTTCGCTCCTGCGGGAGGGGAAATATGCGGTGTGCTTCCTGCAAGAAACCCACACCGTTCCGGGAGACGAAGCCACGTGGCTCCTGGAATGGCAAGGAGAGGTCCGCATGAGCCACCTCACCGCCATTTCTAGTGGGGTGGCCATCTTGCTGGGCCCGCATTTTCAGCCGGAGATCTTGGGGGTCGAGGAGCCCGTGCCAGGCCGCTTGCTGCACGTAACGGTTCGCCTGGGGGACGTGCCGCTCCATCTCGTGAACGTGTACGCCCCTCAGCCCGGCCCGCAGCAAACGCGCTTCTTTGAAGAGGTGTCCGCTCTTCTTGGCTCCGTCGACGTCGGCGACTGCATTGTCCTCGGGGGGGACTTTAACTGCACCCTCGAGGCGAGGTACCGCTCCGGTGCCCCGCAGTGCATGACGGCGATGGAGAAGTTGAGGGACCTGGTCGGGTCCTTCGACTTGGTGGACGTCTGGCGAAATCTCCACCCCGACTCCAGCGCCTTTACTTGGGTGAGGCCTGGAGTTGGATGGTCTAGAGTCGACCGCCTTTACGTGTCTCGGGCGTACGTTTCCTGCGTCCCGGCGGCCTCCATGCGGCCGGTGCCGTGTTCGGACCACCACCTGGTGTGGGCGGAGCTCGCTTCGCTCCACGCGAGGACGAGGTCCGCGTCCTGGCACTTTAACAACCGGCTGCTGGAGGACGTGCGGTTCCAGGACTCGTTCCGTCGATTCTGGTCCGACTGGAGAAGGAAGCAGGGGGGCTTCCCCTCCTTGAGGCTATGGTGGGACGTGGGCAAGGCTCACGTCCGCGTCTTCTGTCAAGAGTACGCGAGGGGGTCGACCAAGAGGCGGGCGGCCAGAGTCGGGCGCCTAGAAAAAGAGGTGCTCGACCTGGAAGCCCGTCTCGGTCAAGTCGTCCAGGACCCGGCCCTGCGGACGGTGTACGAAGCGAAGAAGGCCGCGCTGAAGGACCTGCAGCTCGTCGGGTCCCGAGGCGCGTTCGTGAGGTCGCGGATCCGGTTCCTGCGGGATCTGGACCGCGGCTCCCCCTTCTTCTACTCGCTGGAAAAAAGGCAGAGTGTCCGTAAGCAGCTCTTGACGCTGCTGGCCGACGACGGCTCTCTCGTCTCGGATCCGGAGGGCGTCAACAACAGGGCCCGTGAATATTACGGGGCTCTGTTCTCTCCGGATCCGTCCAGCGAGGAAGCGCGTAGAGTTTTGTGGGAGGACCTGCCGAAGGTCAGCCCGGAGGGCGCCGAAAATCTGGAAGCTCCGCTAAGCCTGGCGGAGCTGACCGGTGCCCTCGACCGGCTCTCGAGGGGAAAATCCCCGGGGCTGGACGGGCTGACCGTGGAGTTCCACAGGGCGTTCTGGGATGTCCTGGGGAGCGACTACGCGCGGGTCCTGGGGGAAAGTCTGGCGACCGGGGAGATGCCCCTCTCTTGGCGCAGGGCAGTCATCGTCCTGCTGCCTAAGAAGGGCGATCTCCGCCTCCTTAAGAACTGGCGCCCGGTCTCCCTCCTCAGCACGGACTACAAAATCTTCGCCAGGGCGATGTCTGCTCGCATTGGTGCCGTGAACCACCCAGACCAGTCCTACACGGTCCCGGGCCGGACAATCCACGATAACATCCATCTGGTCCGGGACCTCATCCATTGTTCCCAGGAGGCTGGTCTGTCGGTCGCCTTCCTATCCCTCGACCAAGAGAAGGCGTTCGACAGGGTGGATCACGACTATCTGCTCGGAACTCTGCGCGCTTTCGGGTTCGGGACGCATTTCGTCGCCCGGATCCGACTTTTGTACGCCGCCGCGGAGTGTCTGATTAAGGTTAACGGGTCCTTGACGGCGCCCCTTCGCTTTAGGAGAGGGGTGCGCCAGGGATGCCCCATGTCCGGCCAGTTATACGCCGTTTGCGTGGAGCATTTCCTGCGCCTCTTGCGGACGAGGTTGACGGGACTGGCTCTGCAAGGGCCGGGCGTGGAGGTCGTCCTCTCGGCTTACGCCGATGACGTGCTCCTCGCGGTAGAGGATCCCGCTGACCTGCGGAGGATGCGTGAGTGCCAGGAGATTTACTCGGCCGCGTCCTCCGCCAGGATCAACTGGGAGAAATGTTCCGGACTCCTGGTGGGTCAGTGGCGGGTGGACTCCCTGCCGGAGGAGCTCAGGCCTTTTGCCTGGAGCACGACCCATCTCCTCTATCTGGGAGTCTACCTTAGCCCCGACGAGGGAGCCTGGCCGGCGAACTGGCAGGAGCTGGAGGCCAAGGTCGCCGCTCGCCTAGGGCGCTGGACAGGACTGCTCCGAGTGCTGTCCTACAGGGGTCGAGCGCTAGTCATAAACCAGCTGGTGGCCGCAATGTTGTGGTACCGGCTGGTCACTTTGACCCCTCCCCCTGCGTTTGTCGCCAAGATACAGAAGAAGCTGGTGGACTTCTTCTGGAACAACAGGAAGCACTGGGTCTCTGCTGCGGTCTTGAGTCTCCCGCTTGAGGAGGGCGGTCAGTCGTTGGTGTGCATCAGCGCCCAGCTCGCGACTTTCCGTCTTCAGACCCTGCAGAGATACCTTTACGTCGAGCCCCCTCCTAGGTGGTGTGCTCTGGCGAGGTATTTCTTCCGCCAGCAGCGCGACCTCAATTATGACACGCAGCTCCTGTTTGTGAACTTGGGGGGTGCCAGGACCGCCCTCCGGGAGCTGCCTGTCTTTTACAGGGAACTCATCAGGGTCTGGAACAAAGTCTCCACCAAGCGCAGCTCTCCGCCGGCTGGAGTGGTGGCCGTCCTGCAGGAACCGCTGCTCGGGAATCCGTACCTCCACGGCCATGGTTTTATGTGGCGGTCGGAAGAGAGGGCTGTGGCTGGTGAGGTGACCAGGGTCAGGGACCTGCTCGATGGCGGAGGAGCGGGCTGGATGGCGCCAGACACGCTGGCGCGGCGCCTAAATTCTGCCAACGTCCGCCACGCGGCCGATGCCATCGAGTCGCTAAAAACAGCTCTGGGCCCTGACTCCGTTAGGTGCATCGAGGAGGCTCAAGCACGTGGGGAGATCCCGTCCGAACTGACCCCCGTCCGGACGGAATTCCTCATCGGCGCCAAACCCCGGAACCTCCCTCAGGGGCCGGCGCCTCACAACTTGAGCCGCCTCGGGGAAATCCCCTCCGTGCCTTTCAGTTCCGCGCGGAGGGGTTTCCTGTACGGGCTGCTCCTGCACACCCTCAACTTTGCCATCCTCGCCGGCCGTCCGGACACGCCATGGCGTACCATCTTGCCGTCCGGAGGAGGCGGGGGTCCCCGATGGAGGGCACTCTACGCAGGGGTCCTCCCACTATTCATCGGGGACTTGGCCTGGAGGGTGGTGCACGGAGCAGTGCCGTGCAATAAATTTTTAAGCCGGTTCACGGACTCCCAGGCCGCCTACAATTTCTGCGGTCTGGAGGAGTCTGTGTTCCATGTTTTTATTGAGTGCACGAGGTTGCAGCCCCTGTTCCATTATTTGAAGGGGCTGCTCCTGAAATTCTGGCTGCACTTCAGTCCCACTCTCCTGATCTTTGGGCACCCTGTGCGGATGGGAGCGGGTAGGTCCGAAGGCCTCCTCGTAGGACTGCTCCTGGGCACGGCCAAGGGTGCCATCAGCCGGTCCAGGCAGCGGGCGGTCGAGGGGGTCGTTCAACCTGACTGCCTGCCTCTCTTCCGCTCTTACATCCGGTCCAGGGTGTCCTTGGAGATGGAGCACGCGGTGTCCACCGGTACGCTCGCGGCCTTCCGCGAGAGGTGGGCACCGGAGGGACTGGAGTGCATCATCACGCCCGGCAACCAAATTTTAATTTGATTTTACGTTTTAAAGTTTAATTTGTTTTAATTGCCGGTGCTTTTAGTGTCCCCTTCCCTTTTAAAGGGGGCACCGGAAACAATTTGATTTTAGCGCCCCAAAAAAAAAACCAAAAAAAAGGAAAAAAATGGGCCTTGTAAATGTCTGCTGTGTCATCCAGGGTGGGTGGCACGGTTTAATGTTTTATGTTTTACAGAGAAACTCTAAAAGAGTTTTTTTTTCAAGCACAAGGACCAATTGTGGAGCAGTGGAGGCGTGTCCTGCTCAGTTGGAGCTGTGAGCAGTGAGAGGAGCAGCTACTAACCTTAGCTCCTGCCTGGAGAGCCCTGAGACCAGCCCAGGAAGAGAAGGAAGGAAGGGGCTTCACCACCAACTTTCACCCAAAGGGAGAGGAGGAAGCAGAAAACTTTTAAACAACTTTTTTACATTTCTGCAAGGAGTTGGAGAGAGGGGGAAAAACACCAACAACAAACATCCAGTGTGGAAGGAGGGAGACTCTACCATTCTACAGGTGGGTGTATTGGTGCAGTCCCAAAAAGACTTTGTTGAATCGGTGGGGGGAGGAAAGAAGACCACTGAGGGCCGGAACATCGCGGGGGGCGTGTGCGTGTGGAAGTGTGTGTGGGGGCCTTGCTTACAACTAGGCCCCACACACAACTGAACCCCCCCCCCCAATTGCCTAGCCTGGGATAGCTGGAGCTACCAGGCTGAAGATTTTTCTTAATCACCCTATTAAACATCGTTAGGAGTGTGTGCCTGGTGGCTCTAGCTGCCCCAGGTGAAGACATCTTCTCCCCTCACCTGAAGACCACCCCAAAGACTTTGTGTTTTGCCATCTGGGATTGCACCCACCCACAGCCCCCCCCCCCTTCCCACCCCCCTCTCTCTTTCTCTGTTACTCTGTTTCTCCCCTCTCTCTCTGAGACCCCTTTCTTCTAATTTAAAAAAAAAGATAAAACAATTAAGACAACTGAGCAGAGGGAGCAAGGCCCCTCCCCAATTGCCAACTAGGGGAGAGGTGTGCCTCATTAAGGGCTCCTCTGCTCAGTCAATATACAAGAGGCCAATAAAGACCATTAAGGCTTGTGACTTTGGGGTGGGTGTAGCCCTTAAAGGGACCCCGTGATGGCGACCCCATCCACGCCGGTGGCAGGGCCAGCAAGGACATATGCGCAGGTGGCAACCGCTTCCACGGCACCTCCTGCGCCACCCGCTGCCCTGCCACCATTCAGATTAATCACAAAAAAACACGGGGTCAAGAGCTACACTCACCCCACAATGACCATCGAGGAGTGCGTGCGGGCGATGGCTGGGGTAGTCGGCCCCTCGGCCATTGTCGCAGCCTCCAAGATGTCTGGGAAGGCTGTGTTCTTCCTGGGGTCGGAGCGGGCGGTGTCCCTGGCCCTCGAAAGGGGGCTCACGGTGGGCGGGACGTTCCTGCCGGTGGATCCCCTCGAGGCCACCGCGCAGAGGGTCATCGTGTCGAACGTCCCGCCCTTTGTTCCCGCTGGGCTCCTCCTCCCTCACCTACAACAACTGGGGGAGGTGAGGTCGGGGATCAACCCCATACCGCTCGGCCTCAGGGAGAGCAGCCTGCGCCACGTGTTCTCCTTCCGCCGCCAGCTCTTTGTCCGGCTGGCGCGGGAGGAGACGACGGAGGGGTCTTTTAATGTGGTGCACGAGGGGACTGCCTACCGCATCTTCTGGACGTCGGACGGCGTGCGGTGCCATGCCTGCAGAGAGGTGGGGCACATTCGCAAGAACTGCCCCGCCTCCAAGGCCGCCAAACCACCGAAGGCGGCCAAGGCTGGCGCCGCCGCCACCCCTCCCCCTAGTTGCGTCCGCGTGCCGGGAGCCATGGGTGCGCGGGCATCGCTGGGGGCCCTTGCTATTACGGCCTCCGGCGGGGGGGAGGAAGAGCATCCGATCGGAAGGAGGGCGCGGGGGAAGGCAAAACATCCAGAGGCGGGTCCCCTCGGTGCGCCAGACAATTTGTTTACCGTGCTCGGCCCAACCCAGTCACCGGCGAGCGCGGGGTGCCCCGAGCCCGTGCCCGAGCCCTTGAACAACACCACAGAGGGGCCCGGGCGCGGGCAAGAAAAGGAAAAGGGGGGGGCGGAGCGGGAGGCCTCGGCAGACATGGAGGTCTCCCTGCCTCCGCGCGCCCCCAGGAACAAAAGGAGGCGCGGCTCCGATGAGGCGGAGGGGGAACAACATCCCTCCGCGGAGGAGTCGGTGCCCGCCGCGTGTCCCGCGTCCCCAACCAGCGCCCCCAAGCTGCGCTGTAGGCGAGAGGAGTCTGTCCCCGGGGAGGGTGAGACAGTCGAGGCTGCCCAGCCTCTGCCTCCCGGGGATGGCGTGGAAGATCTGCCTGTCGTGGGGGGCGTGGGGATCGCGGAGGAATGCATTGCTGCCGGGTCGGGCGTCCCGGGGACTGAGGCGGGCGGGGCCGAAAAGGCCGAACCTGAGCCCGCCCAGCTATTAATCAACTTCCCCCGGGAGTCGCTCGACCCGGCAGAAACACAAATGATTGATTTTAATGAAACTGTAGATGCTGGGCCGGGGTGTGTGGCAGCGGGGAGGGGGAGGAACACCCACCCTCGCCCCTTACTTTGGAGCTGGTGCACTTGGGGAGCCTGGGGATTTCCTATGGCCGGGTCTCTCCTTGTTCCCCGGTTCCTGGGGCGGAGGGGGAACCCCTTCCGCTGTCATTTCCCGACCCAGCACCATTTTTAAAAGAGCCCAGTGGGAACTCCTCTGCCGACGATCCTGGGGGTTGGATCGGGGCAGAGCCAGGGCCGGTTGGAGCGGCCGGTTCATTTGCCGTACCTTGTGCAGTCGATGGGCCGGCTGCTGGCGGCCACCTCCCAGAGGAGGACGGGGACTCGGTGGGGGACGCGGGTGAAGACCTAGAGACCACCGCCAGCGAGGCGGTGGATCTGCTCGCGGCCGCCGCCGAGACCATCCTCATTCCTGCAAAGGAACTCCGGGACTTTTTGGCCCAGAGCCGGGGTCACTGCAACCAAGCCCGACTGGCCCTGGAAAAATGGTCCGAGCCAGAGCTGATCAAGGGGTCCGTCCGCGCCGCCGTTAAAACCTTGGCCGCGGGCGGGCCCTTGACAAAGGCGCAACACCTTGAGCTGCGCGAGCTCGAGGGACTCCTCGCTGGGCTGCGGAGGGAGCGGAGTTCAACAAAAGACTCCACTCCCTCCCCCACAATAGGTTAAGGTAGAGGTTGCACTATGCTTTTGCCATGAAGATAACCATAGCCAGCCTCAACATCAACGGCGGCAGAGGGGCACGCCGTAGATTTGACAATTTTTCGCTCCTGCGGGAGGGGAAATATGCGGTGTGCTTCCTGCAAGAAACCCACACCGTTCCGGGAGACGAAGCCACGTGGCTCCTGGAATGGCAAGGAGAGGTCCGCATGAGCCACCTCACCGCCATTTCTAGTGGGGTGGCCATCTTGCTGGGCCCGCATTTTCAGCCGGAGATCTTGGGGGTCGAGGAGCCCGTGCCAGGCCGCTTGCTGCACGTAACGGTTCGCCTGGGGGACGTGCCGCTCCATCTCGTGAACGTGTACGCCCCTCAGCCCGGCCCGCAGCAAACGCGCTTCTTTGAAGAGGTGTCCGCTCTTCTTGGCTCCATCGACGTCGGCGACTGCATTGTCCTCGGGGGGGATTTTAACTGCACCCTCGAGGCGAGGGACCGCTCCGGTGCCCCGCAGTGCATGACGGCGATGGAGAAGTTGAGGTCGGGTCCTTCGGCTTGGTGGACGTCTGGCGAAATCTCCACCCCGACTCCAGCGCCTTTACTTGGGTGAGGCCTGGAGTTGGATGGTCTAGAGTCGACCGCCTTTACGTGTCTCGGGCATACGTTTCCTGCGTCCCGGCGGCCTCCATGCGGCCGGTGCCGTGTTCGGACCACCACCTGGTGTGGGCGGAGCTCGCTTCGCTCCGCGCGAGGACGGTGTCCGCGTAGTGGCACTTTAACAACCGGCTGCTGGAGGACGTGCGGTTCCAGGACTCGTTCCGTCGATTCTGGTCCGACTGGAGAAGGAAGCAGGGGGGCTTCCCCTCCTTGAGGCTATGGTGGGACGTGGGCAAGGCTCACGTCCGCGTCTTCTGTCAAGAGTACGCGAGGGGGTCGACCAAGAGGCGGGCGGCCAGAGTCGGGCGCCTAGAAAAAGAGGTGCTCGACCTGGAAGCCCGTCTCGGTCAAGTCGTCCAGGACCCGGCCCTGCGGACGGTGTACGAAGCGAAGAAGGCCGCGCTGAAGGACCTGCAGCTCGTCGGGTCCCGAGGCGCGTTCGTGAGGTCGCGGATCCGGTTCCTGCGGGATCTGGACCGCGGCTCCCCCTTCTTCTACTCGCTGGAAAAAAGGCAGAGTGTCCGTAAGCAGCTCTTGACGCTGCTGGCCGACGACGGCTCTCTCGTCTCGGATCCGGAGGGCGTCAACAACAGGGCCCGTGAATATTACGGGGCTCTGTTCTCTCCGGATCCGTCCAGCGAGGAAGCGCGTAGAGTTTTGTGGGAGGACCTGCCGAAGGTCAGCCCGGAGGGCGCCGAAAATCTGGAAGCTCCGCTAAGCCTGGCGGAGCTGACCGGTGCCCTCGCCCGGCTCTCGAGGGGAAAATCCCCGGGGCTGGACGGGCTGACCGTGGAGTTCCACAGGGCGTTCTGGGTATCCCCCTCTCCCTCTCCCTGTATCTCCCTCTCCCTCTCCCTGTATCTCCCTCTCCCTCTCCCTGTATCTCCCTTTCCCTGCATCTCTCTCTCCCTGTATCGCCCTCTCCCTATTCCTGTATCTTCCTCTCCCTGTATTTCCCTCTCCCTCTCCCTGTATCTCACTCTTCTCCCTGTATCCCCCTCTCCCTCTCCCTGTATCTCCCTCTCCCTCTCCCTGTATCGCCCTCTCCCTGTATCTCCCTCTTCTTCTGGGGAGCGACTACGCGCGGGTCCTGGGGGAAAGTCTGGCGACCGGGGAGATGCCCCTCTCTTGGCGCAGGGCAGTCATCGTCCTGCTGCCTAAGAAGGGCGATCTCCGCCTCCTTAAGAACTGGCGCCCGGTCTCCCTCCTCAGCACGGACTACAAAATCTTCGCCAGGGCGATGTCTGCTCACATTGGTGCCGTGCTGGACCACATAATCCACCCCGACCAGTCCTACACGGTCCCGGGCCGGACAATCCACGATAACATCCATCTGGTCCGGGACCTCATCCATTGTTCCCAGGAGGCTGGTCTGTCGGTCGCCTTCCTATCCCTCGACCAAGAGAAGGCGTTCGACAGGGTGGATCACGACTATCTGCTCGGAACTCTGTGCGCTTTCGGGTTCGGGACGCATTTCGTCGCCCGGATCCGACTTTTGTACGCCGCCGCGGAGTGTCTGATTAAGGTTAACGGGTCCTTGACGGCGCCCCTTCGCTTTAGGAGAGGGGTGCGCCAGGGATGCCCCATGTCCGGCCAGTTATACGCCGTTTGCGTGGAGCCTTTCCTGCGCCTCTTGCGGACGAGGTTGACGGGACTGGCTCTGCAAGGGCCGGGCGTGGAGGTCGTCCTCTCGGCTTACGCCGATGACGTGCTCCTCGCGGTAGAGGATCCCGCTGACCTGCGGAGGATGCGTGAGTGCCAGGAGATTTACTCGGCCGCGTCCTCCGCCAGGATCAACTGGGAGAAATGTTCCGGACTCCTGGTGGGTCAGTGGCGGGTGGACTCCCTGCCGGAGGAGCTCAGGCCTTTTGCCTGGAGCACGACCCATCTCCTCTATCTGGGAGTCTACCTTAGCCCCGACGAGGGAGCCTGGCCGGCGAACTGGCAGGAGCTGGAGGCCAAGGTCGCCGCTCGCCTAGGGCGCTGGACAGGACTGCTCCGAGTGCTGTCCTACAGGGGTCGAGCGCTAGTCATAAACCAGCTGGTGGCCGCAATGCTGTGGTACCGGCTGGTCACTTTGACCCCTCCCCCTGCGTTTGTCGCCAAGATACAGAAGAAGCTGGTGGACTTCTTCTGGAACAACAGGAAGCACTGGGTCTCTGCTGCGGTCTTGAGTCTCCCGCTTGAGGAGGGCGGTCAGTCGTTGGTGTGCGTCAGCGCCCAGCTCGCGACTTTCCGTCTTCAGACCCTGCAGAGATACCTTTACGTCGAGCCCCCTCTTAGGTGGTGTGCTCTGGCGAGGTATTTCTTCCGCCAGCAGCGCGACCTCAATTATGACACGCAGCTCCTGTTTGTGAACTTGGGGGGTGCCAGGACCGCCCTCCGGGAGCTGCCTGTCTTTTACAGGGAACTCATCAGGGTCTGGAACAAAGTCTCCAGCAAGCGCAGTTCTCCGCCGGCTGGAGTGGCGGCCGTCCTGCAGGAACCGCTGCTCGGGAATCCGTACCTCCACGGCCGAGGTTTTATGTGGCGGTCGGAAGAGAGGGCTGTGGCTGGTGAGGTGACCAGGGTCAGGGACCTGCTCGATGGCGGAGGAGCGGGCTGGATGGCGCCAGACACGCTGGCGCGGCGCCTAAATTCTGCCAACGTCCGCCACGCGGCCGATGCCATTGAGTCGCTAAAAACA
The DNA here is from genome assembly GCF_044704955.1 of Pristiophorus japonicus. Taxonomy (NCBI): domain Eukaryota; kingdom Metazoa; phylum Chordata; class Chondrichthyes; family Pristiophoridae; genus Pristiophorus; species Pristiophorus japonicus. The sequence goes on from NC_091990.1 coordinate 53,633,031, forward strand.
GCTCTGGGCCCTGACTCCGTTAGGTGCATCGAGGAGGCTCAAGCACGTGGGGAGATCCCGTCCGAACTGACCCCCGTCCGGACGGAATTCCTCATCGGCGCCAAACCCCGGAACCTCCCTCGGGGGCCGGCGCCTCACAACTTGAGCCGCCTCGGGGAAATCCCCTCCGTGCCTTTCAGTTCCGCGCGGAGGGGTTTCCTGTACGGGCTGCTCCTGCACACTCTCAACTTTGCCATCCTCGCCGGCCGTCCGGACACGCCATGGCGTACCATCTTGCCGTCCGGAGGAGGCGGGGGTCCCCGATGGAGGGCACTCTACGCAGGGGTCCTCCCACTATTCATCGGGGACTTGGCCTGGAGGGTGGTGCACGGAGCAGTGCCGTGCAACAAATTTTTAAGCCGGTTCACGGACTCCCAGGCCGCCTGCAATTTCTGCGACTGGAAGAATCCGTGTTCCATGTTTTTATGGAATGCACAAGGTTGCAGCCCCTGTTTTATTATTTGAAGGGGCTGCTCCTGAAATTCTGGCTGCACTTCAGTCCCACTCTCCTGATCTTTGGGCACCCTGTGCGGAGGGGAGCGGGTAGGTCCGAAGGCCTCCTCGTAGGACTGCTCCTGGGCACGGCCAAGGGTGCCATCAGCCGGTCCAGGCAGCGGGCAGTCGAGGGGGTCGCTCAACCTGACTGCCTGCCTCTCTTCCGCTCTTACATCCGGTCCATGGTGTCCTTGGAGATGGAGCACGCGGTGTCCACCGGTACGCTCTCGGCCTTCCGCGAGAGGTGGGCACCGGAGGGACTGGAGTGCATCATCACGCCCGGCAACCAAATTTTAATTTGATTTTACGTTTTAAAGTTTAATTTGTTTTAATTGCCGGTGCTTTTCGTGTCCCCCTTCCCTTTTATAGGGGGCACTGGGGAAAATTGTGATTTTAGTGCCCCAAAAAAAAAGAAAAACACAAAAAAAAAAGGGGGAAAAAAAAAAGGGCCTTGTAAATGTCTGGAGTGTCACCCAGGTCGGGTGGCACCGTTTAATGTTTTATGTTTTTGCAGGTGAACTCCAAAAAGAGTTTCAAGCACAAGGACTAATTGTGGAGCAGTGGAGGCATGTCCTGCTCAGTTGGAGCTGTGAGCAGTGAGAGGAGCAGCTACTAACCTTAGCTCCTGCCTGGAGAGCCCTGAGACCAGCCCAGGAAGAGAAGGAAGGAAGGGGCTTCACCACCAACTTTCACCCAGAGGGAGAGGAGGAAGCAGAAAACTTTTAAACAACTTTTTTACATTTCTGCAAGGAGTTGGAGAGAGGGGGAAAAACACCAACAACAAACATCCAGTGTGGAAGGAGGGAGACTCTACCATTCTACAGGTGGGTGTATTGGTGCAGTCCCAAAAAGACTTTGTTGAATCGGTGGGGGGAGGAAAGAAGACCACTGAGGGCCGGAACATCGCGGGGGGTGTGTGCGTGTGGAAGTGTGTGTGGGGGCCTTGCTTACAACTAGGCCCCACACACAACTGAACCCCCCCCCCCCCAATTGCCTAGCCTGGAATAGCTGGAGCTACCAGGCTGAAGATTTTTCTTAATCACCCTATTAAACATCATTAGGAGTGTGTGCCTGGTGGCTCTAGCTGCCCCAGGTGAAGACATCTTCTCCCCTCACCTGAAGACCACCCCAAAGACTTTGTGTTTTGCCATCTGGGATTGCACCCACCCACAGCTGCGAGGGGAGACCTGCCCTCGCAGTTCCCCCCCCCTTCCCACCCCCCCTCTCTCTTTCTCTGTTACTCTGTTTCTCCCCTCTCTCTCTGAGGCCCCTTCCTCCTAATTGCCGGTGCTTTTAGTGTCCCCCTCCCCTTTTATAGGGGGCACTGGAAAAAATTTGATTTTAGCGCCCCAAAAAAAAAGGAAAAAAAAAGGGGCCTTGAAAATGTCAGCTGTGTCACCCAGGCGGGTGGCACGGTTAAATGTTTATGTTATTTTCAGGTAAACTCAAAAAGAGTTTCAAGCACAAGGACCCCCAGGTCCCGCTGCACCTCAGCATGTTGTCATTTCTTCCCATTCAAATAATATTCCCTTTTACTGTTTTTTTTTCCGAGGTGGATGACCTCACATTTTCCGTCATTGTATTCCATCTGCCAAACCTTAGCCCATTCGCTTAACCTATCTAAATCTCTTTGCAGCCTCTCTGTGTCCTCTACACAACCCGTTTTCCCACTAATATTTGTGTCATCTGCAAATTTTGTTCCAATACATTCTGTCCCCTCATCCAGGTCATCTATGTATATTGTAAACAGTTGTGGTCCCAGCACCGATCCCTGTGGCACACCACTAACCACCGATTGACAACCTGAAAAGGACCCAATTATCCCGACTCTCTGCTTTTTGTTAGTTAGCCAATTCTCTAACCATGCTAATACATTTCCTCTGACTCCACGTACCTTTATCTTCTGCAGTAACCTTTTGTGTGGCACCTTATCGAATGCCTTTTGAAAATCCAAATACACCACATCCATCGGCACACCTCTATCCACCATGCTCGTTATAACCTCAAAGAATTCCAATAAATTAGATAAATATGATTTCCCCTTCATGAATCCATGTTGCATCTGCTTGATTGCACTATTCCTATCTAGATGTCTCGCCATTTCTTCCTTAATGATAGCTTCAAGCATTTTCCCCACTACAAATGTTAAACTAACCAGCCTATAGTTACCTGCCTTTTGTCTGCCCCCTTTTTTAAACAGAGGTGTTACATTAGCTGCTTTCCAATCCGATGGTACCTCCCCAGAGTCCAGAGAATTTTGGTAGATTATAACGAATGCATCTGCTATAACTTCCGCCATCTCTTTTAATACCCTGGGATGCATTTCATCAGGACCAGGGGACTTGTCTACCTTGAGTCCCATTAGCCTGTCCAGCACTACCTCCCAAGTGATAGTGATTGTCTCAAGGTCCTCCATTCCCACATTCCCATGACCAGCAATGTTTGGCATGGTTTCTGTGTCTTCCACTGTGAAGACCGAAGCAAAATAATTGTTTAAGGTCTCAGCCATTTCCACATTTCCCATTACTAAATCCCCCTTTTCATCTTCTAAGGGACCAACATGTACTTTAGTCACTCTTTTCCATTTTATATATCGGTAAAAGCTTTTACTATCTGTTTTTATGTTTTGCGCAAGTTTACTTTCGTAATCTATCTTTCCTTTCTTTATTGCTTTCTTAGTCATTCTTTGCTGTCATTTAAAATTTTCCCAATCTTCTGGTTTCCCACTAACCTTGGCCACCTTATACGCATTGGTTTTTAATTTGATACTCTCCTTTATTTCCTTGGTTATCCACGGCTGGTTGTCCCTTCTCTTACTGCCCTTCTTTTTCACTGGAATATATTTTTGTTGAGCACTATGAAAGAGCTCCTTAAAAGTCCTCCACTGTTCCTCAATTGTGCCACCATTTAGTCTGTGTTCCCAGTCTACTTTAGCCAACTCTGCCCTCATCCCACTGTAGTCCCCTTTGTTTAAGCAAAGTACGTTCCCTCACTACTTCCTCACCCTCAATCTGTATTACAAATTCAACCATACTGTGATCACTCATTCCGAGAAGATCTTTTACTCGGAGATCGCTTATTATGCCTGTCTCATTACACAGGACCAGATCTAAGATCGCTTGCTCCCTTGTAGGTTCTGTAACATATTGTGCTAAGAAACAATCCCGTATGCATTCTATGAATTCCTCCTCAAGGCTACCCCATGCGATTTGATTTGACCAATCTATATGGAGGTGAAAATCCCCCATGATTACTGCCATTCCTTTTTCATATGTCTCCATTATTCCCTTGATTATTGTCCGCCCCACCGTGAAGTTATTATTTGGGGGCCTATAAACTACGCCCACCAGTGACTTTTTCCCCTTACTATCTCTAATCTCCACCCACAATGATTCAACATTTTGTTCATTAGCGCCAATATCGTCTCTCACAACTGCCCTGATATCATCCTTTATTAACAGAGCTACCCCACCTCCTTTCCCTTCTTGTCTATCTTTCCGAATTGTCAGATACCCTTGTATGTTTAATTCCCAGTCTTGGCCATCCTGCAACCATGTTTCAGTAATGGCCACCAAATCATACCCATTTGTAATGATTTGTGCCGTCAACTCATTTACTTTGTTTCGAATGCTGCGTGCGTTTAGGTAAAGTGTTTTAATACTAGTTTTTAAACCATGATTTTTAGTTTTGGCCCCTTCTGCAGTCCCTTTATATTCATACATATTGTCCCTTCCTATCACGTTGTGGTTTACACTTACCCCAGTGCTACTCTGCTCTGTTTCCTCCTGCCTTTTGCATTCTTTCTTGGAGTTCTGTTCATCTGAGCTCTCACCCACTCTAACTAGCTCAGAGCCCTCTCCTGGGTTCCCATCCCCCTGCCAAGCTAGTTTAAAGCCCTCCCAACTGCACTATAAAACCACCCTCGAGAACATTGGTCCCGTCTCTGTTGAGGTGTAACCTGTCCGGCTTGTACAGGTCCCACCTACTCCTGAAGCGGTCCCAATTGTTCAGGAAACTAAAGCCCTCCCTCCTGCACCAATGCCCCAGCCACACATTTATCTGACTAGCCTTCCTATTTCTACCCTCACTAGTACGTGGCACTGGCAGTAATCCTGAGATTACCACCTTTGAGGTCCTGGTTTTCAATCTTACTCCTAGCTCCCTAAACTCAGCTTTCAGGACCTTACCCCTCTTTCTACCTATGTCGTTGGTACCAATGTGGACCACAAGCACTGGCTGTTTCCCTTCCCTCCCCAGAATGCCCTGCAGTCGCTCAGTGACATCATTGACCCTTGCACCAGGGAGGCAACACACCATCCTGATGTCACTTTTGCTGCCGCAGAAGCGCCTATCCTCTCCCCTAACTATTGAATCTCCTATCACTATAGCCCTTCCCGTCTTCTTCCTCCCCCCCTGTGCAGCTGAGCCACCCACGGTGCTGTGGACTTGGCCCTGGCTGCACTCCCCAAATGCATCACCGCCCTCGCCAGTAGTCAGAATAGAGTACCGGTTGGAGAGTGGGATAGCCTCAGGGGACTCCTGCACTACCTGCCTCGCCATACTCTTGTGTGCGACGGTCACCCATTCCCTATTTTCCTGTACCCTTTTAATCTGTGGGGTGACCAAAGCCTGAAACGTGTTATCCACGTACCTCTCGTTCTCTCGGATGCTCCTCAGTGCCTCCAGTCCTCGCTCAAGCTCCGAGACTCGGCGCTCGAGTTGGAGGAGCTGGAGACACTTCCTGCACATGTGGTCATCCCTGTTGTGGGAAGCATCCAGGAATTCCCACATGGCACAGGTGTTGCATTCCGTTTGAATGAGCTGCCACTCGTTACCCTTAAATTACCCAGCCAAAACACTGACTCCCACTACACACACTAAACAGCTATTTAGTAATTTATCCTCCTATCTATTAGAACACAAAATCAAAGAGATATACTCACCAGCCGATCAGCCAACCACTTACCAGCTTGGCTGTGACATCACTTTTTGATTTCTTGTCCCTCCTCCCCGCACTGCTCGCTCACCGACTGCCGCTGGGCCTTTGTAGGCCGCTGACACCAGACTGCCGCTGACGCTGCTCCTCCCCGCACTCAAGGACACCCTCAAAGCTTCCACTGACATCTGGGAGTCCCTGGCCAAAGACCGCCCTAAGTGGAGGAATTGCATCCGGGAGGGCGCTGAGCATCTCGAGTCTCATCGCCAAGAGCGTGCAGAAACCAAGCGCAGGCAGCGGAAAGAGCCTGTGGCAAACCAGGCTCCCCACTCTTCCTTTCCCTCAATGACTATCTGTCCTACCTGTGACGGGGACTGTGGTTCTCGTATTGGACTGTTCAGCCACCTAAGGACTCATTTTAAGAGTGGAAGCAAGTCTTCCTCAATTCCGAGGGCCTGCCTATGATGATGTCTATGATTTTGAATGGATAGCTGACTGGCGACTGTAACTATGGGCCTCCCATGGAGACTCCCGGGCAGACGGCCACGCAGCTCGTCCTGGCGTTAAATTTCTCCCTTGCGTTGCATTTGGAAATTCGGTGGCATTGAAGACTTGGGCCTGGAGTTTGCTGAGTGTTGCAGCTTTTAAATGTGTTGCATCTGTCAGTAGCCTCTAAAGGGAGATAGACACGAGTTTCTTGAACCTGCTCATTTGCATGGCCATGGGTGCTGACACTTCTGCAAAACTGGTGTAAGCACATGAACCACCTGGAAACTTCTGTGCGCCTTTTAAATAGACAGTAAGTCCACGCTCTTCAGCATCATCATCATCATAGGCAGTCCCTCGGAATCAAGGAAGACTTGCTTCCACTCTTAAAATGAGTCCTTAGGCGGCTGAACAGTCCAATATCAGAACCACAGTCCCTGTCACAGGTGGGACAGATAGTCGTTGAGGGAAGGGTGGGTGGGACAGGTTTGCCGCATGCTCTTTCCGATGCCTGCGTTTGGTTTCTGCATGATCTTGGCAATGAGACTCGCCTTACGTACCTCGCCTACTTCAAGGAGAAGGCAAAGCAGTGTGTGGGGAGGCACTCAGCTCAAGCTGTGGGAGATGGCGAGGTCAGTGGTACCTAACTGGTGTTCGGTTACTGAGCCCCTGTACTCTTGCCCTGGTATTTCTGGTGAAGCACCACAGAGTCAAAGCCTTCCACCATCTTCTCTGTCTCCTTAATCCCAAGGGAATGATTTTCACCCATTCTTGGCTCCTTTGCTCTTATCCCTCAGATCCACCACAGGTGGCACAGGAGGAGGATGGAGGTGGTGGTTTTTTAAAATTTTGTACCTGGGATGTGGGCGTCGCTGGCAAGACCAGCATTTATTGTCCATCCCTAATTGCCCTTGATAAGGTGGTGATGAGCCGCCTTCTTAAATTGCTGCAGTCTGTGTGGTGAAGGTACTCCTATAGTACTGTTAGGGAGGGAGTTCCAGGATTTTGACCCAGTGACGATAAAGGAACGGCGATGTATTTCCAAATCAGGATGTTGTGGAACTTGGAGGTGATGGTGTTCCCATGCGCCTGCTGCCCTTGTCCTTCTAGGTGGTAGAGGTCACGGGTTTGGAGGTGCTGCCAAAGAAGCCTTGGCGAATTGCTGCAGTGCATCTTGTAGATGGTGCACAGTGCAGCCACGGTGCTCCGTTAGTGGAGGGAGGGGATGTTTAAGGTGATGGATGGGGTGCCAATCAAGCAAGCTGCTTTGTTCTGGATGTTGTCAAGTTTCTTCAGTGTTGTTGGAGCTGCACCCATCCAGGCAAGTGGAGATTATTCCATCACACTCCTGACTAGTACCTTGTAGATGGTGTAAAGACTTTGGGGAGTCAGGTGGTGAGGCACCCGCTGCAGAACACCCAACGTCTGACCTGCTCTGGTTGCTACAGTATTTATGTGGCTGCTCCAGTTAAGTTTCTGGTCAATGGTGACCCCCAGGATATTAATGGTGGGGGATTCGGCGATGGTAATGCCGTTAAATTTCAAAGGGCGGTGGTTAGACTCTCATTCTTTGCAGATTGTCATTGCCTGGCACTTGTGTGGCGCAAATGTTACTTGTCATTTATCAGGCCAAGCCTGAATGTCGTCCAGGTCTTGCTGCATGTGGGCATGGACTGTGAAGACGACTAAGTTACCCAGGAACTCTGCCGCTGCATGGCACTGCCTTATCTCAGTGATACATGCTGTGCCTCCAGCCTCCCCTCATATCCCTACACCAATGGAACATGGGAGACTACACGAACTTGCGAAGGGACAAGCGGCTGTGAGAACTCAGTCCCATGACCCTTGTGTGCGGCATGAACAGCCAACTATCTCCTGCGACCCTGGCTCTTAAATGGCACTCAGACGAAGACAAGAATAGGTAAAGAATTGCATGTGTGGGCACTCAGGAAACTCAAGCGGAGGGAGGAGAGGAGTTCTGGACAGGAAACCTAGAAGTACGGAGTTCCTGGACATCCTGTAGATATTTACTGTCTTTTCATTTTTTTCTGCAGGCTTCCTGCCTGCCTGTTGGGCGAGAAAGCCTGTGGTACAAGGCCGCAGCCAAGGAGCAGAGAGCAGGTAAGGAAGGAGGAAGATTGCGGTTGGTTGGGGGTAGAGGGGACAGGGATCATGGCCGGGGGGTGGGGGAAGAGATCAAGGTCAGGGGTGGGTGTGGAGAAGAGATTGTGGTTGAAGCAGGAAAGAGATGGTGGTCAGAGGTAGAAGATCTTGTTCAGGAAGGAGTGGGGGGGGTGGCGGGGGGGGCGGGGAGAAGAGATCGTGCCGGGGTGGGAGTAGGGGTGGAGAGAAGAGATCATGGCCATGGTCGGGGGTGAGGGTGAGAAGAGATCGTGGTCAGAGGCGGAAGATTTTGTTCGGGTTGGGATGGGGGCGGGGCCAGTGGTGTGGAAAGAGATCGGTTGGGGAGGAGGGAAAGTTGGTGATCATGGAGCTGGAAGCAGGCAAACTTGTTGGGCCAGGAAACCTCCTGCTCCTCCTGGCCTACAAGCAGTGCTGCAAAGGCTTTGACCTTATGGTTCCAGCCCTACTCCTTTCACATGCTGGGTTATGGGTTAAAAAAACCTGTAAAAATGGAGGCATGCAGCCTCTTTAAAAACTTCAACCGACTGACCTGCATCCTGAGAGCCTCCAATTAAAGCGGTTGTGGGCGGGTTCGAGATGGGTTGGGGATGTGTTTGAAATGCTTAAAATGTTAATTTCTCACCCGACCCAAACCCACCCATTCTTGGGAATTAAAATTACCCCCATTATGTGAAGAAAGAATTCACGGTAACAAAATAGAACGTGCGCTGACACGTGGCACTCTGCTCCAGGTGGAGGCTACAGGAAAGGGGGGCATCTATGTGGTACAGAGGTCTTCGCAAAAAGATTCAGGAGAAACTTCTTTACCCAGAGGGTGGTTAGAATGTGGCGCTCGCTACCACAGGGAGTAGTGGAGGTGAATAACATAGAGGCATTTAAGGGGAAGCATCCTCATCATGCGACGGTGGAGCTCCAAATCAGACCCTGGAGCACAACATTGAGCATTGCCCTCCGAGGGAAATCGCAGGCAGCCTATAAGATATCCATGCTGTTACACATAAGCTTTGGCCTGGATATCCAACTTAGATACTGACATTTGATTTGCTTTGCGACTACCATACGAAAGAAGGGGAGGCTAGATATGGACATGAGGGAGAAAGAAAACGGTTATAGTGATAGGGTGAGATGCAGTAAGGTCGGAGGAGGCTTATGTGCAGCAGACATACCGGCACAGACCAGTTGAGCTGAATGGATTGTTTCTGTGCTGCAAATTCTATGATTGGCATACTCACACAGGGATAAAGAGGACTGATGTGTTGGCATGTGTTACGATGGGTAGTGGTTTGAGGGGATGTCCTTTTTTTTGGCAAGGGAGGTAGAAGGAGGTAGGGCTGCTGTGTAAAAGTTAGACGTTGTTCCACAGAAGACTTCAGTAATGAGATCGGCTGTGATGCCTCTTGCAGTAAAGGCTGCCTGAGTCTCCTTTGCTGCCGTGGGAACAAGAGTATTCCAATAAGGAATGCCGAACCTGGCCCCGAGGAGCCCTGACTGTGGGTGGGGGGGGGGACGGGTGAGGATTGGTCTGAAATTCTGCCAGTAGTCTGACTATGTGAGACATCATAGAATCAGAGAAATCAGAGAAATTTACAGCACAGGAAGAGGCCATTTGACCCATCGTGCCTGTGCTGGCTGAAAAAGAGCTATCCAGCCTAATCCCCCTTTCTAGCTCTTGGTCCATAGCCTTGTAGGCTACGGCACTTCAAGTACTTTTGAAATGCAATGACGGGTTCTGCCTCTGCCAGCCTTACAGGCAGCAAGTTCCAGACCTACCCCATCTTCAGTGAAAAAAGTTCTCAACTTCCATCTGATCCTTCTGCCAATTACTTTAAATCTATGCCCCCTGGTTATTGACTCCACTGCTAGGAGAAATAGGTCCTCCCTATCCACTCTATCCAGGCCCTGCAATTTTATAGACCTCAATCAGGTCTTCCCTCAACCTCTCCTGTTCTAAAGAAAACAACCCCAGCCTATCCAATCTTTCCTCATAACTAAATGTGATGGTCTGAGACACTTTCTGACATCTCGGAGACACCGTATCGTGTCTTACCATTTCCCGCCACTGGGTGGCGCCCTTTTGGATTTGGGACAGAGTGAAGAAGCCAGCCAACATGGAGACAGTCATCCATTTTGCTGTTAAACTTTAACTTATTGTTAGTTAGGAATAGTTAGTTAGTTAACTTATTGTTTGTTAATGTGACCCCTCCAGAACCACAGTTAAGTAAGTAATTTTTTTTCATTGCTGCTTTATCCGATTGTTTTGGGAATATTGAACTGTTCCTGATGGTGTACTGCATGAAATCTAGTGGTGTTCCATTTTTTGTATTCTACAGTTCACTGCGCACAGATTAAAGAATTTGGATTCTGAAGCCCTGATCTTTAGACATATTTCTTGGTGTTGCGATTGACGCTAGCTGGCAAAATCAGAGTTATCGCTTGCCTCAAGCTACATTCTTACAGCAGCCAGTACACTAAAGTTCTCCTGTCCTGGCAACTTAGAGAGAGTTGTAAACCTGTGGAATTCACTGCCTGAGACATTGAATACATTTAAGACAGAACTGTGGAAGCTGGGACATTAAATAAATTTAAGACAGAAAATAGACAGTTTCTTAAACGATAAGGGGATAAGGGGTTATGGGGAGCGGGTGGGGAAGTGGAGTTGAGTCCATGATCAGAGCAGCCATGATCTTATTGAATTGCGGAGCAGGCTCGAGGGGCCGTATGGCTTACTCCTGTTTCTATTTCTTATGTTCTTATGTTCTTATGCTCGTAAATCTCCTCTGTACCCTCTCTAGTGCAATTACATCTTTCCTGTAATGTTGTGACCAGAACTGTAGACAGTACTCTAGCTGTGGCCTAACTATAATTTTATACAGTTCAAGCATAACCTCCCTGCTCTTATATTCTATGCCTCAGTATTCTCCATTTCAGCTCTCCTTGACGCATCTCCTTCAAATGACCATCTTCCTGTCTTGTCTAACCCTCTCCTCCCTATATTCACAGCCATCCCCTCAAGTTTTCCATTTCTTGTGGCTCAAGCACCAAGCAAAGTCATTTCTGCCTATTTGGCCGCAGCCCCCACCACACAATTCACCCAAAGTTCCTTCCTTTTGTACCCTGGAAACAAAATCCCCTTCCCCTCCCCCGCAAATCTTCAACAACCACATATTTGAACTCAATACCACCTTGCTCCATTTTCCACGATACCTCGGCCGTTTTTTATTTATTGGAACACTTACTCATCTCTGCCTTTGATGCCCTTGTTCCCAATAAAATCTTCACTGTGCCCATCTTGGTCATACTTCTGGTACAGCCTCCATCTTTGGTCTCTAAAGTCAACAGGAACAAACTTGAGAAACCTGGCCAACAACTGATTTAGCCATTTATCGCCAGATCTGACATGCCTCCTCTGTCAAATCAGCCCATTATTCCAGGATTATTCTGGAGGGCAAAAATAATCCACGTCCCCTTTTCTCTACCAACTTCCTCCTTACGCACTTCTCCCCTAACCCCTCCCCACCACTACTGACGTGCGAGGAAGGATTTGTTTGTCTCCAGGTGTGATCATCTGTTACTACCTCTGGTTCTTACTGCCTCTAACCACAAGCGAAACTCCTCTGTCCCATCGCCATCCTAGCCCTAAAGCCCCCATTTCTCTCGCTTTTCCAAACACTACTCATCTGTGAGATTTGATCCTATTCCCACAAAAGCTCAGAGCTTCCCATTTTAAACTGTTCCCTCTCCTCGGGCATTGTTCCGCCCCCTTTCCTTTCAAAACCGCCATCATCTCCTTGCATTTTCTCCATTCATGAGCATCCAGGTCTCTCCCACTCTTTCCACTCAACTCCCAAGTCATTCCTCAGGATGTCTCTCTCCAGTTTCTCCATGAAAATCTGCCTTTGAAGGGCACTTATAGAAGCATGCTGAATGCAAAATAGTACACAAATCATTTAAACCGAGTGGCAGGTACAAAAAAAATAATCAAAAGGGCAAATGAATGCTGGCCTTTATCTCAAGAAGGCTGGAATACAATGAGGAGGAAGTTATATTTCAGCTATATAGAGCCTTGGTCAGACTTGCTCCTCAGGAAGGATATATTGGCTTTGGAGGGGGCACAGTGCAAATTCACCAGAATGATACTGGGGCTAAATTATGAAGACCTGTTGCAGCAACTTGGCTTGTATTCCCTTGATTATAGAAGGTCGAGGGCTGGTCTGATTGATGCGTTTGAACTGTTAAAAGGATTTGTTAGGATAGATACAGGGAAACTATTTCCTCTGATGCGGGAATCAAGACCGAAGTGACACAATGGAATTTCAGAGCAGGCTTGATGGGCTGAATGGCCAACTCCTGTCCCTATGGAGTTACTATTGAATTAAATAATAGAGGCAATTCTGTCTTGTTAGATTTATACCTGGAGGAGGAAGCAGCGTTCTTTTAAGAAGCACATCCGTTTAAAGCTTGTTTCCATAACCTTGTGTGGATCTGTCTGAATAATGATTCTGACCAGGAGTCATTCATTTGAAGTTGGAGCTGCTCCCTACGTTTTACTCTGTAAATCGTGGCTCCCGTTCAATGGGCAATGCCAGATTAAATAACTATATTTTTTTAAAAGAGGCAGATGTCTGTTTGAGAAGATTGCCATTTGTTATGAATGAAGTTTTGAGTGCAGCATTGCAAGGTGAAAGCTTCAAATTTGTCACTCTGGCCACAACACTATTACCTGTAGTAGACCAGTACTTACATAAATAGGATGTTTGTGAAATCGGGAGAGGGTCCTGATGGTATAGATGGGATTCTCCTACATCATGTGAAACATGCCTATGCAAATCATCAGGTCTCTCTGACTTCACAGAGCTTCAGGGAGTCAGGAAAAAAATGTGTCCATATTTAATGTACGGCTTTAACTACGTGACCTCCCAGCGACCTGTCTTTCTTGCTTTACTGAGGGGCATAGCTGTGTTTTAGGGGAGGTGGACACCATTGCCGAATTAACAGCAGAACACTGGTATGTAACTTATTATTTGCATTTAATGGATATTCTTTCAATAAATTCTGAATTTGATATCTACACTCAAAATTACCTCCCAGAGGAGGGAGCAACAGGTTAAGGTAAGATAACATAGACCGAAGGGGAGAACTGGTTAAGGTATGATAGTCAAGAGAGGGAACTAATGTTAAATACTCTGTAAGCAGATTTTTTAAAGCTAGATGACAAAAAAGTCTTGCATGATATCTGAAGGTTGTCGAAGTTATAAACCTGAGTATTTGCAGAACTTTTGGATTTTTATTTTAGATTTGCAGTTTTTAATTTTTCTCTGCATTAAGAAAATTAAAGACTTGCATTTATATAGCGCCTTTCATGACCACCGGGCATCTCGAAGCACTTTACAGCCAATGAGGCACTTTTAGAGTGTAGTCACTGTTGCACTGTGAGAAACATGGCAGCCAACTTGCGCACAGCAAGCTCCCACAAACAGCAATGTGATAATGACCAGATGATCTGTTTTTGTCATGTTGATTGAGGGATAAGTATTGACCAGGACACCTTAGGAGGAAGCTTGGAGTAGGTTTATTAGTACACTACCTTGTGGGCTGAGCAGTAACACCTGAGATTCGCCGAGTCTTTACTCAGCAGCCCGAGGGTTAAAATGCAGGTAGGTGCTGTGAATGACATCCTGCCTTACCCGACAATGCGTCTATTGGCACTTGCTCTTATCCCATCGGACATGCCGACAACACCTTTGTTCTGAAAAGTGCAGGATGGGTCTTCACTTGTGACATACACAGAAATTAATTAATAATTAGCACGTGTAACTTGTACACAGTGTTTTACAACTTTTATGCCGAGGGAATGATAATTACCACGGACATTAATAAGCACCTTCACGTAATTTTCAAACAGAAAGCTCAGACAGAGAAACTAATACCAGTATTCTTTTCATTTGACTAGTTTTTCTTTATTAATATTCAAAGCAATCTCCAGCTTTGACAGACAGTTAATAAATACTAAATAAATGTTAAAATAAGTTCCCTTTTATTAGTTGGAAACACAGTTGATCCATATCTAACTATCACTGGAGCTAAATGTGATAGTGAAAAACTCATATAGTAGTCATAGACACATTTGTACAGTTATTGAAGGTAAATTAGAAAAATATAACCCAGTAAAGTTGAAGTAACAATGGCCCTCAATAATAATACATAGAATGCGAGCTTACTGGTCCAAACCTCGGTCTACTACAACTCTGGATTGACTCCCAGCCTTGCCGTCCTGAAGGCAATTCTTCCTCCTTGAGCTGCTGGTTTTGATGGTTTGAATGATGTAGACTGGACAGGTCAGTTCTCCATACTGCACCTTCACTGCTGGCTATCTATCCTTCATTAACTATGGATATTCGGCAGGCCGGAGTTTGGTAACTAGTGTTGGACCACTTGGCAACTCCGCAGCTACTCAATCTACACCCTACCAAAAGGGTCCTGATCCAGATTACTTTGGTGAGGTGAGGTTCCACTGTGCTGGTGCAAGCTTTTGCTATGCTTCAAGGAACCAATAGGGCCTCACCAGCACCAGTTGGGCAATCGATGTTGGCAACAGAATACAGACTTTTCCTCATATAAAAAAAAGTGTAATTAAAAAATGTACTTCGAGGCGATAACACCTTGTTATTAAACAGAAGTGAAACACTTATTGCAGGTGATAATTACTAAGCTTTCTGTCCCACTCCTCGCTCCCTATCCAATTTTGTTCAGCTATGATTTTACAAAAGGCACAGTCACACACACACACAAAGATCTCTGTAGATTTATGCACATCTACAATTGGAAGCTTTAGAAAAATATTTAACTTAACGAAAATTAGAAGCTCTCACCATTCATTTTCTGCTCCCTATCCATTTGCTAATGAACTGTGTGCTGATGATGTTTAAGAAACCATGGGGGAGAAATTCATTATCGCCCCTTTTGGGGGCGGTAACTTTTGAAAGTTGGTAAATTTAGCGTTCGGCGCTAATGTTTCCCCGCTCTCGAAAAATGGGGTTTAGCACTCCAGGAAGGAAGTGGAGCGCGAACACGCAAGATCAACGCGGCACTCAAGCAGGAACCCACAAAGAAAATGGCCACCTCGCCTTTAATCATCGCCCCAGTAACAGCCGGCTGCCCAATCCCCACCTGCTGCAGCTGCCGGTGTTTTCACCCGTTGCTGCTGCAGGGGGCCAAAGTGAATTTCGGGTTCGGGGCGTTAACAGGGTGATGCGCATGACGATGACATCATGATTTCCGGGCGCAGGAGATCAGGGCACAACAGCACAGCGCTGCCGCTAAACTCCCACCCATCGATGACAGTGCCGCACCCGGTCACATAGGTATTTGTGCCCCATTAGCACCCCCCGATTTCCAGCCCCTTTAATTTAAAATGATCAGGAGGGAGAATATATATCTTTTGAAAAGACTTTTCCAGTCTGGTCCTGGTTTTATAACCCCCACACCCACTGTCATGGCAACATGAGATTAAAAAGAAAATCAATGGATAAAATGATTTTCCACTGATACCCAATGGCAAGACTTTGACAAATTACAAAAGCCAAATTTCAGCTGAACTTCCCAATTGTTTGGAATGATCCCATACCTGAAGCAGTTGCACAATAATCACTGAAAGGGCATCTTTCCAGTCTCTGGGTTTCAATGTGATCGCAGTATTGGATTACAACAGGATGAAAACCATTCAAAGATGTTGCTTTAGAATTGAAAGATCATTTAACTTTGTTTACCAGGTCAATTTTGGTACTGATCAAGATGAATGCATCAGTTCTGGGGAACGGATAACTCTTTGATTTCAGGTGCTCAGTGTCAGTGTCAAGCATTCCTGGGCCAGCACATTAGATATAGAGCAAGCCTGCCTTCGATGAACATTCCCTAGTACAGCCAGTTGTGATATCCATTTGTCAATTCCCACACAAACCTTCCTGAATTCAATGACAAATCTATGGCCATATTTTCCACTTTGCTGCGTTCATCAGGAAATCGCACAGCACAGCGCACAATTTCCTGTCTGTTAATTTTTATAGGTGTAACATCAAGGGTTGGTGGGGGGCTTGTGATTTCCTGATACATTCTCCCAGCAGACTCTAAGCAAAAAGCCTCCCCTGTAGTGCCAACACGTTTTGCAGAATAAAGCTGTAACTTAAATAAATGCCGATTGACAGACAACTATGGTCTAAAAGATACACGAGAGTGAATATAGTTCAGAATGTCTATCTTCCTTCTCCCCTGATCTCCCGTTTCCAGAATTACTGGACCTTTAGAATAAATCTAATAGCTGGGCAAGGCCTCAAGACATTACATTCACCCTCACACTCACCCCCAGTGAAGGTGATGCTATGTAGACTGCAATTTTCCCGAACACCAATCCATCAGTCTGTGCTAAGAAGCACATTACAAAACCTGGGACAAGGCAAAATGCCTCCCGTCACAGGCTTTGTCAATCTGCAGACATGCACTTTTGAATAATTTTCAAGCTGAAGCATTATATTACAGGGCCAAGTCATAATGTTAGACACAATGTGACAGAAAAGCAGCTGCTGGGAGAAAAAAATAATTTCAATATGACAAGGCAACCATGAAGATTCCACAGTTTATGTTGCATTCGATATCCCATTTATTTTTATTATCACAATGCATTAAAGTCTGTGAGGGGGAAGAAAATTGTACAACATTTGGAGCATGGAATCACCTGCCAGCACGGACTGCGAAGAATTTACTTCAAAGAAAATGGTGACGGTTCAATAAGAGCCTGGGGACAGCTACACAAAGTGGAGGGGTGGAAAACTGATGCCTTGAAAGCTGAGGACTATTAACACCCTTGCTCCCGGTCAATGCCACACTCTCACATTCTTAGCCCGTTTTCTCCCCGTGTCCCCTTAAGGTGATGACTCTGTTGATGCTGCTTCGAGCCGGCACTGCTCTCGAACCTTGCCCAGCCGACTGTTACTCGCGTCTGAGCTTCGACAGGGAATGTGCAGAGGCTATTTGGACCATTCCTTTTCACAAAGATGGAGAGCTGAAGCCCACAGGACAGGAGAAGATGAAGCAAAGAATTGTAATTAGGTGATGCCAAGCTTGTATTATAAATGCCATTAGATTGTAAGAGAATGAAAAGGCAGAGGGGAGTGAGGAGTTGCACACTCTTGAGGTAGATAGTGCTGGATCCTGTTGGTGAGTCCTCATTCAACACATTAAGGATGCACAATGGTCCATTTGCAGTTTAGGAGGAAAAAGAGCAGGAAGTCCAGATGAACTTTGCCTGTTATAAAAAAGTGAAAGTTTAGGGGAAGGTTGCGGGAAATGCTGGAGGTGAAAAAAAGATGACCTATCTGAGCAGCTTTTTTGCTTTCTTGTTCAGGAGAGTCAGAGAGGTTTTAAATGAGCCTCCTCAAACATTGGAGCAGTACGCTAACCTTGGATTGACTTGGACTCTAGAGAGTTAGGAGCTGTTGAGGGGGTGTTTGGCATGATAGAGGAAGGCAGCTTTGAGAATGAAGAAGATTTGGGAGCTGCACAGCAAGTTAGAGAAGACAGACAGACCAAAAGTGCTGACAAATGAAGGAGGTGAAAGATTGGAGCTGCTGATCACACTGAAGACTTGCAATGAGAAGGAAGATAATGCATGCCAAGTGGAATCATCAGGAAACAAGTGGATAGGGTGGGATGACGAATATGTGGTCAATGATATAAAGTAGGAAT
This sequence comes from Pristiophorus japonicus, assembly GCF_044704955.1. NCBI lineage: Eukaryota > Metazoa > Chordata > Chondrichthyes > Pristiophoridae > Pristiophorus > Pristiophorus japonicus. The sequence continues at coordinate 53,650,870 of NC_091990.1, forward strand.
AAAAGAGAGGACATCTCTTGGGGAACCTCTGAGCTAATGGAATATGAGTCAGAGATGAGTCATGGACTATAACACAGAACAAAAGAGATTGTTGTGAACAAAGCTTTGATGGGACACCATCCCATGGTAATTAGTTTAGTAATACATAGTGCAAGGCCCTGTCAAGGGCTTTGAGTGCTAAGTGTATTTCGAGAGGCAATGGAACAATAGTTCATGGATAGCTCAGCTTCTTTAGAGATAGGTGAACATAGATGAATTTACAAAAGCAAGTGTGGACTGCAATTAACGGAGACAGCAAAGAATTCTCGAAGATTGTCCCAGTGGGCTGACTTCTCATATCGAATAAAAAGGGAACTAGAATCATAGAATGACAAAGCACAGAAGGAGGCCATTCGGCCCATCGTGCCTGTGCCAACTCTTTAAAAGTTCTATCCAATTAGTCCCGCTCCCCCGCTCTTTCTCCATGGCCCTGGGAATTTTCCTCCTTCAAGTATTATCCAATTCCCTTTCGAAAGTCATTATTGAATCTGCTTCCACCACCCTTTCAGGCAGAGAATTCTAGATCATAGCTGTGTCAAAAAATGTTTCTTCATGTTGCCTCTGGTTCTTTGGTTTAAATCGGTGTCCTTTGGTTACTGACCCTTCTGCCAATGGAATTTTCCTTGTTTACTCTAACAAAATATTTCCAGATTTTGAACACCTCTCTCAAATCTCCCCTTTACCTTCTCTGCTCCAAAGAAAACAACTCCAGCTTCTCCAGTCGCTACAGGTAACTAAAGTCCCATATCCGTGGTTCTATTCTAGTTAATCTCCTCTGCACCCTCTTTAAGGCCTTGACATCCTTCCTAAAGTGAGATACCCAGATTTTGCAACAATACTCCAGCTGGGGCCTAACCAGTGTTTTATAAAGGTTAAGCATAACTTCCTTGCTTTTATACTCTGTGCCGATATTTATAAAGGTAAGGATACTGTGTGCCATTTTAGCAGCCTTCTCAACTTGTTCCTGCCTTGTAATACATTCTAGCCTGTGTGCCACTTGCGACACGGCATCAGTTGAGCCACACTCAGTATACTTCCACTGAAATTCAAGTTCAGCACTGCCGCAAAAACCAGGTCAATCCTGACTAGGGCCTTGACATTGGACATTGACAAAAACCTACCAGTGTCATCGCGGCCTCAGGGTTACTGATACTGAAAATGGCCGCAGTACTACCAGCCAAAAATTTGCGTTGGGGGCTAAAGATTTTTGAAAACGTAGCGCCTTCCTGGTGGCGTTAGTGGAGGCATCCAACCCGACTTTTGCGTCCAGGAGCGGCGTTCCAGCTTCTTACAGCCTCTGGGAGCGAGGCTGGGGAGTTCGCAAGGAATTGTGGGCAATTAAAAGGGCGATGAATTAAAGGGGCCATGCACTCAGAAATAATAAACAGTAAGATGAAGTGAAAAAAGGCAGGTTTCAGCCGTTACTGACTTTCAAAAAAAAAGCATTAACTTTGAAGTCCCAAATGGATATTAGGCTTAAATCCCTTCCTAACATCAAAAAATGGGAAAAGTGCTTCATCACCAACACAAATGGCTCAGCAGACCAGGGAAGGGGGTCCCGGGGTCCCGCACACAGCACTCCAGCTTTGTGCAGGGAGTCAACATTGCATTACTCATAGGGGCCAGGAGACCCTCCAGAAAGAACGATGTGGGACCACATCACCGAGGCTGTCACTGCCAGTAGTGTTGCCCTCACCACCTGGCTCCAGTGCCCAAAAAAGGTTCATGACCTCAGACCACTGGTCAAGGTCAGCGAATGAATCTTCAAAAGTCATCTCCTACCAATGGAATCACTAACGCGCACACTGCACGACTTTCTCCCCCCAATCACTCACCTACTAACAATCACAAGGCACATCCATGTTTGCTCCCTTTCCCATCTTCTCTGCTCTTCCTGCTGAAATTCTAGGGTTGCTGGGCATCTCAGACTTTGGAAAGGACTTAGGTAGCAGAGAGAGGACCTGAGGAAGGGAGCTGGTCATTGAACCAAGACCTTGCTCTGTCAAGTTCGTGTGGTAGCTGGTGTGCAACGGCCACCCCATGTTAAAAGAAGTCATGCACAGGCATTTTCCATCTTTTAAAATGAAGTTCTGGACCTGGAATATCACTTTAGAACTCATTTTAGTGTGGAAGCAAGTCATCCTCAACTCTGGGGGACTGCCTAAGGGAGAAAGACATCTCCCATTCCTAGGCTTACCTCACCCCCTTGGAGGAGACTGTGCAGGCCATTCTTGGTGGAGCACGGCTGAGCTCTTGGCCAGTGGCAGGGCATAAAGAATACAAGATGCTGGTATCCTCATACGTTATCCTCCTTCTGGCATGCACCTCATGCTTTCCTGCCTTCCCCTCAGCCCAACTCCACACTTATGCCTTCCTCATTTAACACACACAAGAACTGCAATCTGTCCAGCCAGTAGTTGGCCAAGAATAGGGAGAGGAGAGTGAAGAAGAAACACCATTACTTAAATTGATACTTCCAGTCACCAGCTCCTCAAGGTTGACCAGCAAGGCCATCTGCAGTGTCCCCCACTGAAAGTCAGCAGCCTTCCACCAGCTATGCTGAAGCCACTGGGATAGCACTGCATGACATCAGTAGGATAGGCAAAGGCACACACAAGGCAGTCACAAAGAGAATGCATAAGGGTGATGTGTTGAGTTCTTTAGGTGGATAGATGCATCAAGTTAGATTTGAAAGTTTGCTTTGTAGAGGCTTGTATTTCAGCATCGTGGCCGAGGATGTTGTGGTGGTCAGTAACAGAGGGGCAACAGAGGGAAGGTAAGGTAATGTTGAAAGGGGAATTGGGATTGTGGTCAATAGGACTGCAGGAAGATGATTCCACCCTGGCTATTTTGGCCAGAAAGGGTCTGTCTGTCTAAACTAGTAAGATGGTGGGAGGGATCTACAACAAATGTAACCAGCCTAAATATAAACAAAACAGGAAAAGAGAGCATGGGAAAGAAAAATGTAAGGGAGAACATTGACGGCAGGGAAATAAACATAGTTATAGAACAGGGGGCCGAAATTCAGCTCCCCAACAAGGTCCGTTACCGCCCATTTGCGACGGCCATGTGGCGGAGTCGAGCGGCCGCTGATTTCTGGTCGAATGGCTGCCGAGGGGGTTTTCTGGTGGTCCCCACTTCTGCTCCGCCGCTGCCAACCAGCTGTGAGTCCATCATCAGTGCGCGCATCACCGGGACCCCCCACCTCCCGTGAAACTTAGCAAGCAAAATCATATTGCCACCGAGCAGTGCCCCCGACAGCTTTTTCTGTCGATGCACCTTGTCTGCTCTCTCTCTGCCCTGGATGTGCGGTGGCCATTAAAGGCAAGGGCCCAATGTCGCGGCCGCCATTTTATTTTTTTGCCGGCCAACTTCCATATCAGCCGGACTATTGTGCCCCCAGATGCGGCCGGGCACCCCATCTTGGGTGCCAGGCAGGTGGCCCGGCCGACACCCTCCCTGGTAGTCCAGTGTCTGATCGTGACTGATGGACGATTCTCTCCCCTTTAACGGAGGCGAGATACGTGGTGACGCAGATGCGCAAGGGCATCATCATCATTCCGCTGCTGAGTGACGGCAGGGGAGAATCCGTCCTGCTTCCACTTCCGCCCCTCACCAATACATACCAACGCACTACCGCCCCCTTTATGACCGACTTCCTGGCCGATTCAAAACAAAAGACGAGGTGAATTTCACGAAAGAGGGCACCTCTTCCGAAACGGCGGTAAAAACTCTTGAAAAAAAGTAGGAGTGCCAGCTTTCCAATGGGACTAAACTTCAGCCCCATGGAATCCAAAACCATGGGTAAACATAAAGTGAGAGGAAATCCTATTAAAAATGAGTTAAACTGTCTGTGCAGCAATGCACACAGTGTCTGTAATAAAACAAGTTAGCTGGAAGAAATTATGCATTGCGAGGAACCAGACATAGTAGGGATTACTGAGACATGGCTATTGAAAAATCAGAACTGGGAATTAAACATTGCAGTGTATAAAATATTTAGAAAAGATAGAGAGGGAAAAATTTGAGGTAGAATAGCTGTACTTATTAGGGATAAAATAGTGGCAGTAGTGACATCAGCAAGCCAAAACCAGAATCCATGTGGCTAGAGATTAAAGATAATAAAGGATCAATCACACTAATAGGGACAGTCTACAGACCACCTAATAGTGGAAGGGAGGTGGAGGAAGAAATATGCAATCAAATTAGGGAAATGAGTAAAAAACATAGGGCTGGATTTCCGGGTCCTTTGCACTCCAGGTTTTACCCCAGAACAGCGAGAAATGGGGCGGTGAAGTTTCCTGCATCCGGTCGGGAGCCTCGGGTCGGGTTTTGCGACGGCATTTAGAAGCACCGCCAGGAAGAGCCGCGCTGGGTGTGCGACGCCTCTCGTTGCGACACTGTCGCGAGTTTTGACTCGCACCCGACCCGTACGCCCCGAAGCGCGCCTCACAGTGACTGCCAGGTAACACAGAGCGGTGCCGGCGGCGGTGAGGTAGATAAAGTGTAGAAAAGGTAAGTTCCAGTGTTTATTCTTTTAGTTGTTTTAGTGATTTATGTTGTGGTGGTGTGGGCAATGTTTTTGGAATATTTTTGTAATTTTATTTGGGAGGGTGGGGAGGATTTCCCCTCCCAAGGCCTCTCTCAGAGCACTCCTGGCCCCGCACTTTAGTTGCCGAGGTTCCCATTTTTGCACCGTGAAAGTTGTACAATGCCTCCCTTCATGCTGCACCCCTGGCCCAGTGCCCAGTTGGCAAACATTTCTCCCCAGAGCGCAGATGTTCCCCGGCTGGCAACTTTCCCACCCGCCTCCATTTTCACCCTGAAAACAGCAAAACCGAAAGCCCAGTCCATAGAATAATAATCATGGGGATTTCAACTATCCTGATATTAATTAGACAGAAGAGGTAAGTAAAGGGGATAAGGGAATGGAGTTGCTACAATGTGTACAGGACTCCTTGCTAACCTCATATCCAATAAGGATTTGCTATTGGATTTAGTAATGGGGAATGAACCAGAGCAGATAAGAAAAGTAAAAGTAGGGGAACATCTAGGCAATAGTGACCATAATATAATATGCATTAAGATGATATTGACAATGACATAAGTATGATGAAAACTAGGGTAATAGATTGGAGAAAAGCTGATTTTGAGAGGTGGGGTCGTAGTCCAGGAGCGGTGGGGTCAGGGCCCCGGAGTGGCGGGGTCGGGGCCCAGGAGCATGAGTAGCGCAGCGTGTATGAGCAACGGGGATCAGGGCCCAGGAAAGGTGTAGCACGGGCTAACAGCGAGAACGTGAGGCCCACATTGCATCCTATGTAGGAGTATATGTGTGTACTAGGCCATGCAGCAGAGCTTGGTCTCCAGTCATCTTGGATCTCCTTGCCACTGGACCAATAGCTTGCTCTGTCTAGCCCATGTGGTGGCTGGTGTGCAATGGCCAGCCCATGTTAAAAGAATTCACGCATAGGCATCTTCCAACCTTCAAAATGAAGTTCGGGACCTGGAATGTCAGGTCCCTCATGGAAACACCTAAGAACTAATTTTTTGTTGGTGTGGAAGCAGGTCATCCTCGACCCCGAGGGATTGCTTGATACTATTCTATACCACGGGTAATGATAGAGAGATGGCAGAAATATTAAATTATTATTTTGCTTCAGTGTTTACCAGGGAGATAGAACAGATGGCCATGACATTGATTGAGATTAGTAATGAGATAAGAACATTTAAAATAAAAAGAGGGGGTATATTAAATAAACTAATCAAACTCAAAGAGGATAAAACCCCTGGTCCGGATGGATTACATCCAGGCATTTTAAAAGAATCTAGGGAAGAGATTCTACACACATTTAATAATTTGTTTTAAAAAGGTGCAGTGCCAGAGGACTGGTGGATAGCTAACGTAATACCTATACTTAAGAAGGGTGATAGATGGAACATGTCCAGGAAATTATAGACCAGTCAGCTTAACATCGGTGGTAGGGAAAAAAGTGGAATCCCTACGAAAGGAGAATATAGAAGAACATCTTGTAACCAAAAATATAATAATAAATGTCAGCATGGGTTTCAAAAGGGGAAGTCTTGCTTGATCAACCTCATTGAATTTTTTGATGAGGTAACAGAGAGAGTAGACAATGGTTATGCAGTAGATGTAATTTATCTAGATTTTCAAAAGGCCTTTGATAAGGTAGCTCATAATAGACTGATGAACAAGGTCAGAGATTGCGGAGTCAGGGGACAAGTAGCAGAATGGATTGCTAGCTGGCATCAAGACAGAAAGCAGAGAGTAGGGGTAAGAGGTAGCTGTTCACAGTGGCAGAAAATAGAAGAACATATAGGGCCCAAGTTTTGGGCCACGTCACCCGTTTTTCGCGCCACAAAGTGCGCCTAAAAAAAACTTACAGATTCTCCGGCTCCCTGCTGGTCCTCTTGAGTCAGGCGCGGCGCAGCACGAGCTGTGGGGAGCGGAGCTAGGTTCCTGCGCTGAAAACAGCTACAATGGGCGCGCATGTGCAGTAGCTCCAGGCGTCCAAAACTGTGTGGGAGGGGCCCGAAGCACGCAGCCCCTAGCCCTGGCCGAATGGCCTCACTGGGGCTGCGTGCATTAGGCTGCCTCCCACGTCCAGCTCCTACTTCCTCCCGACCCGACCCGCGCTCCCCCTCCCCCCCACCCGACCTGACCTCCCTCCCTCCCTCCCCCCCCCGACCCGAACCATCCAGCAGCACTCCCTATGTACTTAAAAAAACTTTTAACATCTATTGCAGCAAACCAATACTTCAGTAAAATAAAAAAAAAAGTCCAAAAGCTGAAATGCAAACTTACCTGAAAGGGGTGTGTGTCCCTTTAAGAGGTGTTCAGTCTGCTTGCACGTTGGGTTTATCTGGCGTGTTTCGGATCCAGCACTGAAATCAGCGCTGGGGTCGAAGTTCGCCTTGGTGACGTAAAGTTGGCGTTGCACACCAACTGACTTCACCACTGTGCCATTTTTCTTTTCAAGGCAATACTTCGGAACAGCAGCGGTACTGGGAGCACGGAAATGACAGACGCCCCGGGACCCACTACCAGCTGATGGAATAGCGGCCCGCAGGCACTTTCTCCACATTAATGGGTGGCGATAAGGTGGGAATTTCTGCCCCTAGAAATTTACATATCACTAGGTTGATGTTGACAAGCATATATTCCCAAACTTCACACTGGCAACTACCCACACCCACTCTGTGCAACTGTGATGTCATTTCTACAACCGACAAGCTTTTAAACCCAGGTTTAGCTAACAGTTATTTCTTGATTTAACTTATCTTTTCTATTACGCTTTCCAACCTTGATCTTTCCCCTAGATATCACAGTGTATTCCTAAAACCAGGGCTCCAAGAGGAGCGATGGCAAATGGCATCTTTAGCGCTGGATGCATTAAACTGCCAGCGAAATTACAACTGACATACAACACATTTTAAAACTTTGTGGAATTACAGGGTCTTTACTTTTTATTATTCATCTTGTATCGCTGGTATTCAGTGGCCATCTCTAGTTGGCCGTTTGATACAATGGAGTGGCTTGCTAGGCCACATCTGAGGACAGTCGAGAGGCAACCACATGGATGAGGGTCTGGAGGCATATATAGGCCAGACCGGGTAAGGACGGCCGGTTAAAGGACATTGGGGAACCAGGTGAGATTTTAATGACAATTCAAGAGCTTCAAGGTCACTTTTATTGATAGCAACTTTTTTCATTTTTGACATTTTTTCAAAAATTGAATTCAAATTTTCAAACTGCTATAGTGGGATTTGAACTCTGGATTTTGGGTTCAGTAACATAACCACTTCACTATCGAATTTCTGCAGTATTTCAGAATCTAATTTTGATTTTTTTAATGTCAGTCTTATTTAATAGTGGTTTAGACAAATTAAATGACATTAAATATGGACATCAATTTTAGCAAGCTGGACTGCAAGTGTTATTGATTTAAAGTTTTCAGGCAAGCTGGGACGCTGGCATGGTCCAACTTTAACAATTTCACTCTACTGCTGCTCCAGGGAGTGGTTCAGTAGATGCTGTACAGCGAGCTCCCAGCAATGGTTCCAAGTTACCTTCTTAGGTTATCTTTGTTAAAGCAGTCTATATGATCAGTGCCACAACGCTTGATTTAATGTCAATGGATAGAAAATCAATGGCACTTCGTTTGTGCTTCTCCCATCAGCTGCTCACTGCCTGCGAGGCCTGTAGGTGGCACCGGATCTTGGAAAGCTCTGGCCAATGGGGGGTCAAACTTGAATTTGGCGTTACGAATCAGCAGCCCCTTCTACGCCCAGCAAAATGTTCATCTCCACTGACTTCAAGAGAATCGAAAATCGAGCGGGATGTAAAACAGGCGGGATATAAACCAGGTCGGGATGTAAACAGGCGGGATGTGAAACGAGCGAGATGTAAAACGGGCGGCCTATTCACTGTCGTCTCTTTTGCACAACTGCCAAAGTCGAATTTCACCCGAATGTCTCCTTAAAATTTAGTGCAACGTAGTCGAGGGAGCTTCTCTTCGGTAGGGGCTGAGGTGCATTGTTGGGATAGGATAGTCTGTGCAATCCTTGACCTCTGACTACTGCTGACACCAGAAGCTTGCATTAGACAGTGTTCCATTCCCCAGCTTTTTCATCTCTTACGTTGATTTGCATGAAAATAATGTTTCAAAAATGTGCAATTATGCTCTAAATAATCCCCCTTTTAAAACATGGTTATTAAAGACGTTGGGGAAGATTTGCTTGTGCTCGGTGCGTGGTGAAACAGTAAATGTATTCTTTATAAACGGGGGGCTTACGATTTTGTTAAACACAGTGCACAGCGGCAAGCTTTCCGCAAGATCTACACAAAGATAGGATCAGTATAAATAGAATTAAAAAAAATCTAACTACAAAATAAACATGCTATTTAAAATCGACAATGAACATTTGCTCAGCTATACACACACACAGAAAATCCCCAGACAGTGCATTGTTTTTATTCCACATCAGGCCTGACATCATTTCAGCTTGAGAAAACACTGCAATCATAATGTCTGTATTTTATTGCCAGTTCTGCCCTGCCCACTGACCCTGACCAAGGTGCATCAATCTCTCAGCACATCTGTGGACTAACCTACCTCCAGATTATATATTTTTCCAAGTATTTTTTGTTACCCAAGCTTACCTAGTTATTATTTTTACCACTTACTCCACCACAATTTATTTGTTTTAATCCCTCGACAAATTAGAAAAATATATTGCATTTTTAAATATATTTTACATTGTTTCACACGAAGGCAATGAATATCAAAAAAACAAGGAAATCTGAACCAAGCTGATTTACAGCATCATTATTTAGAAGATTTTTTTTCTGTTTTCGTAAGACAAAGAGAAGCAAAATTTAATTTCTGTGAAGGACACAACCAACTGCCGAATGGGTCACCAGTTCTAACCACAGAGCGGTAATTATTTTCTGTAATGATGTAGCATTTCCGTCAGTAAGTGCCCTGTTGTGTATGGGCCTCTAGGCTGATGTAGGGTGAAGCCCATTGCCATCAGAATTATAGCTGTACTCTCCCCCAACGCCACTCCTCTTACCCCACAAGGAAGGCCTCATAAATAAAAACAAATGGCCAATTCAAACTAAAAATGCTTGGCCGTATCGTTGAAAATTTACATCAATGAAACCGTGCCCTGCAGTATCCACCCATTGCGAAACTGAGATGATACTCCATGGTCACCTGGGCAACCTAAGTAGATGCCAATGCTTAATTCTCAGTTTGAATGTGTAACTTAAAGACAATCCCTTTACAATCAATGTTTGAATTTTTCAATTAGCTTGCTGGTTTCAAGCAGTCTGTCCCAGGCAAATCAGTGAAGGTGAAACTCTGCATCCAGTGACTCAGCATCTGGCTGCTTCCTGGAGGTAATGTTTTTAACCCTCAATAAAATGATTCCTTTTCTTTTAAATTGGATTATAAAGTACCCCAAAACAAGAACTTTATGTTTCTCTATTAACTTGTAGTTATAGAGGGGCTTATCATATCCTCAGGATGTTCCAAAGTACATAAACGATAAGGGGATAAGGGGTTATGGGGAGTGGGCGGGGAAGTGGAGCTGAGTCCATGATCAGATCAGATATGATCTTATTGAATGGCGGAGCAGGCTCGAGGGGCCGTATGTTCTTATAACCAATGAGTTACTTTTCTTAAGTATGGTCACTGTTGTTATGTTGGTGAGCTTGGTCACCAATTGCCCACAGCAGAACCTAATGCACAGCAAGTACGAATAATGACCAGTTTGATGGTGTTGCCCAAGACATTGAAGAACCCCTTGTTCTTGTTGGAATAGATGTAGATTCATTTTAACATAACATCCGAAAGATGGTGCCTCCCTTTGTACTGCGCTGAAGTGACAGCCTGGATGTGTTCAAATTCCTTATCCAGTAATCCATTCAATCTTTTGTGTGGGCCGTGCAGTCCGCACAAACTGGATGTGTTGTCGTGTAGAGGGTGTACCATGTCAGTGAGATACACATCTTATTTTAAGTGTATTGTGATACTTTGCACCATTTATCTACTGTGTCACAATTGGTCGCATGAAAACTCAGACGTGATGTCCAAAAATTGTTACTGCTAAATAACACATCAGGGTTCCACTTGATGAAACACACTTGTACATTCAATGGGAATGCATGGGTAGGGAGCTATATGATGGCTTGAGTAGCACAATCTTGCTACAAGATATAAACTCATCACTCCTTTTGCCCCTCTCCTCACTCTACCCACCTGCCACCCTCAGTGTTAACACGAAGCTGGTTTTGGTTAAACAAGGCTGGAAGTTGACACGTGTCGACGAGACTTTTTCCCAGAGCGATGGCGAAAGTGAACCCAGTCCAAGAGGTTCTTGCACCTTTCCTAATGGCTGGGTACCAAATGAAACTGCTGGACTGCAAGGAGCGAGGCATCTGTATGTCATCACGATGAGGAAATGACAGATGATACAGGGGTTCATAAAATTATGTCAGATCAGTGTGAGAAGCTACGTTCCTCCTCATCACATTTCATATGCGAGTTAGCTTGGCTCAGTGGTAACACTCGCCTCGCAGGTAAAAGGTCATGGATTCAAGCCCCACTCCAGGGATTGGAGTACATAATCTAGGCTGGCACTTCAGTGGAGTATTGAGAAAGGATTGCACTGTTGGAGGTGCCATTTTTTGGCTCCCATGTTAGGTGGAGGCCTCCGTCTGTCTGTTCAGGTGGATGTACAGGATCGCAATAGAACTGAACAGCAAGGGAGTTCTCTCAATGTACTGGTCAATAGTTATTCTACAGCTGCTCAATCATCTCATTACTTTTGTGGGATCTTGCTGTGTGCAAAATGGCTGCACCATTTGCCTACATAACAAAAAACAAATTAATTTGCTGTGAAGTGCTTTGGGACATCCCGAGTATGCGAAGGACATTATTAAATACAAGTCCTTTCTATATCCCTTATATAGTAATACAAACAGCGTCTTAAGACCCAAGCTTGGTGACAGCTAATCATTGCAACTTGATTTGCCTCTTCTACTTTGGTCAGTCTTGGTTGTGGCCTGCACTGGGACCCTGGGCCTTCACCCAGATTTCTCAAGAACGAATGAAAGTATCACAATATATTGTTGGCGCTACGTTATAGGCTGGAATGTCTTTGTTTAATTGGAGAGCAGGTTAATGAAACATTTGCTATATTTCATGTAGCGATCATTGCAGCTCATGAGCAGAAGATTTAAGAACATGTAATTACTGTAAGAATCAAATTGGTTCAGTCTTTAAAAGAAAATTGAATGGTACTGTATTCCTATGCATCACAAATTTTTTTAGAAAATTCCCTCTAGAAAACACCTATTTTCATTCAGTCATATAACTCCTGAGCTTACCAATCACATTGGGTTAAAGAATAGGAGCTGAGCTGGAGTGTGCCAAGCCAATTGGTTGAATGTCTGGAACCAGCGATGCCCATTAACGTTTGGACAAGTGCCACCAACCCAACCTATGCCTTGCTGCAGTGCCACTGTCTGGAATGGTACATTACAGAGAGATGGTGTGTGAGGGTCATCTACCTTGTAAGCTCTAGATTTCAGCCTTGCCATTGTGGGCAATTCCTCAAGTGAAGACCTAACGTTACGTGACGGGGCGTGAACAAAACAAACTATAGGACCAACTGCTCTGTTTTAACAAAGATCCTATCAAGTGCTGGTTGGAGGCTGGGATCTTCATACCGTCCCATTGCCCACATTTCCTGAAAAACAAAGGGGAAAGTACTGAACTCCAGCTCAGTCAGGATCCAAGGCTGGGAAGACATGGAGTGGCATGCCTGCTGATTACCGGAGGTGATGGTCAGGCGGGGGGGGGGGGGGGGGCGGGGGAGGGGAACACAAGCCTCCAGATCATATTATGAGTACCATCGGTATAGACCGACATGTGGAACTCAAGTACCTTCAATGATAAGTGTTTCTGACCATCTGTTCACAAAATAAATGACAAATTCTTACAATCGCAGGGCTCCTTGGCTTTGGAGTGCATGGGGGGGGGGGGGGAGATTATTTTAATTGTGAAGAAATCAGTTTGTTGCCCTTGTTCAAACCACTGCAAAATTGAACTGATCTAACAATGCCCAAGATTGGCTCTTGGCGCAAAATAAACTGCTTAAAACACCCTTCAGATAACTTGCAATGGAAACAGATTAGGATCAGGACCATTACACTCTATTATATATTGAATATTCAGAAAATCTACACTGAAAATTGTGGTAATGTTTGCAACTGCTGTACCCCATATAAATAAATCCAGAAACAGGCAATGGCTTGACTCCATCCCACAGCATGCTACCCGCCACCACCTCAGCACAACCCCAGCCCGACACAAGGTTGAAAATTTCATGTGACAACTGAAGAACGACAAGTCATCAGCAGCAGATGGAATCCCCACTGACGCACTAAAACGTGGAGAGAGCACTACTGGTGTGGATCCATGACCTCATCTCTCTTATCTGGAAGGAGGAGATCATGCCAGGAGATCTCAGAGATGCTGTAATCGTGACCATCTTCAGGAAAGGTGACAAGTCCGACTGCGGTAACTATAGAGAAATCTCCCTGCTGTCGACCACCGGGAAAGTCATCGCAAGAATCCTCCTGAATCGCCTTCTTCCTGTGCTGAAGAACTCCTCCCAGAGTTGCAATGCGGATTCCGCCCACTAAGGGGCACAATGGTCATGATCATCACTGCGCGGCAGATACAAGAGAAATGTAAGGAACAGCACCAACCCCTGTACATGGCCTTCTTCAACCTCACAAAAGCCTTTGACACTGTCAACCATGAGGGATTATGGAGCGTCCTCCTCAGATTCGGCTGCCCTCAAAAGTTTGTCACCATTCTCCGCCTGCTCCACGATGACATGCAAGCCATGATCCTGACCAACGGATCCACCACAGATCCATTCCACATTCAGAACAGGATCAAGCAAGGCTGTGTCATCGTACCAACGCTCTTCTCAATCTTCCTTGCTGCAATGCTCCATCTCATTCTCGGCAAGCTCCCCACTGGAGTGAAGCTAAATTACATGAAAAACGGTGATCTATTCAACCTCCGCTGCCTCCAGGCCAGATCCAAGGTCATCCCATCCTCCATCATCGAACTACAGTACGCAGACGATGCCTGCGTCTGCGCACACTCGGAGGCCGAACTCCAAGCCATCGTCAACACAGTCACCGAGGCGTACAAGTGCATGAGCCTTACACTAAACATCCATAAGACAAAGGTCGTCTACCAATCTGCCCCGCCAAACAGTACTGCCCCCCAGTTATCAAAATCCACGATGAGGCCTTGAACAACGTGGACCATTTTCCATACCTCGGGAGCCTACTATCAACAAGGGCAGACATCGACGACGAGGTCCAACACTGCCTTCAGTGCGCCAGTGCAGCCTTCGGTCACCTGAAGAAGAGAGTGTTTGAAGACCAGAACCTCAAATCTGGCACCAAGCTCATGGTCTACAGAGCAGTGGTGATACCCACCCTCTTATATGGCTCAGAGACATGGACTATGTACAACAGGCAACTCAAAACACTGGAGAAGTACCACCAATGCTGCCTCTGCAAGATCCTGCAAATTTATTAGCAGGATAGGCATCACCAACTCGCTCAGGGCAATATCCCCAGCATCGAAGCACAGACCACGCTCAATCAGCTCTGCTGGATGGGCCACATCGCCTGCATGCCTGACACGAGACTCCCAAAGCAAGCGCTCTACTTGGAACTCTGACACGACAAATAAGCCTCAGGTGGGCAGAGGAAATGTTTCAAGGACACACTCAAAGCCTCCTTGAAAAAAATGTTACATCCCCACCGACACCTGGGAATCCCTGGCTCAAGACCGCACAAAGTGGAGGAAAAGCATCCGGGAAGACGCTGAACACCTCGAGTCTCTTCACCGAGAGCAAGCTGAAGCAAAGCGTTGACAGCGGAAGGAGCGCACGGCAACCCAGGCTCCCTACCCACCCGTCCCTTCAACCACCGTCTGCCTCACCTGTGACAGAGACTGTAGGTCCCGCATTGGACTCTTCAGTCACCTGAGAACTCATTTCTAGTCTAGAAGCAAGTCATCCTCGACTCTGAGGGACTGCCTATGATGATGATGGCATTCAGGCATAGCTGACTGCGGGTTCACATTCAAAATGCAATCAGTAACCCTCTTCAGATAGAATAGGTGAAGACCAAACCTGTTGTCGTTCTCTATCAGGGCACAGGCCGTCAGAGAACCAGACACTTATCAGTGGAGATCTTTCCAATTCCGATCCAATGCATTTCTTTTAATCAATGCAATGAGAGTGAATGGTTTTATTTACTGAGTATTGCATCTAATTCTGGGCACCACACTTTAGGAAAGCTCTGAAGGCTTTAGAGAGGGTACAGAAGAGATTTACTGGAATGGTTTCAGGGATGAAGGATTACAGTTACGTGGATAGACTGGAGAAGATGGGGTTGTTCTCTTCAGAGCAGAGAAGGCTAAGGGGATATTTAAGAGGTTTTTAAAATCATGAAGGTTTTAGTCAGAGTAAATAAAAAGAAACTGGCTGAAGGGTCGATAACCAGAGGGGACAGATTTAAGGTGATTGGCAACATGAGGAAAATCATTTTTATGCAAAGAGTGGTTAGGATTTGGAATACATGGCCTGATAGCATGGTGAAAACTGATTCAATAATAGCCTTCAAAAGGGAATTGGATAAATAATTGAAGGAGAAAAATTTGCTGGGATATGAGGAAAAGTGGGACTATGCAGGAGGAGTGGGACTAACTAGATTGCTCTTCGTAAGAGTCAGCACGATTCGATGGGCCTCCTTCTGAGCTATACTATTCTATGATTCTATGTTGGTCAGAGATTGGATAGATCCTAAAAAGATTCTTTTAAGATCATTTTCCAAACTTGCGCTCCTGCTGGGGAGCCTCTTTGCTTGGAACGCAGCTCGGATATTCCAACTTGCTTTATACGGGATTGTCCAATCATTTAGAACAGAACTGTACTCCAGCTTGAAAAATTACCCATCGTGAATCAGTTGAGAATGCTTAGATTAAATTAGGCTGTCACATTGGTACTGGGTTAGGTATTGATATTGCAGGGTTACAGGATGGGGATCACTGAGGTAAAGAAACTGTCTAGGAAATGTCTTTGAAGGGATGGATGCATCTTATTCTTACACTGGGAATTTGGTTATTGGATTATATCAATAGCTCTCGTTCACTTGACACAGATTAATCATATTAATAAAATTAGTGTTTGCCCAAGAAATGAACAAAACCATCAGGAACCATTAAGAATAGTCAGTATTTTAATTAAATGTTTCTCAAAATGTGATGTGGCCTCAGCTGCCAAATGGAACCAGCTAAAGGGAGTGAGATGTTGGCCAGGAAAGCAATAAAGCCAAGCCAAGAAGGTGAATTAAAGCAATATCCCAAAAGTAACAATTAGGTCACCATTGGAGAGTGACCAAACTAAAAAAGGTCAAATTTAGAATAAGCGGCAAAATATGCACATATTTGACAAATTCATAACAAAATAATCATCAAATTGTCTAGTCAGTGGAGTTTAGGCTGGACAACTGTATGTGCTTGATAACCAAAGCACACCTCCCAAACACACGACCTCGACCACCTGGAAGGACAAGGGCAGCAGGCGTATGGAACACCATCACCTGCAAGTTCCCCTCCAAGTTACACATCATCCTGACTTGGAAATATATTGACGTTCTTTCATCGTCGTTGGGTCAAAACCCTGGAACTCCCTCCCTAACAGCACTGTGGGAGTACCTTCACCACACGGACTGCAGTGGTTCAAGGCGGCAGCTCACCACCACCTTCTCAAGGGCAATTATGGATGGGCAATAAATGCTGATGCCTGTGTCCCGTGAACAAATAAAACAAAACTGGTGGAGGGAAGAGAGTATTATGGTTTCCCCAGAAATCAGCTCTTGACATTGGCTCGCTCAATGCAGTGAGTGAGCAGACATTGTCCCAGGCCAGGAGAGAGGTTCTTTATCTCCACCAGTCATGTGTGGATCCTGGCAATAGACTGAAGAATAGGTCTGGATGGTATCTACAGAGAAATTGGTCGGCTAGAGTGTGCCAGTAGGAAAGGGGCAATATGGATGTGATGAAAAGGTCAGGGAGAATATGACAAGAATTGAAATGACTAAGTGTGCCATGGGCAATGGCAAGCAGCCTAGATTATCCAGGAATTAATTTGGGGAGCATGCAAAGAACTTTCACCAATCTATGTGATATCCCACCAATAAAGCGCAGCCATGGATTCTGTAAGCACGTGTCCAGTATAAACCTTCAATGCACTGACACAAATCATTGACACTTGCGATTTGGGACTAATTTCCTCTGTTTCAATTAAACCTACAGAATAGTTTTAAATTTAATGAACTATTTTTATAACACAGCCCCTTTACCCCACTCAGATGAAATTCATTGTATGAGCCATCTCTTGGAGACCCCGGAGTGGTGTTGCAGTTAACTGGCAAACTATCATGGGAGATCAATGTGAAAAGGCCCGAAAATACCAACTGAGCCGAGACTGAATGGTAGCAATGCTCCGTGATCCTCACTCAGGCTCCACCAGACTATCTGAAATAACCATGTCCATTTGACACAGCTCTCATTGATTGATAAGCAGAAACATTAAATTCCTTTTCAAACCTTTCAAGTCGTAAGGGCCTAGTTTCCCGTTGTTTTAGAAGCAGGAGATTGAAGGTGTGTTGGCCTGTACTGAATGCAGTTGAACATTTGTATTGAAGATCACAAGATTTATTGCTGATTAATCTGTAGCCCCTCGACACATCTTTTAGCCCAGCTCACCGCTATTTAGCCATAACGTTAAATTACCCAACATAATAAAGGCGGCCCATCTCAGGCACTTGCTAAGCAGGTCGGCTACGTTTTCAGGCAGCCAAAACTAGGAATGAAATGGACATTTCATTCTCCGAGCTCCCATACTGCCAGGACAAACATGCTTGGCCAGAAGTTTAAATCTCACACACAGCTCATGGACTTAAAGAAAGTGGGCACTTGAGTTATACGACTGAAGATTGCTCCATAGATGATCTTATAACATGTAATCCTGGACATTCAAAGAACGCCAACTGAAAGTTAAAACAGAAATGCTCCAGTCCAAGCTAATGTTTTTTTGTTCAGTCAGACGACAGAGAGTGCCTGTACTAGCTCCTCGCCTATCCTATCAAGCAGTGTTTACTGAACCACGACGATTAAACAAAAACAGAGCTGATAGAAAGGAAAGGTAACCCAACATTGCCGCTTGTATCCTGTTCTTTTCCTACTCCATCCGAGTTACAGGAATGCCATGTATCTGGTTGCTTCAGCAACCCATTTCGAGATAGCCCCTTGCTGAAACTATCTTTAAAAAAAAATTTTATACAAAGACTGGCTCTCTGGTCCTCTTCCCTGGACATTCCACACACAGGCATCATCTTGTAAACACACTGCTTTCAGACAAGCAGTTTATGTTGGCATTTTGTCAAGAACGCAGCTCGCAGAGGAGACCTAGGTGGATGCCGCTGTCAAACCTGAACGCCTCGTCCGTGCATTTGTATAACCTGTGCTCGTAGAGTCTGAATGCTGCTGAGGATTTGTTTCTGGTGTTCAACACATGTAATCCCCAGGCTCATTACATCCCTGTGGAAGAAAGCCAAACAGAATTTAGTGCTTGCAGTCATCCGCTGTTATTCATTCCCATTATGCTCGCTGAGATTGGGGGCCTTGCTGGTGATTGAACGAAAAGCCCAGCTAAGTATAATGATCATACTGACATAATCAGCTTGTACAAGCTCCCATTTCTAGTGGCACTTCATCCATTAAATTACCTGCCACGGCTTTTTATTGAAATCTCTCACAAATGACCAAAACTGAAAGAATCAGAATAGACTCGCATCACATCCCGGAAGGCTGCTGCTTAAAGGCTGTTCCTTGGGTGACGGCTTCAATTGAGATGGATGAAGCGACCCAAACTCTGGAGTGGGGGACTGATATGTCCCATCAAGGTCAGACAGCTTTGGATGAAAAGCATTATCCAAGTGATCACAAAATCACTCTGTGTGCTTTCAAACAGCCTGTGTTGCAAATCCTCAATATTTTTCAAAATTCTGCATTTTGTTTTGCAAACAATTCCTTTCCCTCCAGTTTGCCCTACTTTTCTGAAGGTTCCGGCTGTGACAGACTTCCACAGCTTTCGGGTACCATGCCCATGTGGCCATTCTCCACCCGCAAGCCTAGACAGCGAGGGGCATTACATGGAGACCAATCCTGCCCTCACCTGATGCAGCAGGGGTATCTGTTTAGCAATCAATAGCGAAAACTCTGGATTTTTAAAAATTCTCCTCCATGGTCCAGGGGCATTGAAAGAAAGACCTGCATCTATATAGCGCCTTTCACGACCACCAGACATCTCAAAGCACTTTACAGACAATGAAGTACTTTTTGGAGTGTGGGAAATGTGGCAGCCAATATGCACACAAGCAAGCTCCCACAAACAGCAACGTGATAATAAACAGATAATTTAATTTGTTATGTTGATTAAGGGATAAATATTGGCCAGGACACCGGGGATAACTCCCTTGCTCTTCTTCGAAGTAGCGCCATGGGATCTTTTACATCCACCTAAGAGAGCAGACAGGGCCTCAGTTTAACGTCTCATCTGAAAGATGGTACCTCCGACAGTGCAGCGCTCCCTCAGCACTGCACTAGACCGCCAGCCTAGATTGGTGTGCTCAAGTCCCTGGAGTGGACTTGAACCTACAACCTCTGACTCAGAGGCGAGAGTGCTACCTACTGAGAGTGCGACCAATTGTAGAACTACCCGACAACCAACTTGACAACCAACCATAAACAGTCTGGTCTGTATCGGTCAGTAGTCGGCAACTAAGCTATTGGAGGAGATTATGCTGATAGGGTGAGATGAAGAGGGGTAAGAGGAGGCTCGTGTGGAGCATAAACACAGGCACAGACCAGTTAAGCCGAATGGACTGTTTCTGTGCTGCAGACTCGATGCAATAAGGTTCCTCGATTCTCTGTCTTGATTTTTTTTAATTAACCCACAGTTGTGTTTTTGGCCTGACATTTGCTAACTTACGGGGCCAATGCATGAATGGACCTTGAAAGATATGCCTTTGCTTTGCATATTTCCTTTTATTCAGAAGATATGCCGAACTCCTTAAGACTGCACGGGGTGATTTAAAGCACTGTTGGTCCTGCTTGACGGTTTCCGGGAGGCAGCAATCATAAATGCTTTTTTTTAATGACAGGAGCACCAGTTGGTTATTACAGGTTGAGTTTGGGGCTGTCACACAACATTAGGTGCTGCCCTACTGCCCTCAATTAGTCACATAACGTTAGATTCACTGTGCCACCCACAGGTGCAATACCCGTCGAATCCAGAGACCAGTTTTAATATGTAATAGATGCTTGAGGTCTGCAATTCCCTTTTCGACCTATAGAATCTTCAACATCTCTGCAACTTAGAGTGACCTAAAATGTGATAGGTGTATTTTACAGTTGCTAAGGCACATGGGGAAATTAGAAAATCTGGCTCATGTGCAAAAGAAATATGGATCTGTACCAATCTAAAAAGATTTAGCCAAAAAAGCAGCCATAGCTTCATTTAAATATTACCATGCACTTAATCATAGAATCATAGAAGTTTACAGCATGGAAGGAGGTTATTTCGGCCCATCGTGTCCGTGCCGGCCAACAAGAGGCCTATCCCTAGTCTAATCCTAATCCCACTTTACCAGCTCTTGGTCCATAGCCCTGTAGATTGCGGCACTTCAAGTGCACATCCAAGTACTTTTTAAATGTGATGAGGGTTTCTGCCTCTACCATCCTTTCAGGCAGTGAGTTCCAGACCCCCACAGTGCTCTGAGTGAAGAAATTTCTCCTCAAATCCCCTCTGAACCCTCTACCAATTACTTTCAATTTATGCATCCTGGTTGCTGACCCCTCTGCTAAGGGAAATGGGCCCTTTCTATCCACTATATATCTAGGCCCCTCATAATTTTATACACCTCAATGAAGTCTCCCCTCAGCCTCCTCTATTCCAAGGAAAACAAATTCAGCCTATCCAATTTGTCCTCACAGCTAAGATTCTCCACTCCCGGCAACATCCTCGTATATCTCCTCTGTATCCTCTCCAGTGCAATCACGTCCTTCCTGTAATGTGGTGATGAATGAAATGATGAGGATTTATGTGCAAGCCTATCTGCCCCGAAGGGAAGTGGCATGGGTGAGACAGCTGAAAGGGCCCGGGCTTTTCAGCGTCTGATATATTTTCTAATTTTGCGGTATATTTTTAGTACTGGTTTCTATTGTTATTTTTTGTCAGCAATTTTACGAGAAAGATTGCGAGGGGGTGGGGGGGGGGGGGGGGCGGTCGGAGATTTTCTTCTAAAAGTGCATCACGTTTATATAAATAGCTGAATATTCACTGATAATTTACTGCAAGGTCGACTGCGATTTAAGTCTTTTTGGATTCCATCAGAATATGAACAGCAGGAAAAAGCAAGGAAAGGAAGGCGTACAATCAGGCGAGATTCAAGGCGCCAGCGAAGAGTGCAGCTTTTTTTTTTATTTACGAGATGTGGGCGTCGCTAGCAAGGCCAGCATTTATTGCGCATCCCTAATTGCCCTCCAGAAGATGGTGGTGAGCCACCTACTTGAACCACTGCAGTCCGTGTGGTGAAGGTACTCCCCCAGTGCTGTTAGGGAGGGAGTTCCAGGATTTTGACCTAACAACAATGAAGGAACGGCGATATATTTCTAAATCAGGATGGCGTGTGACTTGGAGGGGAACTTGGAAGTGATGGTGTTCCCATGTGCTTGCTGCCCTTGTCCTGCTAGGTGGTAGAGGTCGCGGGTTTGGGAGGTGCTGCCGAAGAAGCCTTGGCGAGTTGCTTCAGTGCATCTTGTAGATGGGACACACTGCAGACAATGTGGCAGTTGATGAGTTAAATGAATACCGGGGGGTTAGTTTGGAAGCTGTGCCAATACAGTATCTCATGGCTCATCAGCAGGAGCCACAGCCCGCCTGCCATTTATGCCAACAATCATACTTGCAGGTTCTGGCACATCAGCCTGTCTACGACTGTGAGGATCTGGCTGCTGGCTCCATGGACTCCGAGCAGCCAATTGCAGATCTGTGCCATCTGTTGCACACACAGCCAACCCGATTGTCAGTGGCAGTCAAGATCACCTGCTCCTCCAGCACTTCGGCCTCCTTGCAGTCTCGCACAGGGGTTATCTGCAGTGCCAGCCAATGCGTTGTATCAAATGGAAAAACAGAAAATGCGGGAAATCTCTGAAACGTTAACTCTGTTTCTCTCTCCACAGATGCAGCCTGACCCGTTGAGATTTCCAGCATTTTCTGAGTTTATTTCAGATTCCAGCATCTGCAGTATTTTGCTTTTGTGTTGTGCTGTATCAAGCAGTTTCGTTCAGCAGGGCCTATATTTTCTTCCTCTTTTCAACTGAACAGCAACAACAGCTGTCCAATGGCACTGCATTTCCAGTGGTGAAGTGGTCACTGAAAGGTAGCCACAGGGCCACCCTGCAGCCTATCCCGTGTGACAGTCAGTTACCATGTATCATACAAGTTGGTGTTGTGACAACCATTTTATGAATGAAGCCCTTTAACGGTGCGAGTGTGCCAATGGTATTGGTTGTAAGTTGCAACTTGCAAGAGTATTGACATGCAGGATAAGTAGTGACCTTTACAGTCAGTATTTTTGCAAAGTTATAACACTTAATTTGAGTTTTTTTTCAATTTTAGCATCATAAACATGTAGAAAATATTACTGTTCCAAAAAAGCAGAGTAAATTCCAAGACATAAGAAATAGGAACAGGAGTAGACCATAAGGCCCCTCGAGCCTGCTCCGCCATTCAATAAGTTCATGGACTCAGTTCCACTTTCCTGCCTGCTCCCCATAACCACTCATCACCCCATCGCTTAAGAAACTGACTACTTCCATCTTCAATTAATTTAATGTCGCAGCTTCCACAGCTGTCTGAGGCAGTGAATTCCACAGATTTACAACCCTATGAGAGAAGAAATTTCTCCTCATCTCAGTTTTAAATGGGCGGCCCCTTATACTAAGATTATGCCCTCTAGTTCTAGTCTTCCCCCATCAGTGGAAACATCCTCTCTGCATCCACCTTGTCAAGCCCCCTCATAATCTTATACATTTCAATAAGATCACCTCTCATTCTTCTGAATTCCAATGAGTAGAGGCCCAACCTACTCAACCTTTCCTCATAAGTCAACCCCCTCATCCCCGGGATCAACCTAGTGAACCTTCTCTGAACTGCCTCCAAAGCAAGCACATCCCTTCGTAAATATGGAAACTAAAACTGCACGCAGTATTCCAGGTGTGGCCTCACCAATACCTTGTATAGCTGTAGCAAGACTTCCCTGCTTTTATACTCCATCCCCTTTGCAATAAAGGCCATGATTCCATTGGCCTTCCTGATCACTTACTGTACCTGCATACTATCCTTTGGTGCTTCATGGACAAGTACCCCCAGGTCCCGCTGTACTGCAGCACTTTGCAATCTTTCTCCATTTAAATAATAAGACCACTAATAAATCAGAAGAAAACAGGCAAGAGACTAACAAGGCATGGTTAAGCTAAATTGCAATTAACAATTTACCTATTTCACTCACACAACTTTTACAGGCAGTTCCAAACGCAGTGTTTTATAAGTTCCAGCCACAAATCACTGTCAAGTTATTTTAGCAGTAATATCGATTGCTAGTACATGTCAACTAGTGCACTGCAAAATGTTGCCTAATAAAATTAATGATTAAAATAGCATATTTCTACCGTGGTATCACAAAATATAGATATTTTAAAAGTCTGACTGAAATATGAAGTAGCTGATGCTAGAATTAAATTTTGCAGTATGTGCTATGAATGGGATATTGTGATCATTGTATTCATTTTTCCAATAACGTTGTATCATGATGAAGATCTTTCAACTTGCGTCTTTGCCATTATACGGATGTGACGGTCGGGTATTTGTAGACCTAATCTTTGGTGAGCAAACAATGGGAAATTTCAGAATGTTCTTTCCTCAAATTTAGATATAAATTAGTACGGCAGACGGCACAGATCTGATGATCTATTGATAAGTATTAAAAGAGCTGGAAGTGTGTTTGAGGGCCTGGCATGGACCGATAGTAAATATGAAAGGCACTACTTTGTGGCATCCATGCTTGGAGCCATGCACCTGGTAAATGTCACCGGTGGATATTGTTATCGAGAGCTTCACTGATGTGCGCCATCTTCGCTCACATCGGTTCTCTGGTCACATGGGTAGTGCATGCCACATCTGACCTTATACCACCTCCTGCTGGGCATGCTGTCCTCGGAGGGAGGAGGCCTACAGTGCCCAGCAAGGCAAGCTTCCTCGCACCACCTCGTGCTGCAGGCCCTCCATTTAATCCACATTACAAATGGGGCTGGGAGTTGGGGCTCTATCAGTTGCATCAGAGCAAGGAAATAGACCCCGATATCACTTTAGTTCAGATCATGCTATCTGAACATGCTACCAGGTGTCTAGCATGTCACCCGCTGGTGGATTGAAAATAAAATAAAACTCCTCCAGACACTCCACCCAATGTGAAGAGTATCAGTTCCCAGCCTCCCATCATATCCTTCCTCGCTGACCAGCATTGGTTCCTGGTCCCTGAGCCGCCACAGCTCTCTGGAGTAGGGAATTCCACAGATTCACCACCCTCTGAGTGAAGAAGTTTCTCCTCATCTCAGCCCTAAATGGCTGACCCCTAATTCTAGACTCCTCAACCAGATGAATCATCCTTCCTGCATCTACCCTGTCAAGCCTTGTAAGAATTTTGTATGTTTCAATGAGATCACCTAAACTCTAGAGAATGTAGGCCTAGTCTGCTCAATCTCTCCTCATAGGACAATCCCCCCATCCCAGGAATCAGTCTGGTGAACCTTCGTTACACTCCCTCAATGGCAAGTATATCCTTCCTTAGGAAAGGAGACCAAAACTGTGCACAATACTCCAGGTGTGGTTTCACCAGGGCCCTATATAATTGCAGTAAGACACCTTGGGGGTGAAATTGCCCCGCGCCCTGAATTTAGAAGTATTCAGTGCTGCGCTGAGCTGATGCATCATAATGTCCTTCCCCTACTTTCAAAGGGGGGTGCTGCTGCCAACTCTGCAGCTGCTTTCATGGTGCCCACTGGGCAACCAGGGATGGTATCGGCTGGGCCAGCAGCCCGGCACCTAAGAGAGGATGTAGGACTGCATGTTGGTGGCCCGGCCGAACCAGCGGCTTCCATTGACGGGCCGCGAAGCTGTTGCTGCCATGCCCCATGCTAATCCCGCGTTCCGTGGGGCAAAGGGGTCGGCACGGGGTGATACGGCGTCGGCATTCACGCTGATGATGTCATCGGCGTGTTTATGCTGCCCCGGGTCAAAAACTACAGGGGTGGGGAGCATAAACGTGCTTTCACCTGAAGAATCTCAGGGGCAATTCGGGGGCGGGTGAGGGGGGGGGGGGGGGGGAGCGCTCTGGTTGCTGTGACCAGGTGATAAAAATATTAGTGTCCATTGGCACCAACCGGAGGCGCTAGCAGGCCTTCCAGAAAGGGGCAATTTTGTCCTCCTTCACTCAAATCCTCTTGTAATAAAGGCCAACATATCGTTTGCTTTCTTAATTGCTTGCTGTATCTGCATGTTAACTTTCAGTGATTCATGTACAAGAACACCCATCTTTTGTTTAAATCCTTCTAAGGCCACATCCTTCCCTATCTCTGTATCTTCAGCCCCATAACTCCCCACCCATCCCGTAATCTCCGGTCTCCTGACTCCAGCCTCTGGTGTCGTCCCCCAGACTCACCATCGGTGACTGTGCCTCCAGCTGCCTAGGTCCCACTCTCTGGAATTCCCTTCCTAAACACTTCCACATCCCTCTCCTTAAAATACACCTCTTTGACCAAGCTTTTGGTCATCCCTCCTTATCTATCTATCATTCGCTCAGCATCTATTTTTCATATGCCCCTGTGATGTTTTTCTGTTGTTAAAGGCGCTATCTAAATGCACGTTTTTTGATATCCTAATATGCAAGCCTAAATTCTCAGAGCACTCGCTGGTGCAGGGAACAGACGACATGACCGTGATTATCTGATGTGCACAGACAGTGGGTGAGGTTCCCCGTTGCCAGTGGAAACTTGTTCTCAGACCAACCTGTAAATAAATCACTGGCCGAGAGACTGGGTGGTGCAATGATTTAATCTCACTATCCTCTGGAATCTGACTAACTAGACGGCCAAGGCTGGTGGGATGAAAGTCTACTGCCTCACACAGCCGTCAGGGTCTTAAGGGAATGAGTCTGCCACATTCTTAACCGAGCCTTTAGTGCGAGCCAATCAACAGCGCAAACTAGACAGCCCCGCCTGTAATGCAGGCTAATAGAGGCAACGAAAATCGCACTGGTATAGTAATGGACACAACTCAGACTGGGTTAAGGTAAACTCTAGGGACAGAGTTGGTGAAGCTTTAGCCTGCCTGTGCTACCCGTGACCCAAGAGCTGATACTGTGGCCACACGATGCCAGCTTCAATATGCTGAGCATAAAACTCAACCAGGAGGGAGAGCAATTATGATGCTTGGCATACGGCTGTTATATACCGTACAAGTCATTTGAAGATGTTCGCGGGTCATGTGTCCAGGCTCCCAAGGCTGGATTTTCGGTTGCCTAATGCCTCAGTTAGCGGCCAGAGGGGGCGTTAATGGGAGTTTAAGAGGTTGCCGACCGGGAGAGCAACTTTTAGCGCCCTGACCGAAAATTCATTAGAGGATCACTGGGGGCGCAAACCAGTAGCACCTGGCTGCTGACGATCAGTGTGATCCTGACATCAGTCCTGGTGCAACGCCATGCTTGCGCCCCAGTCAGTAAATTGGGTGCGGCCGCGTCATTTAGCGGCGGCCAAGAACAACATCTGGAGAAACAGTCGCCGCAGGTTTGCAGAGTCATTAACTGGTGGCCACTTAAAGGGTTGAGGAAGCACTTCTGTCGGAGGTCACAGTCAGTGCAATGTTTGCACGCAGCATGGTGCGTAAGCCTCCGAGTTTGCAGTGGCAGACAGATATAGCAGTACAGCTTGAAAACAAGTGATTTTGAAAACTTTAGTGGTTGCATTGCTATGGCGTGCCTTTAAGACTCAGCTATATCTAATTCGGAATTCCGCGAATGCACAATGTACCGACCAAACTTTTGTTTTTGCCCCGCCCCCCAGCTCTGGTGTGCAATGGCTGATTTATCGCCCCTGTCAGCGCTTCGAGTGATTCTGCTGAATTTCTGGGCAGAGGGCGCAAACTTTTTCAAGGCGCTAAAATGACTGCTGCACCTGGGTTACCGCCCCAAATGAGATGCGACTGAATTTGTCCCCCCGCCAGTGTTACAGGCAAACACGCAAACGTCACTGCTCCAGAAAATGGAGTAGGGCAGTCATAAGGTTTGCCTGGGATAATGGAGGCTGCGCAAGTTGTCTGGGATCTTCCTAACTAGATTGGGAGGTAACCGAGACACTTCAAGCACAGGCAGATAATGAGTGCACTCATTTCACTTTCATACCTGCACCACTGAAGAAACGCACAGATTAATGGCAGTTTGTCTAAATTAATGGTCACTTACTGGACTGTCATTCTTGCGACTGACTCCAGGTAGCAGTATCCAGCAGCAGTAAAGTTGTCCTTGTATCTGCCCATCTCAATGGCATCCAGCCAGTCTCCCACAGAGTCAAAGCAGGGGAATGCTGGGAAGTTCTGGTCCATGAGGGGAATGTGCAGATTCTGAGGTCTGCTTATAAAAACACAGAGATAAGATGTCACCGACATACAACTCATAAAAGGCGGAAGAGTTTATGAATGATTCCTAAATGTCACAAAGAGAAGCACGGTTACATTTGCTGCAGTCTAGGTTCCTTCATTACTCAGGGCTGTCACTTGTTCAGCTGGGGACTGGATAATCTGGTGTCGAGACGGGCAGTCTGGACATTTCGAAGCTGTAAATTGGGTACTGAAAGTCTGTGTTCGCAGTCAATCTCCTATCACCTCTGGTTCACAACATCACATTTCCAGTAATCACGAGACTTCATAGTGGAGTATACGGAACAGACTTTATTGATACACGGTAAAGGGACCGTATATAGAGAGTGGCTTTTCGGTTACAAGTTCGATCTTTCAAACCCTCTGAGGTACTATTGAAAACCATGATCCTTTATATACCACATTTTGACTACATTAAAGGAACTTCAAAACTTCTTCCCCTAAACGAGACTTCTTGATGGAACAGTCCCTGAACCCTTTTAAGAAAAAGCTTTACCAATTGCTATCTTTAGCCAATGGATTCACTACCCCCATTTTATTACTCTAAAACTTAAGTTATATATTATTACCAACATTTATTTGCTTACACATGGGGATTGAATTCACGACCGCTATGGGCATGTGCGAGGTGCGCATGTGCCTCGCAAGTTCCGGGTTTAGACATGCACTGCGTATGTGCAGAAACCCGAAACTTGTGATCATTGTACGAATCTAACAGAAATGGGCTATTTGCCGAACGAATTCCCGCAAAATTCTTGCGCTGGGTAAAAGCAAGTATAAGGCCTGCTTCTATCAGCATAAGACTTTTAGAGGACAGAAAAAGTTTCTTTTTCAATAATTTAAACATTTAAAAACCTGTGAAATAAGGTAAGTTTATTTTTAGACCCTTTAAAATGTGTAAATTTATTTTGTAAAAACTTAACATTTTTGTTTAAAATAATTAATTAAATACCATTTTGATTAATTTTAACTATGTGATGTTTTTAAAATTTATTTTAAGTGTTTCTGTATTTTTGGAGGTACAGGTAGAGCGCCCAAAATCCGGAAACCTCGGGACCGAGGCCATTCCGGATTTCGGGTTTTTCCGGACATCCCGAATCTGCAACTCTTCAGCAAAACCTGAGGGAGGGAGGGAGAAAAAGCGAGAGAAAGAGAGAGGATTTTTCTGTGAAAAAGCAGAATATATACAGGTATTGTATTCTTTTCTCTATTGTAATCTTATTCACTTTGATTTATTTTTGTTCAGAAAAATTGTGGTACAACCTACACTAAAATATTTTCATCAGATATTAATAGCATGCATGTGGGAATGGGTTGGATGTGGTCGGGTCGGCTCGGGGTCATTGGGCATGGTGAACCAATCGCAGCTCTCTATTTGCGCGGTTTGATTTGGGGCAGGGTCCGGCCGGTTTGGGGAGCCGATTCCGGACGATTGCGCTGTGCATGTCCGGTTTTCGGATGGCTGTTTCGTACAGGTGTTGTGCCGTTTGGGAAAGTGCAGAGCAGACTTTGCAAAGCTTTGCTGGGGTATTGCACTGGCGGTTTTAGGCAGAACACCGGCGTGCAAGGCTGGGGGTGCTGCGGTTGCTGTGCTTTGGACTTTTGGCACGCCTGTGTTCTGGCCGAGGGAAGAGGCTCGGGGGGAGTCCTGCATTGTGGCCCCAGGAGCAGCGCTGCCTGTGGGTGTTAAGACCTGTAAGAAGAGGTGGGTTGGAGTTTTTGGTTTTTGATTCTTTTTCGCCGATTTAGTAGGTGAGGGTTTTGAGAGTTTGTGTGTTTTGTTTTTTGTAATTTTTTGGGAGTGTTTTCCCCCCTCCCTGGGCCCGGCTTGTGTCTTGGACGGGTTGGATAGGTGTCCGTATTTTGGAGCATTTTTCGGATTCCAGATGGCCCCTCCACAGATCGGCACAGTGTCCAGATTTCGGAACATTACGAATTTCGGAACTCCAGATTTCGGACGCTCTACCTCTATTCCCATTCATGCTTATGGTGATTTCGTACATACGGAAATCACCACAACTATGAATGGGAATACCCCTACTTTGATTGTTGGGCCGACCCAGGTGATCACAGGGACGTTTGCGGAATGCCTTCATCCATAAGATACGTGGGCCTCTCTGCAGGCCTTCGCGTAGAGACCCAGGATCGCAAGTCTCCCAATCTCCCAGACCAAAGGTAAGTTCATAGATATTTTTCAGGTTGGTGGCCTTCGACCGCAATTTCTGCACCAAGCACTTTACATATCAGAAGACAAGGCATACTTTCTCCTCAAGTCACTTCAAAGTAAACCTGTTTAATTTGGAAAGCCTGTTGCTTCCAGACACACAGAAGTTCGACTATTAACCCTTCACTCCCCAGGATATCCAACTTGCATCTCTCCACGATGTCCAACAGTCTGCTTTTAAGATGATCCATTTTTCACTTCTGTGTCTCATGAAGCAGAGACATTAATTGCTGGAGTTTTTACAGTTCATTATCAGAAAAGTGGGCATCGCCGGCCAACATTTATTGCCCATCCCCAACTGCCCTCAAGAAGATGGTGGTGAGCCGCATTCTTGAACCGCTGCAGTATACTTCTGTTTTGTTGCAGTTTGGTACAACTGAGTGGCTTGCTGGGCCATTTCAGAGGGGCAGTTAATAGTCAACCACATTGCTGTTAGTCTGGAGTCACATATAAGCCAGACCGGAAAAAATTGAGATGAGGAGGAATTTCTTCTCTCAGAGGGTTGTAAATCTGTGGAATTCGCTGCCTCAGAGAGCTGTGGAAGCTGGGACATTGAATACATTTAAGACAGAGATAGACAGTTTCTTAACCGATAAGAGATTAAGGGGTTGTGGGGAGCGGGCAGGAAGTAGACCTGAGTCCATGATCGGATCAGCCATGATCGTATTAAATGGCGGAGCACGCTCGAGGGGCCATATGGCCTACTCCTGCTCCTATTTTTTATGTTCTTATGTTCTTCCCTAATAGACATTAGTGAACTGCCATGGTGAGATTTGAACTAGGGTCTCAGGGCCTATAATCCAGACCTCTGGATTACTGGTCCAATACATAACCACTATGCTATTGTTCCCAATTGGGCCTGAACTCAGCGTGGGTATCAGCATGTTCAGCGTTCAATGTTTCGGAATGCTGATCAGAAATATCTAGCCTTTAAATCACTTGATCTGCGCTTGAAAGCAAGATGGATGTCAAGCCCGCTGAATTGATGCCGGGTCTTAACTGGATGCAGACTATCAGGCCCTGGAGATTTATCGGCCTTCAATCTCCCTGGGGAAGAGCCCTTGGCTGGTGGTGGCTCCGCGTGTTTGTGGTCCGCCCCAGTTCATGACGGTGACGGGGCGCACGGTCAGATATACCTCGCCACAAATGTTGAACTTCTTTCTTCCAATTAAAAAAATGGCATGAACATCTAAATTACTGCTTGGCTCTTTGTCGGATCATCAGGTATTCCCAGGAATCATTTCTCTTGCAATTCCCACAATGTTACTGTGCAGGCAGTGAGAGGGCAAGCTACCGTTCCTGCACAGTAACTAGTCCGACATTGGCTCTTATGGGATGCTAAGCAATCCATCCCAATTCACTCCCTGCTGCTCTCTCAAGCCTCTTCATCACAGGGCAGATTTTATTCTCTCATCCCTGATGTTTCTGTCATTCAACTACTTCTTCTTAGGCAGTCCCTCGTATCGAGGGCGACTTGCTTCCATGCCAAAAAGGAATGAGTTCATAGGTATTTCAATGAAGGACCTGATAATCCAGGTCCTGAACTGCATCCTGAAGGGTGGAAGATGCCTGTGCGTGGATTTTTTTAACGCGTGGTGGCCGTTGCACACCAGCCATCACATGGGCTTGACAGAGCTAGGTCTTGTTCCAGTGGCAAGAATTAACCAAGACGACTGGAGACCAGCTCTGCTGCATGGACCTAGTGCGCACACATATCGCAGTGTGGGCTGGCCTCTGGGCCCTGAACTCACGCCTCTCCTGGGCCTCGATCATGTACTATTCAAGTACTATACAACTAGCGATGACTATTGTTAATATTAGAGGTATGGTAGTGTAATGGTTATGCTGCTAGAGTGGTAACCCTGGCCTAAAATCAGGAGAATGCAAATTCAAATCCCACCACAGCAGTTTGAGAATTTGAATTCAGTGTAGGAAATAAAAGCTGGTATCAGTAAAAGTGACCATGAAGCTGTTGGATCGTTGTAAAAACCAACTGGTTCACTAATGCCCTTCTGGGAAGGAAAGGCCAATCAGACGACTTCAGTTCCAACAATGTTTTCTTAAATGTCCTCTGAAGCGGCTTAGTTGTATCATATATTTCCAATGCAACGAAGGATAAGCAATAAACTCTTAATATTAACAGTAGCTATCATTACTTGGATAGTACATGGGAATGACCAATATTCCAAGGCACTTCACATAGAAAAAACAAACAATGTGATGCAGGGTCTGAACTACAAAAGCCCATGGCTGATGTGAGCTGAGTATGTCCGTGGTCCAGCCAAGTGCATGATGATAGTGATGGGCCGGCACTCTGGGTAATAACTCTCCTAAAATTTGAACACGCAAAAATGGAGAGCTGGAGCAATCTAAACCCATCCCAGCCCCTCGGCTGCAGTCTCGCAATCTCCTTGGAGATGCAAAAAACCAAAGTACCAGGCTGCCCTCAAAGCAGTTCACAGGCAATTAATGACATGAAGTGTAGTTGCTGCTGTTATGTTGGCAAACGCAGAAACAGCAGGGAGATCGATGACCAGCTGACCTGTTAATTTTTTTGACGGTGTTGGTTGAGCAATAAATGTTAGCCAGAGCACCGTGATAATTCCCTGCTCTTCTCAGTGCCATGGGATCTCGAACATCCATC
This sequence comes from Pristiophorus japonicus, assembly GCF_044704955.1. Lineage (NCBI taxonomy): Eukaryota > Metazoa > Chordata > Chondrichthyes > Pristiophoridae > Pristiophorus > Pristiophorus japonicus. The sequence continues at coordinate 53,683,239 of NC_091990.1, forward strand.
TGAGAGAACAGGCAGGGTTCGGTTCAATAGCTCATCGAAAAGAGCATCTCCGACAATGAAGACGTTCCCTCAGTAACGCATTAACGTGTTGGCCTAGATTCTGTTGTCAGGTCCTGGAGAGAGGCTTTAATCCACAACCTTCTGATTCAGAGACAAATGTACTACCAATTGAGCCAAGCTGACAGAGCAAGGAATGGACACCAAGTGGTCCTTGAAGAGATTAGGGCTGAGGCAGCTGGAAGATCTGCCAGCAAAGGAGGAATGACAAGGACGAGGAAGGGATGCAAAGGAGGTTAGAGTTGGAGGAAGCACATGAGCAGGGAGATGAGGTTGGAGGAGGGTGCAGCAGTAGGAATTAGGTGAAGCTGGGTGGAGTCAAGGACAAGGATTTTGAATTCAGTGCACTGGGGGACTGGGAGGTGAGCAGAGGTCGCAGAAGGCAGGGGTGGGGGGCAAGCTGGATTTAAGTCAGGACAGGGTGCAGCTGGCAGAGCTGTGGAAGAGTTGGAACAGTCAAATCTTGAGATAACAATCACGTGAAGAAGGGCAGCAGCGACAGTGAGGATGAGGGAGGGGAAGAGATGGGCATTATTGATGAGGTGGGAGCAAGGGGCCATCGTGACTGATAGGGCGTGGAGTTTGAAACTCAGTTTGGTGATGATCACACAGATATCACTAAGGCACAGTGGCAAAGCAAGTATAGAAATGTGAAACATTCTTCCCTTCCACATTTGCGATGAAATGATCGACAGATTTCTACTCAGCTGTGCAAAGTAGTTTGTTGAGCGTGAATATTCTGAAGTGACCTGTCCTGCAGCATCACTCTCACAATGAAGTCCTGCACACAACATCGTACGGCACCCACAACTGTGCAATTGATGTCGGTTTTCAAACATGAATACTGCAGTTTCAAAATATGGAAAAATGTCAGCTAAAAAACTTTCACAAAACTCTGAGTGTCATAGGAGAGTGCTTCAGTTTACCAGAAGCTAAAATGAAGGGAGTTAGAATCAGGTCTGCACACTCTGGAGTGCTTTAGATACAGTGGGGGAGAAAGGGGGTGATAGGACAGAGGGAGAGCGACAGGAGAGCAGGTGGGGGAGAGGGGAGAAGGTGAGGAGAAAGAGTGGAGAGAAAGGAGAGTGAAGAGATAGAATGAGCATGAGAGATAGGGTGAGGAGAAATAGAGGGTGAGGAAAGAGAGGATAAAAGAGAGGGTGAAAGAGAAAGAAGGTGAGGAGGGAGCGATAGTGAGGAGAGAGAGAGTGAGGAGTGAGATAAGGCAGGAGAGAGAGAGGGAAGAAGAGGGTGACAAGGGAAATTAAGGAGAGTGTGAAATCCAAGGAAGAGGCATATAAATTGGCCAGAAAAAGCAGCTAACCTGAGGACTGGGAGAATTTTGCAATACAGCAGAGGAGGACAAAGGGTTTGATTAGGAGGGGGAAAATAGAGTATGAGAGGAAGCTTGCTGGGAACATAAAAACTGACTGCAAAAGCTTCTATAGATATGTGAAGAGAAAAAGATTAGTGAAAAAAAACATAGGTCCCTTGCAGTCAGATTCAGGTGAATTTATAATGGGGAACAAAGAAATGGCGGACCAGTTAGACAAATACTTTGGTTCTGTTTTCACGAAGGAAGACACAAATAACATTCTGGAAACACTAGGGGACCGAGGGTCTAGTGAGAAGGAGGAACTGAAGGATATCCTTATAAAGTGGGAAATTGTGTTCGGGAAATTGATGGGATTGAAAGACAGAAACATAGAAAATAGGTGCAGGAGTCGGCCATTCGGCCCTTCGAGCCTGCACCGCCATTCAATGAGTTCATGGCTGAACATGCTACTTCAGTACCCCATTCCTGCTTTCTCGCCATACCCCTTGATCCCCCTAGTAGTAAGGACTACATCTAACTCCTTTTTGAATATATTTAGTGAATTGGCCTCAACAACTTCCTGTGGTAGAGAATTCCACAGGTTCACCACTCTCTGGGTGAAGAAGTTTCTCCTCATCTCAGTCCTAAATGGCTTACCCCCTATCCTTAGACTGTGATCCCTGGTTCTGGACTTCCCCAACATTAATAAGAACATAACAACATAAGAACATAAGAATTAGGAACAGGAGTAGGCCATCTAGCTCCTCGAGCCTGCTCCTCCATTCAACAAGACCATGGCTGATCTGGCCGTGGACTCAGCTCCACTTACCCGCCTGCTCCCCATAACCCTTAATTCCCTTATTGGTTAAAAATCTATCTATCTGTGATTTGAATATATTCAATGAGCTAGCCTCAACTGCTTCCTTGGGCAGAGATTTCCACAGATTCACAACCCTCTGGGAGAAGAAATTCCTTCTCAACTCGGTTTTAAATTGGCTCCCCCGTATTTTGAGGCTGTGCCCCCTAGTATTAGTCTCCCCGACCAGTGGAAACAACCTCTCTGCCTCTATCCTGCCTATCCCTTTCATTATTTTAAATGTTTCTATAAGATTACCCCTCATCCTTCTGAACTCCAACGAGTAAAGACCCAGTCTACTAAATCTATCATCATAAGGTAACCCCCTCATCTCCGGAATCAGCCTAATGAATCATCTCTGTACTCTGAAGACCGATAAATCCTCGGGGCCTGATAGTCTGCATCCCAGAGTACTTAAGGAAGTGGCCATAGAAATAGTGGATGCATTGGTGATCATTTTCCAACAGTGTATTGACTCTGGATCAGTTTCGATGGACTGGAGAGTAGCTAATGTAACACCACTGTTAAAAAAAGGAGGGAGAGAGAAAACGGTAATTATAGACCGGTGAGCCTGACATCAGTAGTGGGGAAAATGTTGGAAATAATTATTAAAGTTGAAATAGCAGCGCATTTGGAAAGCAGTGACAGGATCGGTCCAAGTCAGCATGGATTTATGAAAGGGAAATCATGCTTGACAAATCTTCTGGAACTTTTTGAAAATGTAACTAGTAGACAAGGGAGAACCAGTGGATGTGGTGTATTTGGACTTTCAAAAGGGTTTGACAAGGTCCCAGACAAGAGATTGGTGTGCAAAATCAAAGCACATGGTATTGGGGGTAATGTACTGATGTGGATAGAGAACTGGTAGGCAGACAGGAAAGAGAGAGTCGGGATAAATGGGTCCTTTTCAGAATGGCAGGTAGTGACTAGTGGAGTGCCGCAGGGCTCAGTGCTGGGACCCCAACTCTTTACAATATACATTAATGATTTTGATGAAGGAATTGAGTGTAATATCTCCAAGTTTGCAGATGACACTAAACTGGGTGGCAGTGTGAGCTGTGAGGAAGATGCTAAAAGGCTGCAGGTGACTTGGACAGATTAGGTGAGTGGGCAAATGCATGGCAGATTCAGTATAATGTGGATAAATGTGAGGTTATCCACTTTGGTGGCAAAAACACGAAGGCAGAATATTATCTGAATGGCGGCAGATTAGGAAAGGGGGAGGTGCAACGAGACCTGGGTGTCATGGTTCATCAGTCATTGAAAGTTAGCATGCAGGTACAGCAGGCGGTGAAGGCGGCAAATGGTATGTGCCCTTCATAGCTAGGGGACTTGAGTATAGGAGCAGGGAGGTCTATTTGCAGTTGTACAGGGCCTTGGTGAGGCCTCACCTGGAATATTGTGTTCAGTTTTGTCTCCTAATCTGAAGAAGGACGTTCTTGCTATTGAGGGAGTGCAGCAAAGGTTCACCAGACTGATTCCCGGGATGGCGGAACTGACATATGAGGAGAGACGGGATCAACTGGGCCTTTATACACTGGAGTTTAGAAGGATGAGAGGGGATCTCATAGAAACATATGATTCTGACGGGACTGGACAGGTTAGATGCAGGAAGAATGTTCCCGATGATGGGGAAGTCCAGAACCAGGGGACACAGTCTTAGGATAAGGAGTAGGCCGATAAGGGGTAGGCCATTTAGGACGAGATGAGGAGAAACTTCTTCATTCAGAGAGTTGGTAACCTATGGAATTCCCTACCGCAGAGAGTTGTTGATGCTAGTTGATTGGATATATTCAAGAGGGAGTTAGATATGGCCCTTATGGCTAAAGGGATCAAGGGGTGTGGAGAGAAAGCAGGAAAGGGGTACTGAGGGAATGATCAGCCATGATCATATTGAATGGTGGTGCAGACTTGAAGGGCCGAATAGCCTATTCCTGCATCTATTTTCTATGTTTCTATGTGAGGAGAGAGAGAGGGTAAAGAAAGAGAGGATAAGAGAGAGAGGGTTTGGAAGGAGAGAGGGTGAGGAGAGAATGAGGAGAGAGTGTGCAGAGGGAGAAAAGGGAGGACAGAGGGAAGGAGAGGGAGAGCGTGAGGGTGAAGAGAGTGAGGGTGAGGGTGAAGAGAGAGAGGATGAGGGTGAAGAGAAAGAGAGGGTGAGAGGAAAGAGAGGGGAGGGGAAGAGGAAAGAGAGAGGGAGTGAAAATATAGAATGAGGAGATAGAGGGTGAGGAGGGAGAGATAGTGAGGACAGAGTGGGAAGGAGAGGGCGAGGAGAGAGGGTGAGGAAAGGGAAAGATTGAGGAGAGAGAAAGTGAGGAGAGAGTGTGAGGAGAAAAGGGAACAAAGAGGGAAGGAGAAGGAGAGCTTGGAGAGAGGGAGGGTGAGAGGAAAGAGAGGGGAGAGGAAGAGTGAGAGAGGGAGAGAGATATTGGGAAGGGGGAGAGGAGCGAGAGAGAAAAAAGAAAGGAAAGGAGATAATAGCAGAAGAGAAAGGTGAATATATAAAAAAATCAGCAAGGCTGGAAACTGATTCTCAGTGTAATAACCATGTTTAACAGTGAGGCTTATTAGGTACACTGTATTTAAAATTGTAATTTGATACCAATTACAGGATTGAGTTTGAATGTAGTAAATCGTATAACCACGCTCTCAATTTTCAGGGTCGAACACAGGGTCAATATAAGCAAAATTTCAAATGGTAGCTGCACATCAAATGAGAACTCTTGAATTGAGGTTATTTTTGCAGAATTCCACAGTAATCACTCGGTTCAAAGCAAATAATGCAGATGGTCTTTTAAATGCTACAGCAGACCAATCAGAACAGCCCTGTCAATGATGCCAGGATGTTGCACCTGTCGAGAAGATCGCAACATGAAGTCAATGGGAGAGATCAGTTTGGCAACCCCAGTTGAGCCCATCCCCCGGCACATCAATAATACTTTCCGTTTCTGAAAAAAACACTCGTCAGGTTTCAAATTTTAACAAAGAAATAAAATAAAATTACAAGGTGAGGTTAGCAACACACCCTCATGTGTACTCTTGGGAACTGCGTTCCCCCTTCGCTCAAAGTACAGCGGGACCTGGGGGTATTTGTGCATGAAACACAAAAGGTTAGTATGCAGGTAGAGCAAGTGATCAGGAAGGCCAATGGTATCTTGGCCTTTATTGCAAAGGGGATGGAGTATAAAAGCAGGGAAGTCTTGCTACAGCTATACAAGATATTCGTGAGGCCACACCTGGAATACTGTGTGCAGTTTTGGTTTCCATATTTGTAAGGTTACTAATCTTCAGAAAAACACAGACCATGAACTAAAAAATCGATTGATCCAAGCTTTTTGAATTAAGCTGGACAATTAAGAACATTCTGTCGATGACATAAAACTGACTTCATACATAACAACAATGGAGGTGTTACGTGAGGCCCTGAACTTGATTGACCAGGGTGGGGAGAACAGACGCTGGAGACATTGAGTCTATAATGAGAGCAGACAACAAAGGATCCCCACGGAATGCAAATAACAGCATTCAGCATAAGGAAATATCTTTTGCATTGTCGACTGTGTGTGCAATTTAGTAGCCATTCAAACTCATTACCACAGCCAGTTAAACAGATCAATACATCGATAATTGAATTTCGTCCCAGCGGGAAATTTATTCAAATCCTGGATATAAATATGCGGACACAGACACACAAGCCGGTTAAGCAGAAGCAGGACAGTTACACAGGAAGAAACAACAAGCAGGCACGGAAGGAAAGGAACAGAAGTTGCAGGGAACGGCCAGAAGAAGAACCAACAGGTCACGGAATCAACGACTACAAACCTACAATAGCTACAGCCAGGGCTGGTGATTGTGTGTCTTAAGTCAATTTCTCTTAGAAGTCTAGTCCTGTAGTTTTAGTTGCTTAATAAAACAGACACTGGGTTAAGGCTAAATTTTGTGCCACGTGTAGTCCTTTCTCACTATAGGTTCCGAGAACTAAGAATCAGAGTAGAGTGAACAATAAACACCCTACATATTTACAAAGGGATGTGCTTGCTTTGGAGGCAGTTCAGAGAAGGTTCACTAGGTTGATTCCGGGGATGAGGGAGTTGACTTATGAGGAAAGGTTGAGTAGGTTGGGCCTCTACTCATTGGAATTCAGAAGAATGAGAGGTGATCTTATCGAAACATATAAGATTATGAGGGGGCTTGACAAGGTGGATGCAGAGAGTATATTTCCACTGATAGGGGAGATTTGAACTAGAAAGCATGATCTTAGAATAAGGGGCCGCCCATTTAAAACAGAGATGAGTAGGAATTTCTTCTCTCAGAGGGTTGTAAATCTATGGAATTCGCTGCCTCAGAGAGCTGTGGAAGCTGGGTCATTGAATAAATTTAAGACAGAGATAGACAGTTTCTTAACTGATAAGAGAATAAGGGGTTGTGGGAAGCGGGCAGGGAAGTGGACCTGAGTCCATGATTGGATCAGTTCATCATCATAGGCAGTCCCTCGAGTCGAGGATGACTTGCTTCCACGTCAAAAAGTTCACAGGTGTTTCAGTGAAGGACCTAATATTCCAGGTCTCGAACTAAATCTTGAAGGGTGGAAGATGCCTGTGCTTGGATTTTTTTATCGTGTGGTAACCATTGCACATCAGCCACCACACGGGCTTGACAGAGCTAGGTCTTGGCCCAGTAGCAAGGATTAACCTATCAGCTATGATCGTATTAAATGGCGGAGCAGGCTCGAGGGGCCGTATGGCCTACTCCTGCTCCTATATCTTATGTTTTTATGTTCAGTCCCAATAATATGAAAGTTGCTGGCACTGGAATGCTAATTGGTATTTCATCACTTCACACCCTGGTCACATGCTCTGCCCTGTGCATTTCACTTCCCAATACCATTGACAAATACCTCCCAAATAAATAGAATATTTAAAAAATTGGATAGATATGCTTCATCATTTTTTTTCATATGGAGACCAAAATCGGGGCCATAAAGATAGTCATTGGTAAATCCAATAAGGAATTCAGGAGAAACCTCTTTACCTAAAGAATGCATAGAAGGTGCAACTCACTACCACATGAAGTAGTTGAGGTGAATAGCACAGATGCATTTAAGGGGAGCTAGATAAACACATGAGCGAGAAAGGAACAGAAGGGTTATGTTGTTAGGGTTAGATGAAGAGGGGTGGGAGGTAGCTCGTGTGGAGCATAGATGCCGGCATGGACCAGTTGGGCCAAAAGGCCTGTTTCTGAAAAGTCTATGGGCTGGATTTTCATCATTTAGCCCTACCACTTGTTTTCTGGTGGTATTTTGGTGCAATTTAAAAATCAAGTTTTTTTTCCCCCACCGAAATACCACTCTCACTCAAAAGACACTATTTTCATCAAATAAGACTGGTGGTAGTGCTAACCGTATTTCGTTCTTATTTTTCAAAATGCAACACTAAAAGTAAAATGGGAGGTATTTTTGCGCATGCGACATCAGTACCCACTCGCTCCTCCTCTCCCCGACACGGCCTTACCGTGGACCCCTCCTCCTCTCCCCAACATGGCCTTACCTTGGGCCCCTCCTCCTCTCACCGACACGGCCTTACCGTGGGCCGGCTCCTCCTCCTCTCCCCGACATGGCTTTACCTTGGGCCCCTCCTCCTCTCCCCAACACGGCCTTACCGTGGGCCCCTCCCCCTCTCCCCGACACGGCCTTACCGTGGGCCCCTCCCCCTCTCCCCGACACGGCCTTACCGTGGGCCCCTCCTCCTCTCACCAACACGGCCTTACCGTGGGCCCCTCCTCCTCCCCCCAACATGGCCTTACCATGGGCCCCTCCTCCTCTCCCCAACACGGCCTTACCGTGGGCCCCTCCTCCTCTCACCGACACGGCCTTACCGTGGGCCCCTCCTCCTCTCACCAACACGGCCTTACCTTGGGCCCCTCCTCCTCTCCCCAACACGGCCTTACCGTGGGCCCCTCCTCCTCTCCCCAACACGGCCTTACCATGGGCCCCTCCTCCTCTCCCCAACACGGCCTTACCGTGGGACCCTCCTCCTCTCCCCAACACGGCCTTACCGTGGGCCCCTCCCCCTCTCCCCGACATGGCTTTACCGTGGACCCCTCCTCCTCTCCCCGACACGGCCTTACCATGGGCCCCTCCTCCTCTCCCCAACACGGCCTTACCTTGGGCCCCTCCTCCTCTCACCAACACGGCCTTACCGTGGGCCCCTCCTCCTCTCCCCGACACGGCCTTACCTTGGGCCCCTCTTCCTCTCCCCGACACGGCCTTACCGTGGGCCCCTCCTCCTCTCCCCGACACGGCCTAACCTTGGGGCAGCCGTTCCACCGCTTCCCACCACCTCCGGTGCTCCCTCTGAGGCCGGGTCGGCGTGCTCTCCCCCAATCTCCCCCCCACCACCTACACCAGGTGCTTACGAAGCCCACCTGCCGGGTGCCTTGCTCCCCTGCACCCTTGCTGACTCGGTCCCTTCGACCAGCCAGCCCGGCCTAAGTTGGCTGTTACAGTTGCGTACATAAGTGACGACACTTAGTTGGCAGAGATGTACTTTGGGATATCCTCAGGACATGAAATGTGCTATGTAATCTCTCTCTCTCTCTCTCTTCAGTGCAACTCATGTGCTTTCAAGTCTCCAAATGATGGACTGAATGCATAAGACTGAATGTATTATTTCCTGTCTTAGAAACATAGAAAATAGGTGCAGGAGCAGGCCATTCGGCCCTTCTAGCCTGCACCGCCATTCAATGAGTTCATGGCTGAACATGCAACTTCAGTACCCCCTTCCTGCTTTCTTGCCATACCCCTTGATCCCCCTAGTAGTAAGGACTATATCTAACTCCTTTTTGAATATATTTAGTGAATTGGCCTCAACAACTTTCTGTGGTAAAGAATTCCACAGGTTCACCACTCTCTGGGTGAAGAAGTTTCTCCTCATCTCGGTCCTAAATGGCTTACCCCTTATCCTTAGACTGTGACCCCTGGTTCTGGACTTCCCCAACATTGTGAAGATTCTTCCTGAATCTAACCTGTCTAAACCCATCAGAATTTTAAACGTTTCTATAAGGTCCCCTCTCATTCTTCTGAACTCCAGTGAATACAAGCCCAGTTGATCCAGTCTTTCTTGATAGGTCAGTCCCGCCATCCCGGGAATCAGTCTGGTGAACCTTCGCTGCACTCCCTCAATAACAAGAATGTCCTTCCTCAGGTTAGGAGACCAAAACTGTACACAATACTCCAGGTGTGGCCTCACCAAGGCTCTGTACAACTGTAGCAACACCTCCCTGCCCCTGTACTCAAATCCCCTCGCTATGAAGGCCAACATGCCATTTGTTTTCCTAACCGCCTGCTGTACCTGCATGCCAACCTTCAATGACTGATGTACCATGACACCCAGGTCTCGTTGCACCTCCCCTTTTCCTAATCTGTCACCATTCAGATAATAGTCTGTCTCTCTGTTTTTACCACCAAAGTGGACAACCTCACATTTATCCACATTATACTTCATCTGCCATGCATTTGCCCACTCACCGAACCTATCCAAGTCGCTCTGCAGCCTCATAGCATCCTCCTCGCAGCTCACACTGCCACCTAACTTAGTGTCATCCGCAAATTTGTAGATACTACATTTAATCCCCTCGTCTAAATCATTAATATACAGTGTAAACAGCTGGGGCCCCAGCACAGAACCTTGCGGTACCCCACTACTCACCGCCTGCCATTCTGAAAAGTACCCATTTACTCCTACTCTTTGCTTCCTGTCTGACAACCATTTCTCAATCCATGTCAGCACACTATCCCCAATCCCATGTGCTTTAACTTTGCACATTAATCTCTTGTGTGGAACCTTGTCGAAAGCCTTCTGAAAGTCCAAATATACCACATCAAATGGTTCTCCTTTGTCCACTCTACTGGAAACATCCTCAAAAAATTCCAGAAGATTTGTCAAGCATGATTTCCCTTTCACAAATCCATGCTGACTTGGACCTATCATGTCACCTCTTTCCAAATGCGCTGCTATGACATCCTTAATAATTGATTCCATCATCTTACCCACTACCGATGACAGGCTGACCGGTCTATAATTCCCTGTTTTCTCTCTCCCTCCTTTTTTTTAAAAGTGGGGTTACATTGGCTACCCTCCACTCGATAGGAACTGATCCAGAGTCAATGGAATGTTGGAAAATGACTGTCAATGCATCCGCTATTTCCAAGGCCACCTCCTTAAGTACTCTGGGATGCAGTCCATCAGGCCCTGGAGATTTATCGGCCTTCAATCCCATCAATTTCCCCAACACAATTTCCTGACTAATAAGGATTTCCCTCAGTTCCTCCTCCTTACTAGACCCTCTGACCCTTCTTATATCCGGAATGTTGTTAGTGTCCTCCTTAGTGAATACCGAACCAAAGTACTTGTTGAATTGGTCCGCCATTTCTTTGTTCCCCGTTATGACTTCCCCTGATTCTGACTGCAGGGGACCTACATTTGTCTTTACTAACCTTTTTCTCTTTACATATCTATAGAAACTTTTGCAATCCGTCTTAATGTTCTCTGCAAGCTTCTTCTCGTACTCCATTTTCCCTGCCCTAATCAAACCCTTTGTCCTCCTCTGCTGAGTTCTAAATTTCTCCCAGTCTCCGGGTTCGCTGCTATTTCTGGCCAATTTGTATGCCACTTCCTTGGCTTTAATACTATCCCTGATTTCCCTAGATAGCCACGGTTGACCCACCTTCCCTTTTTTATTTTTATGCCAGAGAGGAATGTACAATTGTTGTAGTTCATCCATGCGGTCTCTAAATGTCTGCCATTGCCCATCCACAGTCAACCCCTCAAGTATCATTCGCCAATCAATCCTAGCCAATTCACGCCTCATACCTTCAAAGTTACCCTTCTTTAAGTTCTGGACCATGGTCTCTGAATTAACTGTTTCATTCTCCATCCTAATGCAGAATTCCACCATATTATGGTCACTCTTCCCCAAGGGGCCTCGCAGAACGAGATTGCTAATTAATCCTCTCTCATTACACAACACCCAGTCTAAGATGGCCTCTCCCCTAGTTGGTTCCTCGACATATTGGTCTAGAAAACCATCCCTTATGCACTCCAAGAAATCTTCCTCCACCGTATTGCTTTCAGTTTGGTTAGCCCAATCTATGTGCATATTAAAGTCACCCATTATAACTGCTGCACCCTTATTGCATGCACCCATAATTTCTTGTTTGATGCCCTCCCCAACATCACTACTACTGTTTGGAGGTCTGTGCACAACTCCCACTAACGTTTTTTGCCCTTTGGTGTTCTGCAGCTCTACCCATATAGATTCCACATCATTCAAGCTAATGTCATTCCTAACTATTGTATTAATCTCCTCTTGAACCAGCAATGCTACCCCACCTCCTTTTCCTTTTATTCTATCCTTCCTGAATGTTGAATACCCCTGGATGTTGAGTTCCCAGCCCTGATCATCCTGGAGCCACGTCTCCGTAATCCCAATCACATCATATTTGTTAACATCTATTTGCACAGTTAATTCATCCACCTTATTACGGATACTCCTTGCATTAAGACACAAAGCCTTCAGGCTTGTTTTTTTTAACACCCTTTGTCCTTTTAGAATTTTGTTGTACAGTGGCTCTTTTTGTTCTTTGTCTTGCGTTTCTCTGCCCTCCACTTTTTGTCATCTCCTTTCTGTTTTTTGCTTTTGTCTCCTTTTTGTTTCCCTCTGTCTCCCTCCATTGGTTCCCATTCCCCTGCCATATTAGTTTAACTCCTCCCCAACAGCACTAGCAAACACTCCCCCTAGGACATTGGTTCCGGTCCTGCCCAGGTGCAGACCGTCCAGTTTGTACTGGTCCCACCTCCCCCAGAACCGGTTCCAATGCCCCAGGAATTTGAATCCCTCCCTGCTGCACCACTGCTCAAGCCACGTATTCATCTGCGCTATCCTGCGATTCCTACTCTGACTAGCACGTGGTACTGGTAGCAATCCCGAGATTACTACTTTTGAGGTCCTACTTTTTAATTTAGCTCCTAGCTCCTTAAATTCGTTTCGTAGGACCTCATCCCTTTTTTTACCTATGTCATTGGTACCAATGTGCACCACTGCAACTGGCTGTTCTCCCTCCCTTTTTAGAATGTCCTGCACCCGCTCCGAGACATCCTTGACCTTTGCACCAGGGAGGCAATATACTATCCTGGAGTCTCGGTTGCGGCCGCAGAAACGCCTATTTATTCCCCTAATAATTGAATCCCCTATCACTATTGCTCTCCCACTCTTTTTCCTGCCCTCCTGTGCAACAGAGCCAGCCACGGTGCCATGAACTTGGCTGCTGCTGCCCTCCCCTGATGAGTCTTCTCCCTCAACAGTACTCAAAGCGGTGTATCTGTTTTGCAGGGGGATGACCACAGGGGACCCTTGCACTACCTTCTTAGCACTGCTCTTCCTGCTGGTCTTCCATTCCCTATCTGGCTGTGGACCCTTCTCCTGTGGTATGACCAACTCGCTACACGTGCTACTCACGTCATTCTCAGCATCGTGGATGCTCCAGAGTGAATCCACTCTCAGCTCCAACTCCGCAATGCGGACCGTCAGGAGCTGGAGGTGGGTACACTTCCCGCACACGTAGTCGTCAGGGACACTGGAGTCATCCCTGAGTTCCCACATGGTACAGGAGGAGCATAACACGCGACCGAGCTTTTCTGCCATGACTTAACCTTTAGATAGGCAACAATAATGTTAAAGTTTACTCACTGTTAAAGTGAAGAAAGAAAAACTACTCACCAATCACCAGCCAATCACTTACCCGTTTGGCTGTGACGTCACCTTTCTATTTCTTTTTACTTCTTTTTTGCCTTCTCCCTGTAGCTGCACAAGCCACGCCTCACCAACCCCCGGACTCGCGTTGCTCCAACTGCCGCCGCCTCACTCTCCCGCTTAACAGTTAATTTGTGGAATGTTTCCTGTACAGCATTTCGTCACAGACTAGTTTCCAAGAAATTTCCAATCAACTGCTGATCCAATGCTCTACAATTTATTAATTACAAAAATGTATTTATAAATCCATCAGATTCATTATAATCAAATTGAACCTTTGGCAGCAAGATTGGTTCACACATGTCTGATGCCAGGGGCCTCTCAAATAAATAAACTATTGCCTTACGGAATCTTATTCTAACAGAGCTTATTTCAGCATGAAATTTAGAAATATTTAAATTCTAGTTAACTGTGTCCTTCTGCAATCTAATCTAAATGCAGATATTAACAATTGCTTACAGCACTGCACAGTACAATGTCTCATTTTTGTTTTTGTTTTGCAAGTTATTCATTAATATAAAAAACATTAATAAAACCTCTTTTATTGCCTGGCTGTTTTAATAATCAGGTATTGCGTTGAGGAAATAGCTACACAAGACAGGTTCAGTCCATTGGATCCCACCTCCCAGAATACCAACCCCATTATTATGTCCAATAAACCCATCTGTTAGTTCTGAAAGGGCTGTTGCTGGCCATTCTTTTAGATGGCTGTTACAACATCTACAATACAAAAAACAGACCAATTGCAAAATGCGACTCATTAGGTGCTAAATTATTCCCACATCAACCCACTCATAACAATTAGGCTCTCGTATGATTTTTTGAAAATAAAACTTCTCCGATATTCTGCAAGTTCAAACTAAAAAGTAACCAATTACCTACCCCAAAACAGAAGGCAACAGATTATTGAAGTGAAGAATTGACCCATCTACAATTTGCAGTTGGCCACAAATATTGACCGAAAATGAAATTCAGCTGTAATTAAATATCTGAGACATTTAGTGGCACTTTCTGGCAATTTTGATTAAAGCTTTCTCAGTTTAACACCACTGACTTACAGCTTCATAAACTGTTACTAAGAGACAAAGGGCCCGAAATTCAGTACCGCTGGAAAGCTGGTGCTCCCCCCAACCTTATTGTGGCCATTCGTGCCAAAATGTTTCCGTGGCTGGGCCACCCCATATTCAGCTCCAAAAGTGAACAAATGGGTTCCAGCGCTAATTGACCCTTACAAAGTGGATTTTTCAACTGTGTGGCTGTCTTAGTTTGAGCATTATCACCACTGAGAAATTAAGCATACAGGGAAGGGTCTCTAATGCCAGGGTTTGCAGCAAGACCCTGAGGGGGGAAGGAGGTGGGAAGGATGGCTGGTGTAAGAGGTGCAAGGAGAGCCAACAGGTTCACTGATATAGAGCTGGAGACACTGATGGACGATGTGGAGGACAGAAGAACAATGTGGGGAGACCTGGCAGACCGCCAGTACATAATGCATGAAGGGAGATTGCAGGGGAGGTGTCAGGCAACTCCATATATGTGAGAACGCATTCTCCCAGGAGGGTGCTGGCCAGTCTGCACCCGACCCTTCCAGGGTGGCGATAGTTCGATGCCTCCTAGCTCTAGGGCGACGGGGATCTTCCTGCGCCGCCTCCTCCTCCTCCTGCATTGCCTCTTCCTCCTCCTCCTCCTGCGCTTCCTCCTCCTCCTTCACCTCCTCCTCCTCCTCCTCATGCACTGCCTCCTCTTCCTCCTACTCTTGCACTGCCTCCTCCTCCTCCTCCTCCTCCTGCACTGCCTCTTCCTCCTCCTCCTCCTGCGCTTCCTCCTCCTCCTTCACCTCCTCCTCCTCCTCCTCATGCACTGCCTCCTCTTCCTCCTACTCTTGCACTGCCTCCTCCTCCTCCTCCTCCTCCTGCACTGCCTCTTCCTCCTCCTCCTCCTGCGCTTCCTCCTCCTCCTGCACCTCCTCCTTCTCCTCCTTCACCTCCTCCTCCTCCTACTCATGCACTGCCTCCTCCTCCTCCTCCTCTTGCACTGCCTCCTCCTCCTCCTCCTGCACTGCCTCTTCCTCCTCCTCCTCCTGCGCTTCCTCCTCCTCCTGCACCTCCTCCTTCTCCTCCTTCACCTCCTCCTCCTCCTCATGCACTGCCTCCTCCTCCTCCTCCTCTTGCACTGCCTCCTCCTCCTCCTCCTCCTGCACTGCCTCCTCCTCCTCCTCCTCTTCCTCCTGCAGTGCCTCCTCCTCTTCCTACGCCTCCTCATCTTCCTCCTGCGCCTCCTCCTCCTCCTCCTCCTCAGGTGGTACTGCTGGCTCGCCCTCCAGCGGCTGTCCCCTCATGATGGCCAGGTTGTGCAGCATGCAGCAGACCACGACGATTATGGAGATTCATTGAGGAGAATACTGCAAGGTGTCACCAGAATGGTCCAGACACCGGAACCTCTGCTTAAGGATGGCTATGCACTGCTCGATAATGCACCTGGTGGCACAATGAGCATCAGTGCATGCATGCTCTGGCGCTGTCCTGGGGTTCCGCAGAGCAGTGAGCAGCCAAGTGGACAGGGGATATCCCTTGTCCCCAAGCAGCCAACCGCAATCCTGATTCAGGCCAGTGAAGACGGCGGGCACACTGGTCTGGCGCAGAATGAACGAATCATGGCTGCTACCTCTCTTGCCCACTGCCTGTCTGCACGCTGCTGATGGCGACACCTTCTCCTGCGTGCCGCCCTGCTTCTGACCAGGTGTACCAGGTGTTGCCCTCCCAACACTCCTCCCATCCTCAGGGTGAACCCTGCCAAGCAGGTCTCTGCAGCTCACAGACCTCCACTAAAGAGTCAGACCTGAAAGTTGTACAAAAGTACAGGGGTATGTGCAAACTTCTGAGCAAACTCAGCTGGTTGAATGAAGCAAATTCAATGAATAAATCTATTAAAAGATAAATACCGTGGATGCTGTAATCATAAGTAAAATCACTAATAATTAATAAAACTATTAAAAGATAAATACAGTGGATGCTGTAATCTTAAATAAAAACACTAAAATTAATAAAACTATTTCCCTACAGAAGGGCCCCGATCGCGGCAACACTCCAGCGGTGTCCCGTTGAGCACTGACTCGAATACCTCGCGGGGCACCTCTGGGAAAAGGCTTACCCTTTTGCAGCTGAAAATCCCTGTCCTTGCAGCTTTCCCGTGGCCCACACGCTGCAGAGCTCTCCGCTGGAATGTCTCCCTTACAGCGGTTTCACCGCGCCGTTTCAGGCGGAAGTGCACACCGCTCAAATCCCCCCCAGAGCTGAATATGGCTCGGGGAGGGACAATCATCTGACCGCGGCGGCCGATCCATTTTATCGGTTGTCCGCCCAAACCCCGCGATAGCCGTCCCTTCGGGGACGGTGAATTTCGGCCCCAAAATGTCATCCTCAAAATCAAAAAATTCTGGAAATACACAGCAGAGTGAGAAATTTCCAAAAGAAAAAGCGTGGGGATGGACTTAGACCATCAATTTGAGGGGAACACTTTTGGGGGGTTAATAATGCAGAATTGAGCAGGAGCAAACGGAGGTGCTCGATGAGGAGTAGGAAACTTCTGGGTGGAGAGAGGAGGAAAGGGTTTCTGATCTCTGGGGCCCAGTCTTTAAAAGAAGCAGAGTATGAGAGATTGTTGGTGTCATTGGTAGACTTATTCGGGAGCTTTCAACACATCACGGCACATGCTTGCATCTGTTGGGTACTTATGCAAGGCACTGAGTCTGCACCTGGGAGTCCCTGGCCAAAGACCACCCTAAATGGAGGAAGAGCATCCGGGAGGGCATTGAGCACTTCGAGTCTCATCGCGGAGAGCATGCGGAAACCAAGCCTAGACAGCAGAAGGAGTGTGCGGCAAATCAGGCTCCCCACCCACCCTTTCCTTCAACCAATGTCTGCCCCACCTGTGACAGAGACTGTAATTCCCAGATTGGATTGTTCAGTCACCTGGGAACTCACTTTTAGAGTGGAAGCAAGTCTTCCTTGATTCTGAGGGACTGTTTATGATGATGCCGCGTCTTGGGCCGGCTCCCCCCTCCTCTTCCTGCCACCTCCGGTGCTCTCTCCAAGGCTGGGGTGCAGCATCCTTGGGGCAGTGATGGGTGGGGGAGGGAGAAGAGATGCTTTCTTACTTTGTTACCCACTATAACTAAAGTCGGATAGGTCCGCCCACCATTTTGCTGCAGTTCCGAGGCAGACAACAGGACAGCCTCCCTTCCTGACGGAGGGGATTCTGCCCCTTTCCTGTGTTTTCTGCCCCTGGCATTTAAGAAGAGAATACACTGTGACTATCACTCAGTGCCCCTCGGGGAACATTTCATCACCATTTCAAATCAAGGTGACTTTCAGTTCAAGGCCATGCTTCAACAGCGGCTTTGAGGGAAATATGCGAGTCTGTCAATGCCCTGCGGCAATTGAATGGTCTTGCGTTTTGGCACGGCACCCCCAAGTGTCATACCCCGCAGAGTGACAGCACCTATAGGTGGGGAGGTAGAACTGCCTCCCTACTGACCTCATCACCAAGCACCAACCTCATGGAGTGCGCCGCCAACAACGTCTATCATATCACCATGGTGATGGAAGGGTAAAACAGCACAACCAAGTGCCCTACTTTTTATATCGTTATACCAACTTTCCTTGCATCTGTCATGCACGTCGTATCTCTCAAGCTGTGAAGTCAATTTCTTTTCCTCATTAGTTAAGTTTAAATCTAATTGGTGAATAATGGCATTCGAAAATACACAATCACGTTACTCAAACATTTTGCCCGAAGTACAATTTGCTCCCTAATTACATCCCATCAACGAAAGAAATTCTGCTCAACTGCAAATAATATTCGTACCATGAGAGTTTTTCATTCACCACTAGAAACGAAAGGGTAAGGAGGGAAGGGGAAAGACAGGGAGGAGAGAGGAAGAGGGATACGCAGACCCTGTTGGGGGTGAATGAGGAGAGGAGAGATACCCTATTGTGTGCGGGGATTGGTATTCCCTGCTTCTGCAAGGAGTGGGAGGGAGATTTGCTGATCGCTTCAACTGCCCACATCCTGAGCACTTTACCCACCGATTCACCGTGAGGTGCACTACAGGAAATCCACTAGTTGGAATCAATAACAGCTCTGAAGTTGTTCCCACTGAGTAATCTGGGCTCATATTTAATTCCTTTGTTGAAGTTTGTGCCCAAGGTGTGAGATGTCGGTCCTGGAAATGGACCATTCATTCACCTACGGTGCCCATTGGCAGTATGAGTAGTGTCAAATCAGGTGCAGCACATGTAGGTGCTGGGTGACATCTCTAGTCAAGCATCAGATTAGCTAGAGCATGAATCTGATCCAAGATAATAATCCCTCCAACTTCTCCATTAATATGTTTCAAACCAATCTTCAGAAGAATGACCTGTACTGCATTGTTCCTTTCTCAATCCACATATCCTTGTGGCTTCTATGAGTGAGGTTGCCAAATGTCCCGGGAACAGTAGCATTGTGGTTAAGCTATGGGACTAATAATCCAGAGGCCTGGAATATTAACCAGGAGACGTGAGTTCAAATCCAACCACAGCAGCTGGGGAATTTAAATTCAGTTGATTAAATAAATCTGGAAGAAAAATCTAGTAGCATGAAACTATCAGATTGTTGTAAAAACCCATCTGGTTCACTAATGTCTTTTACCCGGTCTGGCCTATATGTGACTCCAACCCCACAGCAATGTGGTTAACTCTTAACTGCCCTCTGAAATGGCGGCACCACCTTCTCAAGGGCAATTCGGGATGGGCAATAAATGCCGGCCTTGCCAACAACTAATGAACTTTAAAAAAATGATGTGATGCTTTGTGCCAAGTATCTGCATTTACAAGGAACTGATGGGAGACTGTCCAAATTCATTCCACAGTGGAGCCTTGCAATCAATAAACCAAGGAGACTTTCATCAATCAGAGCTGCATTAAAACCTAGGTGCCAGAAGTTACCAGGGTCAGTTGAAGGATTTCAAAGTGTTAAGGATCACAAATATTTACAAAGCAATGATTCGAAAGTAGTTTACATTTAATACATAGTTCAATGCATTACTACCGAGACAGATTTTACATGTACAAGTATCAGGTTAGATGCTATTAAAATGGAGCAGATGGTAGATGATTAGGAAATCACAATGGGACTTTAATGGCAAAGTCTGCGTGCAGCAGTTCCATCATCTCTAGTAAAACAGTCCATAAATTAAGCACCGTGACCATTGCCAGGTCCGATCCGGTAAGCGAGATACAAACTCGAGCAGAGCCCTGAGCCCCTGGCTGGATATATTTACCTGATGCAGCCATTGGGGACAGTTTTCAGACTGTCAGGATTGCGTCCCATCTTGTTGAGGATGCTGAGGATCTGTGCAAACTTGGGCCTGTCGTTGCGGTCCTTCTGCCAGCACTCCAGCATGAGCTGGTGGAGCCGGGATGGGCAGTTCATGGGAGCAGAGAGACGGAAACCTTCCTCCACTGCCTTAATCACCTACAGAGGCAGCACAGGGCGACAGAGTCATCAGTTTAAGATGGAGGCCCAAAGGTTGTGAAAATTTGCAATCTGTTACATAGGGAGTTTAATCTGTGCCAACTCTACAATAATTCCACAATTCACGTGCTACTAAAATGTTAAATGGCTCCTCTGTGCAAAATTTGATCAGACAAAATTATAAGTCTGAATATTCAGTAACAATAATATCCAATTGCTGAGCACACGCTTAGCTGAAGGAAGATTGGATCAGAACATCCAATTACACGACAAATAATCAAATATAACACACAGATCTGTGAACGACTATACATGATATGGGCGAGGTTAAAAATTAATTATCAGCCATTTTGTTGAACTCTTGCTTGAACCGAGTGACAATTACACATTCGAGATCCAACTTTGAAACTCACGTCTTGATTGGACATGTCCCAGTAAGGTCGTTCTCCATAGGACAGCACCTCCCACATGACTATCCCGAAGCTCCAAACGTCGCTGGCTGTGCTGTATCTGTGGTACTGGATGGCCTCCGGAGCGGCCCACAGGACCGAGGCCTTCCCGCCCTGTTTCAGAAAGAATTGGCAGATGGGGCTCAGATTATACACGGCTGAAATCTATCACCGCAGGGCAGATGGCAGAATCTACACCAGGGTTTGCCCCGTGGAGATTTTTGTGTGTTTGTAAATTTATACTGAAGCACATTGGGATCGAAATTTGGTTTGTAAGGCCACCCCGTTAACGCCGGAGAGGGGCGGCGAGTGGGCGGCTAAAGATATACCTTCGCAGCAGAGCGGGTTCCTCGCCTCCCAAAAAATGTAGCTGGGCAGTGGGGGTGGTGCCAAGAGGTACCGCTGCGCGCTGTACCGCCAGCCACGTGGTGACATCATTGAGCTTGCAATGTTCCCTTGACGCCGCAGCTGTGACATTAGGTTGGATCGGTGGCTTTCCCGGCAGGCGTTTTTCCCGACTGGGAATGCCATCGCTACATTGGGGGTCCCGGGGCGGTATCGTCCAGAGAGCAAAGTAAATTGTTAGTTTAATCTTTTTTGGCATATATTTATGGATGGCAACCGTGGGCGACAGTCAAATAAATGTTCGCAAACGTTTTTTTTTCATTTTTATCCGCTAGGATGTTGGCAGCCTACTGCCGGAAAATTGAGTCGGCCTGCTGAGATACCGCTGTGTTGACGCCCGAGGACAAGGGTGCAACGCCTCTTTTAGCGTCACTCTCTCAGCTTTGGGGAAAGATACTGAATTTGGCAATTTGAGGCGGTAAGTAAAATTATCGTTCAGGTGGCGTCACTGTCTCAAAAATGGCGGGTACCGAATCTCCACCCCATTGTATGTGCGTGGAGTCACTGTGGCAAAAAATAAAACACTGCTTGGCTCCTTACATGGACTGGCAAAGAAAAGTGTTCAGCAATTGCTTTCCTCATTCAAACCGCACCTTTCAACACCGTATCCAAAATGCCCACAGCCACACGCTGGAGGCGATCGAGGAACGAGCATCAGGGTTAATAGTAATAGTAATATTACAGAGCACTGCGTCAGTGTGCAAGGGATGTTTCACGCAGGGATTGTCTCCTATTACAGGTCAGCGCCTAAAATCCGGAATGCTGGGGACCAAGGCCATTCTGGATTCCGGGCTTTCGATTTGCTTTCTGACGTCACGAACCCAGAAACACCCGAGCCCGAGCGGGTATTTCCGGATTTCGGAACGCCAAAAAGCCGGGGGGCGGGGGAGATTCCCACTGAGGAGCTGTTCGGGCCATCCAGCCCCGCCAAGGATATCATCGTCGGGCGGGCCCCGCCGAGGAGGTATTCGGGCGGGCCGGCGAGGATACCCCGAGGTAAGGGCAGCGGCAGCGAGGCGAGGCGAGGCCCGAGGTCGGTAATGTCGTCGGGTCCGGATTCCAGAACATTATGGAACTCCGGAGTCTCGATGCTGCCCCTGTACAGTAATAACCTACAGCTCTGGCTAGGCTTGTTGGGCTCAACATTCCCCTTTATGTTAAAAGCAGGAGAAAGGCATGTTTATTTTCCCTCCCACTAATAATTAATGAATTGCAGGAACACTTGCCTTTAAACCAAATGATTTGTGAGAATGACAGTTTGTGAGCTGCAGTGAAAAATTAGCAGTCAATCATCAACCAAATGATCCTTTAACATTGCTCAAGTGGGTAATGAGCCATTAAATATTAACTAATCTGTTAATCCAGCTGTGGAATGTGCAATTTTTAGTGTACGTGTCTGAAAAACACCACAGTAATAACTGATTGAACGATGAGGCCCTTTATTGGGGCAGGCTTGTGTTCCCTTGGGTTTCGATGAGCGAGTGGTGATCTAATTGAGGCATTTAAAATTATAACAGGATTTGATAGGGTAGACAATTGCTGATCACGCCTTTTGCTGGATGAAGATCATAACTAAAGGATATCAAAAGAAGGTGGTGAAAGGATGAAATAGATACAGAGAAACTATTTCCTCTGGTGGTGGAATCCAGAACAAGGGGTCACAATCTTAAAATAAGAGCCCGGCCAATCAGGAGTGAAATCAGGAAGCACTTTTTCCACCCAAAGGGCAGTGGAAATCTGGAACTCCTTCACAAAAGGTGGATGTCAACTTAAATCTTCGAGACCGAGATCGACAGATTTTTATTCGGTCCGAGTATTGAGGGATATGGACAGATAAAAGGCGGGTAACTGGGACTGAGTTGTATGATCAGCCATGGCCTAAATGAATGGTAGAAAAGGTGCAAGGGGCTGAATGTCCTACTCCTGTTCCAATGGTCCTGCTATCAATTTAATTGCACTTCGCTGCACCCTCTCCAATATCTGCGTGCCTTTCCCATAATAATCATCAGACTTGTATACAGTGCTCCGAGTGAGGCCAGGCCCAATCACAACCTGGTAATTACAACGCTGCTCCTTTACGTTTATAACCCAAAATCCTACTGCCTCTCCTTACTACTACTGTACTCCGCTGATAGCTTCAGTAATCTATCAACTAGGACCTCCAAATCCCTCCTTAGTACAATAAAACCATTGAACTTACAATGCCACTGTTTATTACCCTTTCCTAATCTCAACATTTTGCATTTGTCCACATTAAATGGCATGTCGTACTTTTTATCTGGGTCCTTCTGGATTTTCTCCTCGTAGATTGCGATCCCTCCCAATTTGGTTTCATCTGAAAACTCGGAGACCTTAGTTTCGGTCCTCACTAAGTTAAGTAAGTATATTGCAAACAGCAATATGGCATGATCCAGCACTGATCCCCAGGGCATCCTACTAGTTACCTCCTTACATACCAGTCGAACTTCATGAACACCCTCCCTTTGCTTCTTCTGCTTCGGCAACTTTATGACATACATAACAGTTTGAAAATAATGTGGTTAACACAGAGTAGGCGAGTGCTTCCTGGGATTCATAATTGTTAATTTATGCAACAAATTTCTGTATTATTCGCTCATAATACACATTCATAACTAGTGCCGTTTGAACTCATACTGAAGCGAGTGCAATATTCACATTACACAATGCACGTCATCATTCTTACAATTAAATGCAAATTATCTAACAAATAAAAAATAATAATGATTTCCATGTCGTCTTACACATCATCCACTGGGGGAAGAAAGATCGAAGGGTGAGAAGGGAGAGAGGAGAGCAAAAGTACAGAGGGAAATAAAGAGGGGAGGAGAGAGGGAGTGAGAAAGAAAGAGGGGAGAGAAAAAGAGAAAGCAAGAAAGAGGTAAAGAAGAAGTGTGAGAAAGAGGGAAAGAAAGAGAGGCAGGCAGAGACAGGCCTAGGGAAGCAGGCACATGGAGGGCAAAATAAAGAGGGAAGAAGGGAGGGCGAGTGAAAGAGAAGGACTGGTGGTTAAATGACTGGCCCATTTGGCATACTTCTTAACATTGTGTTTAAAAGCAACACTGACAGGGAAATATTATGTGACTACAGGATTGGATCGGCAGATAAAATAAACAAGAAATGGAACTCATTTTATTTTTATAAATAGCATGAAATGTTCATACTTATATGGAGTTTACTTTCCCTTTACAACCAAGGTTATCAATTGATGTATAGTTTAGATGGCACCCGGCATCAAGATGCCCGAGACACCATGTGGGTGCCACAATAGTACCACCAGAAGGTGTGCTGAACATGCGGGTCAACAGTTTGGCCCATTATTACACTCACCATGGTTGTGAATACAGAGTCCACCTTCTCTTCCTGTGCTTGCCTGAAGCCCGCCACTTTGCACACCAGATTGCTGTTGACCAGGATTTTGTGGGCTGCCAGGGTTTTGTGTATGTAACCCATCTCGGAGAGGTACTTCATCCCAGACGCTATTCCGCACAGCATCCCAATCAGCTGAATAACTGTGAATTGACCCTCGTGCTTCTGCAGAAACAATCCATCATTTCACAATATTACTCTAGTGAATACAGCCAGTAGTCTATCCCCAACAGCAGGCACAATATAGCAGATGCAGCCTGTACTCAGCCACCATGTACACTACATTGCCTCCAAATTGGTCTTGGCCTGAGACATTACACAAGAGATGGGTTTACGTAGAAACATCGAAATTTACAGCGCAGAAGGAGGCCATTTTAGTCCATCGTGTCCGCACCAGCCGACAAAGAGCTGCATGGCCCTCAGTCAGTAGCCCTGAAGGTTACATATAAATCTATGAACAATGGTGGAAAGGTAAAGAGCACCCAGCCCAACCAGTCCACCTCACACAACTGCAACACCCCTTACACTGAAACATTCTACACTCTATCCCAACCGTGATCTCCTGGGAGAGGCAAAACCAGATAAAAACCCAGGCCAATTTAGGGAGAAAAAAATCTGGGAAAATTCCTCTCCGACCCATCCAGGCTATCGAAACTAGTCCAGGAGATCACCCTGGCCATATTCGATTCCCTGCAGTACTTACCACCATATCTGCGCCGGCCAACAAGAGGTTACCAGTCGAATCCCATTTACCAGCTCTAGGTCCGTAACCCTGCAGGGTTTGATCTCACCTCCAATTGACTCCATCAGACAAGCAACCAAGCCTTTTAAGCCAGAGTCAAAAGATTAACAACGTCCTCTCCCTTCCCCAATCCCTGTGGAGATTGGAGTCTGCCAGTCAGCTCCAGATTTATGATTGAATAAACCCAGAGATTAGATGGGGTACGCTAATCAGGCTCTTTAGCACCTGCAGTCAAAAAAGTCAGAAACTGCTGCTAGGCATAACAAGACCACTACTGACTGAAGGTTACCTTTCGTAGACTAAGTAGAGTCCTTTCTTGTAATATATGTCTACATTCAGAAGAAGACTCATGCACCAGATTGCCATCATCCTGTCAAAAGATCACGTGTTTGGACAATGACAGCAATTTTCAGCGCTTGTCCTGCTTTCTCTGGCTTTTTAGCATTAGGTTATTGAGAGGGAAACTATCGCATCATTTAACAGGAGTACGATCTTTCTTGTAAGACTATGGATGTGCTGTCTTAGTGGAGGGATTTCACAATCTCCATAAATGTTGGAATAGCTTTGCATCTATAGAATGAAATGACTTTTATGTAGCGTGTTATCACATCTATCAGGACATTCCAAAGCACTTCACATACAATGAATTCCAAGTACAGTCACGGTTGTTATATAGGCAAACCAGGCCAACATCCCCAACACTGAAGCAATGACCACACTTGATCAGCTCTGCTGGGCAGGCCACATCGTTCACATGCTAGACACGAGACTCCCAAAGCAAGCGCTCCTTCACGGCAAATGAGCCAAAGGTGGGCAGAGGAAACATTACAAGGACACTCTCAAAGCCTCCCTGATAAAGCGCAACATCACCACGGACACCTGGGAGCCACCTTTGACTTGGACATATATCGCCGTTCCTTTATCGTTGCTGGATCAGAATTCTGGAATTCCTTTACTAACGGCATCATGGGAGCATCTTCACCACATGGTCTGCAGCGTTTCAAGGAAAAAATCCATCCCCTACACAGAGCAACTAGGGATGGGCAATGAATGTGACCTTGCCACCGACACCCACATCCCGAGATCAAATGAATACAAATGCAACGAGCCAAATGGCTCATTAATCTATTGTTGGTGGTGTTGGTTAAAGGAAGAATGTGGGGGAGGACACCAGGAGCATTCCCAGCTCCTTCCTGAATTGTGCCATGGGACCTTTAATACCCACCTGAGCCACCAGAGTAGGCAGAGGGAACTCTGCTCAATATCTCACCCAAAGGATGACGCCATCGGCAGAAAACACTTTCACAGTTGGGCAGGTTATGGAGCCAGGAAATGAAAGGAAAGGAGAAAGAGAGCAAATAAAGACAGGGAAAAGAGGGCTAGAAATACATGAGAAAATAAATACTAAATGCCACTTGACCATCCTCTGCAAGCCCATGTGACAGACAGCCTTTGTCACTTTCAGTCATGATTCAGCTTTTGGTGCAAGGTGACACCTCGAACAGAAGATGAGAAGCAGATGAACAATATATAGTTCTGATACAAGGGGAACTACTCTCCTACTGCTAATTGAGGAGAGAAATGAAAAACAACATAAGAGGGCAACACATCTGGCTGTTTATCTACATTTCTCAGCTAGCCTAAGCTCAGGAGCAACAGTGCAAGAGACTAAAAGGAGTGAGAAGAGAGAGAGAAGCGAAGAGCAGCTAACATAAAAGGTAATCAAAAGGAATGGGCAGACACATGGCAAATGGAATTTAACGCAAAAACTGAGATGAGGAGGAATTTCTCCTCTCAGAGGGTTGTAAATCTGTGGAATTCGCTGCCTCAGAGAGCTGTGGAAGCTGCGGCATTAAATAAATTTAAGACAGATATAGACAGTTTCTTAAACGATAAGGGGATAAGGGGTTATGGGGAGCGGGCAGGGAAGTGGAACTGAGTCCATGATCAGATTAGCCATGATCGTATTAAATGGCGGAGCAGGCTCGAAGGACCGTATGGTCTACTCCTGCTCCTATTTCTTATGTTCTTATGTTCTCCTAAAAGTGCGAAGTGATACATTTTGGTAGAAAGAATGAGGAGAGGAAATATAAACTAAAGGGTACAATCCTGAAGTGGGTGCATGAACAGAGAGACCTGGGGGTATATGTGCACAAATCGCTGAAGGTGGCAGGGCAGGTTGAGAATGTAGTTAAAGAAGATTACGGGATCCTGGGCTTCATGAATAGAGGCATAGAGTACAAAAGTGTGGAAATTATGATGAACACTGGTTTGACCTGAACTGAATATTGTGTCCAATTCTGGGCACTGCACTTTAGGAAGGATGTGAAGGCCTTAGAGAGTGCAGAAAAGATTTCCAACAATGATTCCCAGGATGAGGGACTTCAGTTATATGGATAGACTGCAGAAGCTGGGAGTGTTCTACTTAGAGCAGAGAAGATTAGAGGAGATTTGATTGAGCTGTTCACAATCAGGAGAGGCATGAACAGATTAGATAGAGAGAAACTGTTCCCATTGGCAGAAGGGTCGAGAACCAGAGGATACAGATTTAAGGCGATTGGCAAAAGAAGGCAACGTGAGGAAAAACTTTTTTACACAGCGAGTGATTAGAAACTGGAATGCACGGCCTGAGGGGGTGGTGGAGGCAGACTCAATCACAGCTTTCAAAAGGGAGTTGTATAAGTACCTGAAGGAAAAAATTTGCAGGGCTATGGGGAAAGGACTAGCTGCGGTGCTCATGGAGAGCCAGCACAGGCTCGACGGGCCGAATGGCCTACTTCTGTGCTGTAACCATTCTATAATTCTATAAGCACAGCTGCAATGGGACCTAAGGGAGCAAGAAAATCATGTATAAATCAGGAGAAAGGCGCATTGTAGTGCACAGCTTTGGGGCTTTAACCTGCTGGCTCATTGATTGGTGGACGATGAGTCCATGTCTGCAATTGTACCAGATGCTGGTTCTTCTCAACAACCTGCAGTGGGAAAGTTGCAATAAAGCACCCGTGATATCACAATAAAGGGAGCAGGCAAGCCAAAATGTTCAGTGAATGTCCCAGTAGCACACAGACAGGTTTGACCTGGAGTGTAGGAACAGGAGGAGACCTTTCAGCCCCTTGAGCCTACACTGCCATTCATTCCATTAGATCATGGTGGAACATACCTCAGCTCCATTCACCCACCTTGTTATCCTTGCCTAACAAAATTCTATCGATCTCAGTCTCGAAAGCTTCAATTGACCCAGTAGCCACAGCCTTTTGGGGAAAGAATTCCAGATTCCCACTACCCTTTGTGTGGAAAAAGTGTGTCCTGGTTTCCCCCCTAAAGGGTCTAGCTCTAATTTTAAGATTATGTCCCTTCGCACCTCATTCCCCCACCAGAGGAATTTGTTTCTCTGCATCAATGCTATTGTATCCTTTTAACATTTTAAACTCCTCAATCAGGTCTCCCTTCAATCTTCTGTCCTCAAGTGAATTCAAACCAAGTTAACACAACCTGTCTTCATAATTTAATCTTCAGAGCCCCACTATCATTCTGGCTGATCTGCGCTGCACCTCTTCCAACACCAATATATCCTTGAGAGGTGCGGTGCCTAAAACTGAACACTCCAGTTGGGGCCTGACCAAGGGCCGATACAACGGAAGCATCACTTCCTCCTCTTTGTATTCCAGCTGCCCTCAAGATAATCCATTGAGAAATTCCATTTGCCTTGGTGGGTATCTGAGAGAAGGTCTCCAGCCCAGTTAGCAGGGAAGATGATGCCAGGCAAAGGGAGATTCCACAAAGGGAAAAAGAAATAATGTGAAACAAATTAATGAAATAGAGGTAGGGAAGCTCCGGTTTCATTTATTGAAAGATTTGCGATGTATATCAGTGTACATATACTTCAACTGAAATGTTTTGGACAAACTGAATATTCCCCTAAAAACAGTGGCCTTGGGAGAAGATGGAGCTGAGCAGCATTGGAAGAGAATGAGACTGCCAACTGGTGCAAGCACTTGATACAAGTCACTTTATCAAAATGATCCTTCAACCTAATGAGGGGAAGCAAACGCAATTAGAGACAACTACAAATGAGCCTCAGACTTCTCCGCTAATCGCCAGATGTTAAACTGAGGCCTGTCTGCTTGCTCAGGTGGTATTATTCAAAGAGCACTGAGTGCTCCCAGAGTGCTGGCCAGGCAAGATGCCTCTCTCAATACCACCCAAACAGATTATCTGCTCATTTACTCATTTGCTCCCTGTGAGATCTTGCCGTGAGCACACTGGCTGTTCCAAAGCAGTCCATTGCTTGTAAAGCACTTTGGGATGTTCTGAGGATACAATGAGGTGCTGTATAAAGGCAAAAAAAAATTTCTGCATCTTTACATTCTTATGACAGCCTAACAGATTTTATTTTGCAATCCTTTTAAAGAGTAAAATTTATTCTACTCGTTTGTTCTGCAAAAGCTAAATTTAGTGAAGAGGATTGTGTCTGTACTTTCACCTGGGTGACCCCTGGTGATTGTGTTCAATCACTAATGCAGTGTGTTTGCTGTAAAGTGGTTCTGTCAACTCACACAGCAGAGAAGATAGTATTTGGGAGCAGACTTCGGTATTCCTTAATATAAAAGCAAAATACTGCGGATGCTGGAATCTGAAATATTCCAATGCTGGAAATCTCAGCGGGTCAGGCAGCATCTGTGGACAGAAACAGAGTTAACGTTTCAGGTCGATGACCCTTCGTCAGAACTGGCAATAGTTCGAAATGTAACAGATTCTTAAGGAAGCGCGGGGGGCAGTGAAAGGGGGAGGGGAGGGGAGGGAAGAACAAAAGGGAAGGTCTGTAATAGGGTGGAAGGCAGGAGAGATTTGAGAGACAAAAGGGATGATGGGCCAAATTGAGATGGTGATGACACATGTTCGGAAACAAAAGATGAGTCCAGATAGGGTGTGAATGGCGGAATAATTACTAGCTGCCATTAGAAACAGAGAAAAAATAAATAAAAATAAAAAGGGGAGGAAAGGGAACAAAATATGGGCAGCGATTACGCTCTGAAATTGTTGAACTCGATGTTGAGTCCAGAAGGCTGTAAAGTGCCTAAACGAAAGATGAGATGCTGTTCCTCGAGCTTGCGTTGAGCTTCATTGGAACCGTGTATTCCGTATTCCTTCACAAGACAGACACCACACAGATTGGGTATAGTACATACAATGGCTCTCTTGGTGGTTCAGCAAGTTTACCCAGTGAGCAGCTGAGCCATAGGTTCCAGGAAAGTCCCGGGTTTTCAGCTGCAGTCCAGACCGATTGAGCTTTCCTCAGACTGCATGGTGACCTCCGCACCCCCGGGGTCAGAGAGAGGGGAACCCGGCTATGGTTCCCACTCCTGATACTCGCCCGCTCCCGATCACCATCACTTTCCACTCCGGAAAGCGCACATGTGTGGATGCTGACAGGATCAGGCATGGTCGTGTTACGCTTGTGGTGGGAATGGCCGGCCAACACTCACTGTCGGGACTCACCCATGGAGAAAGGCAACTTCGGCAAGATTCCAGAGCTCCGGCAGTGGGCGAACTTTGATGGGGAGGGTTGGCAGGTTTTTTTGACAAGTGGGAGCGAGCACAACCGAGCCCTCACCTCCCCCCTCATTCAACGTCAACACACGGGCGCATCCAGCAAGGGTCCCCAACATTGCCATCGAGAGCAGGGACCCTGCGGAGTTTCCTCATCACCACCCAGGGGCACTCGGGCCAGTTGCAGCATCCCTATTGCTGCGATATCGGTAAACTCGGCAGGCTGAGGGCCGAACCGGAGAGCCTCCTGGCTCGCAAGACTCATCAACTGACAGAGCAAACCTGCTGAGCCCAGCAAAGGGGAAGCCACACTACTCCCAAGCTCGCGCTACTCCAAACTACATGCCAGGAGACAAGCAAGAGAAGCCAGGGTTTCTCCACCCATGCTACTGGGAGTTACTCTATATCCGCTTCTTCAGGTAAGATGGGGAACTCAGGAGTGTGAAGGATCACACCTCGTCTCATTAATACCTGGTGCTGTGGATTGCTGTTTGGATGCAAATGCTATCCATTTTTGGAAGCTATTTGCCTTAAAAACAAGTCAAATAAATCTGACAGCTTACCCTCAGGAAGGAATCCAGCACTGCATTTCCCATGTATTCAACGACAATCATCATGGGTTTACCTGCAAGTGGGGAATCACAGTGTTAATGATCTTAGAGTATAACACTGCAGAGCATACAGTGAAACATTGCAGAAACTGGACAAAAGCATGTTCCATTTACAAATTGCAGGGTTCAGCTGATGGTCAGATGCATCATTATAATGAGTTTACATCACAGCAAAAATAAACACATGTACAAACTGTATCATTTAACAAAATCAGTGAACCGAATATTTTTTTATATTCTGGGTGACATTCGATCTTGGAGCACATTGCAAATCAGCTACTTGAGCACACGTGTTAAGTTAACTGATTATATTCTGCCTTGCAGCTACACACAAACGTTAGGAGTGAAACAAGGTTCGGGATGTCGGGTCTGCATTTCGATATTGGTTTAAAATCACAGCACATAAACATTTTTCAAAAGAGATTTATTGGCAAATGATGTAATAATAAAAAGGATGTGGTGTGTATTCATTGTGGGTTTTAGGACAATGATTTGAATAATCCAACCCTTCAGTCGGTAGCACTCTCACCTCTGAGTCAGAAGGTTGTGGGTTCAAGTCTCATGCCGGAGACTTGAGCACAAAATCTAGGCTGGCACTTCAGTACAGTACTGAAGGAATGCTGCACTGTCTGAGGTGCCGCCTTTCAGATAAGGCGTTAAACTGAGACCCTGTCTGCCCTCTCAGGTGGATGTAAAGGATCCCATGGCACTATTTTGAAGCAGGAGAGTTCACCCCGGTGTCCTGGCCAACATTTATCCCTCAATATGTGGGCGTTTGCTGTGCGCAAATTGGCTGCTGTGCTTCTTACATTACAACAGCAACTACACTTCAAAAAGTACTTCATTGGCTGTAAAGCACTTTGGGATGTCCTAGATTTGCAAAAGGTGCTATAGAAATGCAAGTTCTTTCTTTGATAAAAGTATTTTTCATCCTTTTTTCCCTCAGCTCCTCGATCATGAGTGCTGTATGGCTGAGAACCTTCACAGATATTCATTTAGGTCTATGCTGATGTGGTGTTTTAACCAGTCACTAATGGCCTGAGTGACCTGTCCTTTGAATCTCTGCTCATTGCATTGGAAGGCAATTTCCCCAGCAGCACAGTCAATGCTCAACGACTGGCCATGGACAGGAAACCACACTGACTGCACTGAAAGAAGAAAGACTTGCATTTATATAGCGCCTTTCACAACAGTAATGCTCACGGGCTTGTGGATCTGTTGCACTGTGAGTGGCTTAGCCAGTCACGTGATGCTCACAAAACTCAATAAAACCCCAGTTAACTGAGTTCAGGTTCTCCATGATGAGTCGTGCAGTTGTGAGCCTGGTGGATGAACTGGTGGTGTTCAGTTTGATTGTTAAATTTTTGCTAATGAACCAGCTATTTCTTTACAGCAAATGTGTAGCTGTGAATTCTTCAGCAAAGAACCCATGAAGCAAATACATTACAACGCCCACCGGACATTTCAAAGTGCTTTACAGCCAATTAAGTACTTTTGGAGTGAAGTCACTGTTGTAATGTGCAGTGCAATATGTTTATATGTTTTCAACATCCTGGACTAACCCCGATATAGCTCTCAATTCACCAGTAGTAATTACTGAAGTAAACACCTGAACAAATCTATTATTTACCAGATTTACCTAATTAAAAGTCTCGTGCAAGTCTACAGGGGGTGAAAGTGTATGCCACACATGTGACGTATGTGTTACACTTCCAAACTATCCATCATGCATAGAATCACAGAATGTTACAGGATAGAGATAGGCCATTAATGCTGCATTGGTGCTTTTCTCCGCATAATCCATTTGCCTGATTGCTCCCCATAATCTTTCATATTTCTCTTTTTTCAGAGCAGCTACTTAATTCCCTTCTAAACCATGTACAGGGTATCAATATTTAAAATGAGCAAAGGACCAACAATCTAAATACGACAAGCAAGTGCAGCTTAACACTGAAGACATCGCGATGGTACTAATTCACTTCCCTAAATTCTCAAAATGGGAATAGCACCGTTTAGATATTTAAACAAAAACATAAGGGAGATAATCCACTGACAGAAATTCTGGAGACTTTGGGACTGCATAGACCAGGTCACTGGAGCTTTTCAATCTTGAACAATATTGGCTTACTGAGTCTGCAATGAATCTCCAAGGAGGGCAGTAAAGTAACTAAAGCTAACTGGAATGCTTATTTTAGCATACGGGAGAATGGTGAGGATTGAAATCCCATGCAACATACTTTCGCTACATGAATTTTACAACAATACAACACCCTGGGCAGGAATTGACACTTTCTACAAGGGCCTCAAAGAGGCAGACTCGGGTCGTTAAAGATGCACCGCCTAGTCGGGCACAGTGGGCCCGACATTTTCAAAATTGCCCTGCATTATTTTTGGAGCGGTGTATGGGACTGCCCCAACCGTCTTCCCGGCCCATCCCCTTACCGACCCTGCGGAAAATTGCCCTGCGGGACTGGATCAGCTGCCGCTCGGTGCCCCGACAGCCTTTCCCGGCGGGAAGCTTCTTGTCGATGGACTCCGAAGTCGGCCAGACAATGGCAGCTACGGGTTCGGCCGGGCCACCAACAGGCTGCCCCGCACCCACTCTTGGGTGCCAGGCCGCTGGCCCAGCCGAAACCCTTCCTGGTGTCCCAGTGGGTCATCATCATCATAGGCAGTCCCTCGTATCGAGGATGACTTGCTTCCACACCGAAAAGGGATGAGTTCACTGAAGGGCCTGATATTCCAGGTCCCGAGCTACATTTTGAAGGGTGGAAGATGCCTGTGTGTGGATTTTTTTAACGTGGGGTGGCCGTTGCACATCAGCCACCACATGGCCTTGACAGAGCTAGGTATTGGTCCAGTGGCGAGGATTAACCAAGACGACTGGAGACCAAGCTCTGCTGCACAGACCTAGTGCACACACATATCACAGTGTGGGCTGGGCCCGTGCTGACCCTGGGCCCTCATCTCTTCTGGGCCCCGAACTCTCGCCTCTCCCAGGCCCTGATCACGTCACTCCACGATCACTCGCCGCTCCTGCGCCCCGACCTCGCCGCTCCTGTTGCACCTGCCCACGCTCCAATCACTGACCTGGACCTTGGTGACGTCCAATCCAGTTGCCCTCTTCACAGCCGTCGCTATTTAGCACTCGCTGTACCTTGATTGAGTGCCACTAAAGTGGCTGCAGAGCTCGCAGTGGCCCTCCCCTTTAACTGAAGGGGAGGGATGTTGTGACGCGTCAGCACGGCGCTGATGACTCGGAGCAGCGGTCGAACCGACAAGAGTGGCACTTCCGCCCTGCTCCTGATCCGACATCCGCCCTGCTGCAAAAAATAAATAAAGCACTGAATTTTGCTGGATTCCCCACCCTAAAACACTTAAAAAATGGTAAGTGTGCCCTGTTTGGGGAGGAGGGCAATTTTGCCCCCCCCCCCACCTCTGTCTGAACAAATGCAAAAGTCCTGCCAACAATTGCTATGTGGCAGAAAACAATTGTCATGTAAGCTGTAAAATACATAGGGATTCGAGCAGTGACCTCAGAGATCCTGCCTGCATCTTCCCCCACGCTGACTATTATTATCTCAGGTGCAAGTGGTGTCACTGTTGTAACATAGGAAACACAGCAGCCAATCAAGGTCCCACAACAGCAACGAGATAAATGAACAGATAATCTGTTTTTCGGTGTTGGTTGAGGGATAAAAATTGGTCTCAAACTGGGGAGAAATTCACTGCCCTTCCTCAAAATAGAGCCACGGGATGTTATGCATCAACTTGAGACGACAGACTGGGTCTCAGTTTAATGTCTCATCTGAAAGTCAGCACTTAAGATCGTGCAGCACTCCTTCAGTACTGCCTAGATTTTGTGCTCGAGTCTCTGGAGGGGGCGAGGAAGTGAAAAGAAGTGGAAAGAACTTTAAAAAAATTCCCTGAGCATTTTATATTGGCTGCAATCTCTAAATCTTGCCACATCAAACACCATTTCGTACCCAAGTGGAATGCCCCCATTGCCATTCTTGAGCTGGTGCCTTCGAAGTACACAAATATGTCCCAGGGCGTTTCATCCATCGACATTCCCTGCATTCCTTTCAGAAATGATCTGGCTTCCACCTCAGAGAATGAGGACACTTGCTTTTTCCATCTAACCACATATCGCAAGAATCATTAACATTCTGAGTGTCACCATTGATCAGAAACTTAACTAGACCAGCCACACAAATACTGTGGCTACATGAGCAGGTTAGGGGCATGTTATTCTGCAGCAAGTGTCTCATGTCCTGACTCCCCAAAGCCTTTCCACCATCTGCAAGGCACAAGTCGGGAGTGTGATGGAATATTCCCCACCTTCCTGGGTGAGTGCAGCTCCAACAACACTCAAGAAGCTCAACACCATCCAGATCAAAACAGCCAACTTGATTGGCACCCCATCCACTACCTTAAACATTTACTCCCTCACCACTGGTGCACCCGTGGCTGCAGTGTGTACCATCTACAAGATGCACTGCAGCAACTCGCCAAGACTTCTTTGGTAGCTCCTCCCAAAACACGACATCTACTACCTTGAAGGACAAGGGCAGCAGGCGCATGGGAGCACCACCACCTCCAACTTCCCCTCCAAGTCACACACCATCCTGATTGGGAAATAATCGCCGTTCCTTCATCGTCGCTGGGTTAAAATCCTGAAACTCTCTCCCTAACAGCACTGTGGAAGTACCTTCACCACACGGACTGCAGCGGTTCAAGAAGGCGGCTCACCACCACCTTCTCGAGGGTAATTAGCGATGGGCAATAAATGCTGGACTTGCCTGCAATGCCCAAATCCCGTGAATTAAAAAGAGCACTTACATTTAGATAACCCTTTTAATGTGGCAAAATATCCCACAGTGCTCTGCAGTTGGGGGTCAAACCTGAACAGGAGCAAATAGGAAATTAGGGGAGGTGTCCAAAAGCACAGTCAAAGATGTAGCTTTAGCCGAGCATTTGTGGAGAGAGATAGTCTAGGATGAGGTAGTCTAGAGAGAAAGTTCCAGAGTGTGGATGCAAAATAGCTAAAGGCTCTGCCACCAATAGTAATGAGAAGGGAGGAGGAATGTGCAGTAAGACAGTGAGTGTGGAAGAATGTAGAGTGAGAGGAGGCAGCAGACAGAGGGAGGAGTGAGGGTAGGTAAGGATGAGGACTTCAAATTCAATGCGCTGAGGAGCCAATGGAGATCAGTAAGGACTCAGGATAGAGTTAAATAGCACTTAGTGCAGGCAGTGGAGTTGGGGTTGAGGTGGAGTTTATGGAAAGTGGAGGTAGGGAGAACAGCTAAGAGAGCATTAGAAAGGTTGACTCTGGACTGGACAAAGGGTTTCAGGAGCATTGCGAGTGAGTTAGGATTGATGGGTAAGATGGAAGCTTTAAGCCTTGGTGGCAGACTGGACGTGAAGTTCGAAGCTCAACTCGGAGTCAGGCAGGATACCCAAGTTGCATAAGATAGGATCGAGCTTTACTGGGGTCAGGGGTGAAAGGTGAAGGGTTTACATAAGAACATAAGAAATAGGAGCAGGCATAGGCCATTTGACCCCTCGAACCTGCTCCACCATTTAATAAGATCACGGCTGATATGATCATGGACTCAACTCCACTTCCCTGCCCGCTCCCCGTAACCCTTTACTCCCGTCTTGCTCAAAAATCTTTCTATCTCCACATTAAATATATTCAATGACCCAGCCTCCACAGCTCTCTGTGGCAGAGAATTCCATAGATTTACAGAAG
Source organism: Pristiophorus japonicus (assembly GCF_044704955.1). Taxonomy (NCBI): domain Eukaryota; kingdom Metazoa; phylum Chordata; class Chondrichthyes; family Pristiophoridae; genus Pristiophorus; species Pristiophorus japonicus. Next base: position 53,719,691 of record NC_091990.1, read on the forward strand.
AAATTCCTCCTCATCTCAGTTTTAAATGGGCAGCCCCTTATTCTGAGACTATGTCCCCTAGTTTTAGTTTCCCCTATGTGGAAATATCCTCTCTGCAGCCACCTTGTCGAGCCCCCTCATTATCTTATATGTTTCGATAAGATCACGTCTCATTTTTCTGAACTCCAATGTGTATAGGCCCAACCTATCTTCATAAGTCAACCCCTTCATCTCCGGAATTAACCTAGTGAACCTTCTCTGAACAGCCTCCAATGCAAGTATATCCTTTCTTAAATACAGAGACCAAAACTGTATGCAGTACTCCAGGTGTGGCCTCACCAATACCCTGTACAGTTGTAGCAGGACTTCTCTGCTTTTATACTCTATCCCCCTTGCAATAAAGGCCAACATTCCATTTGCCTTCCTGATTACTTGCTGTAACTGAATACTAACTTTTTGTGCTTCATGCACAAGGACCCCCAGGTCCAAAGAGGCTGTCTTTAGCCAATGTAGAGCTGCAGAAAATTCTGTTGCCATGAAATGGCTCACAACTGTTCCTCCAGACAAAGTGTTGCCATAGCAATAGCAAAGAAAACATTTGATTAAATTACAGTAATTCCAGTCCAACCTCTGCGAGATGCCCAAAAAATAATTAATCTAATAGGTATATAATTTATCCACCACTAGGAAAATCACATTGTACAACTAACAGAAAAAATATTTAGTCAAGTGATTCAATTCCAAGTTTAGATATTTTAAATACCATTAATTTCTCTTACATTATGCATATTTTGTTTTAGAATATTTTTGAAATTGATATTTAACATCTCTAATTTAAAAACAATAGATTTTGCGGCGCTGATATACCTACCCCTTGTTATAACTCCTTCGAGGCGGATGATGTTTGAGTGATCAAACTGTCCCATGACACTTGCTTCTGTCAGGAAGGTGCGCTTCTGTTTCTCCGAGCAGCCAACTTTCAGCGTTTTGATGGCCACTGGGAGCTCCCTCTTACTGGGGAGCTTAAGACAACCTCTGCAAACCTCCCCAAACTCTCCTGCAGGAGACAACAGACTTTGTTAGCAGAGCTACCTCGACTACCTGTGTTATGTGGGGTGGGGGGGTCATTGCCGTGTCTTGGTGTGGGCTTGGGATGTTGGTTCGCAGGTACATGGTCGAGGGGGTTGCCATTATGCGTCTGTGTGGTAGGAAGGGGATGTCACTACATGCTTGCCTAAGGGCTTGGGGAACATGCCCACTTGTTTGTGTGTGGGTAGGGGGATGATGCTTCATGTTTGCGTCAGGAGACGAGTTGTCACTATGCATTTACCAGGGGATGGGATTTTATTGTTTACACTTGTTGTGTGTGTGGCGGGGAGGGGGGAGGTGTCGAAGGGATCGTATTACCTGTTTGTGAGGGAGGGGGATGGTCCTACTTGTTTGTGGAGGGGACTGGAGACTCTCATTTGTGGCTTTAGCACAGGGCAATGTTACTATGCATTTACCTGTTATTAAGCATTTACATGGAGGGTGGGGAAGGAAGGGGGTTTCACTAATATTTGCTTGAGGGAAGGGGCATGTCATTATGTGTTACACTCAAAAGAGGGAGATGTTCTGTCATTCTATAACAGGACAACCCTCCCTCCCCCCATCTCATACAGAAAACATGAACGGTTTTAAAATAAAATGCATCAGGGTGAGATTGGAACACATTATATGGAGAATTTGCAGACATGTGTAGCATTCTATCTTGCTTTGGTATCACACTGCCATGAACAGGCATATTTTAAGTGAAATCTTAAACACAGCTGCTTAATTCGGCTGCGGAAATCATTGTAAACTACAGAGTGCAGCAACACATCCAGCCTACTCAGTTGATGGGATGCATAATACCAAGTGTTCTGAGAGACATGTAGCTTTTCAACCAATATCAACACCTACGGTATTCAGAGACACGGTCCACCGGATGTTATTAAAATATCCGGTAAAAGTCAGATTTTGCAAGGATTGCCCTGGGAGCGGTGCCAACTTTGCCAGCGGTGCCTCGAGGTAAATGTGGTGCCACTGCTGCTTCTGGGGCAGCGAGACCCACCCTATGGGATTTTTTTGTTTTTGCTAGCACTGTGATAGTAATGTGAATGTTATCGGTGGTTCAGTCTGGCATTTACCCTGGTCACAGGCAAGCTCAGCACTGATCGTCGCTGCACAGCCAGTGCGCACAGTCCATTGCAACAACAACTTGTATTTATGTAGTGCCTTTAAGGTAGTAATTTTTCCCAAGGTGCTTCCTAGCAGTGTTATAAGACAAAACAAATACATTTGACACCGAGTCACATAAGAAGAAATTAGGGCAGGTGACCAAAAGCTTGATCAAAGAGGTAGGTTTTAAGGAGCGTCTTAAAGGAGGAAAGAGAGGCGGAGAGGTTTAGGGAGGGAGTTCCAGAGCTTGGGACCCAAGCAACTGAAGGCATGACCACTAATGGTTGAGCAGTTATCAGGGATGCTCAAGAGGGCAGAATTAGAGGAGCGCAGACATCTCGGGTGGTTGTGGGGCTGAAGGAGATTACAGAGATAGGGAGGGGCGAGGCCATGAGGGATTTGTAAACAAGGATGAGAATTTAAAATCGAGGCATTGCTTAAGCAGGAGCCAATATAGATCAGCGAGCACAGAGGTGATGGGTTGAATGCTCAGCCTACCCATGCTGGTAAGTGATGTGGCTTCTTGGTCACTGGCTTATAGGAACCTTCTCCAACTACTGGCCAAAAATGAAAGCTGCAAATCCTGACTTTGTAGCATTTTTGTATGCACATGTATTGAGTTAGGAGAACCCCCTCCTCCCACTTTAGCTCTTCCTGCCCAAAGCCCAGCCAGATAGCTGAGCAAATGAGCTGCTCCCAGAGATCTGTCAATCCTGCACTGAAAGTGATGGACTGGACATAATGCAAGACGAATCTTAGGGATCACTGCTCTGCAAAGAAGTACCTGACCTATCAGTGCTGACTCACCACAATAGACTGATTGAGATAAATGTCTCATCAAGTAGGAAATTGTGCAAACTCGTTAAGATCCACCGCAATATAGAAACTTAGAAAATAGGTGCAGGAGTAGGCCATTTGGCCCTTCAAGCCTGCACCTCATCTTCTACTCTCATTCTTTCCCAGGAATTGAACCCAAGCAATTCCTTAACTCACTCAATTTTCCTTTATCCCGACAGAGAGTGGATCTACAGTATAGGTTTCCAAACTGAGGTCCCTGGACCCCATGGTCTCCTTGAGACGATCATGCCTGATTCACAGGCCTTCAGATTTCAGGCCGCTGGTCATCAGATTCCGCTTTGTTGGTTGACTTAAGAGCAGGTTATTTCTATTGTTCGAAAACACTTTCTGCAGTGATGGCATTTTTCTCCTCTTTGGGTAGCTGCCTTGGTCTCCCAGAAGCAAGGGTGTGGGTTCCTGGGAGTGCCAGTATTTGCAGAGAACTTGTTGTCACCTAATCACAATTTCATGATGCACCTAGTTCTCATTCCAATTGTTTTCAACCATGGCAGAGACCGGAGTCTCTGAGTTGAACAAGATACTGGTACTCCCTTGTACTGTGCTGAAGATGTAATAAAATGGCCAATACCTCCTCCAATAACTCTCTCAATTTTGATGCAGGAAAGGTCCAGCTCTTTGGCAAAAAGGTACACTGCTTGGATGGGGTCTTCGCAGGTATCTGGATCAATATAGGTTCTTCGACTTGGAATCTTAACTGTAACAAAAAAAAAACAGTGCACATTCATACAGAGGTACAGACAAGCACCCAATGTCATCAAAATAATTCAACAAGTTGGTGCAGGGGTCAGGCTGAGCTGACTGGACTTGCCCAAGATTGACTGGTATTGCCCTTTACAAACTACGAGTAACAATCTCAGTACAATGCAGCCCATGTAGACGATCCCTCAAGGACATGAATCTAGGGTGCCGCTCCAGTGCAGTGTTGAATCAGGGATGCATTGTTTGGCTAAACCGAGGGCCCACCTGCTTGTTCGGGTGCACATAAAAGAGCCCATGCCACTATTTTAAGAACAACAGATTCGCTCAGCGTCCTGGACAATGTCCATCCCTCAACCAATACCCCAAGCAGAGCAACTGTCCATTGCTGCCTGTGGGATCTTGCTGTGTGTAATTGTCTGCCGTACGTAACAGTTCAAAAAAGTATTGAATTGGCTGTGAACGCTTAGAGATGTCCTGAGGATGTGATAAAAATCCAATATAAATGCAATTTCTTTCTTAACATATCAAAGCCATCTCATTATTTCTCTTGTGTTCCTTACAGAGCCCACACCATCTCTTCTCAGTTCTTTGACCAGCTAAAGTCAATTTAACATATATTTCCAATCAGAGAAGGAAATACTTCTCGCGCATATATACATCTGCAGATGCCTTTACTTAAGGTACATACGCTTCCTGACCATCAGCTCTCTCTTTCATCCCAATTCATATTTCATTTACTTACTCATTTCAATCGGAAAAATGTGATATACCACAGGGTTCCATTTCTTAATCCAGGTCAGGCAGATGAGGTTGGGAAAGTTAGCGAACTGCAGGACGTCGAAGGAGAAGTGCAGTTAGTGAGTAATCTATATTTCTTCGTTGAACCTCCTACCTGATAAACAGTAAGCCTGGGGTTTAGCACTCAAAATACAAAATGCTGAGAGATGGAGGCGTCCCTGCAGAACTGGGTGACCACTGCCAAAGGAAAGGAGGCAGTGACTGGACAAGGGTTAAAGGCCAAAGCTAAATCATTTGCTGAAAGCACAGGTCTTGTACTTGTATCCTCAAATAGATGGCTGTGACAGAGGCATAACATTGTACTTGACCATTCCAACACTCCTGGCTGGCCTCCCACATTCTACCCTACGTAAACTAGAGGTGATCCAAAACTCGGCAGCCCGTGCCCTAACTCGCACCAAGCCCCGCTCACCCATCACCCCTGAACTCGCTGACCTATATTGGTTCCCGGTTAAGCAATACCTCGATTTCAAATTTCTCATCCTTATTTTCAAATCCCTCCATGGCCTCGCCCCTCCCTATCTCTGTAATCTCCTCCAGCCCCACAACCCCCCTCCTCTAATTCTGCCCTCCTGAGCATCCCTGATTATAATTGCTCAACGATTGGTGTTCATGCCTTCTGTTGCCTGGGCCCCAAGCTCCGGAACTCCCTGCCTAAATCTCACCTCTCTATCTCTCTTTCCTCCTTCAAGACACTCTTTAAAGCATATCTCTTTGACCAAGCTTTTGGTCACCTGCCCTAATTTCTACTTATGTGGCCCGTTGTCAAATGTTTTATCTCATAACGCTCCTGTAAAGGGCCTTGGGATGTTTCACTACATTAAAGGTGCTATATAAATACAAATTGTTGTTGTACATTAAAAAGCTGAGAGAAAAGCAGATCCCAATATGATGTCTGCTTGTTCAACAATTGATCTTTTTTTCTTCTTTGCTAAGTACTCCGTTGATGACATTTAAAATTGCAACATGACCAGCAATTATTTTTTTAAAGAGTTCCACAAGATAGCAATGTGGCTAGAAGAGAGAAATGAAAGGAGTACGTTTCTGTCCTGGAGTGTGTCAATATGACAGGCACAAACAAAACAAAGTTACTTATTATTTGCAAAAGCAAGAAGCCAAGTTCTTTCTTTGGAGCCAATCTTAACCTGCTCGAAATTCAATAACAAGCAGATCCCAATGCTTGGATGACCTCAGCTCTGTTTTCCAAGTGACTGTAGAGGATCAATGACCAGCACTGGTGCATTGATCAGAAAATTGTGATCATTGCGGACATCCTAAAACATGTAAACCTAGCTTTCAGCCTCCAAATATGCCACCAGTACAGTCTATGGACCAAACTGTGATTAAAAACTTCAACTATGTGAATCCGAATCTTATATGCACCAGATGACAACTGGCCAGGCCACTCTCCTTGATGCAGTTCACATGCAGATTGCCGCCTGAAGATGCCTCTCATTCAGGGCTGAGACGCACACTTGAAAAACGCACACTGAGCCAAGGTACTGGAGGTGGCTGATGGTCATGGATTCAAACCCCATCAGAAGTCAGGAGAGGAAGGGAAAAATTGGCAGAAAAAGGGAAAAAAAGAAAATTTTTCAAATGTACTCTATGGGATTCACTTTTCATTGACATATATATAATTTTGTAAACATTGTTTTCTCTCCTTCTTCGTGCAGTGTCAATGCATTAAGCAATCTGTCGGAAGACAGGTACTCCCAGGCTTTGAACAACAGTGCTCTACAGCTACCGACAATGTCCTATTTGATAGGCCTGACCAATTTCCTTCATTGTCCACAGGAAATCAGCTGGTTTCTGCTCAGTATCTCCTGATAGTATCACACTTGCGAGGAGGAATTCACCAATCTGGGGAGTTGGAGGTCCAAACCTGCATCACAGCAGCAGAGAATAGACGTGCACTGTGCCCCCATCCAGCCCTCGCACGGTCCTGATTTATAAACATTCTCGCTATGCTGCACCTTCTGTGCACGCAAAGGACCAAGCCAATTTTGAACCTTATCTCTCAAACAATGCCTTTGCTGTTTATGGGTGCTTGCTTTATTTCAAATTGGCTGCTGCCTTTCTCTACATTACAACGTTGACTACTCTATGAAAAGTATTCCTTTGACTGTCCTGAGGTTGTAAAAGGCGCTATACATAAGAACATAAGAACATAAGAATTAGGAACAGGAGTAGGCCATCTAGCCCCTCGAGCCTGCTCCGCCATTCAATAAGATCATGGCTGATCTGGTCGTGGACTCAGCTCCACTTACCCGCCCTCTCCCCGTAACTCTTAATTCCCATATTGGTTAAAAATCTATCTATCTTTGACTTGAAAACATTCAATGAGCCAGCCTCAACTGCTTCCTTGGACAGAGAATTCCACAGATTCACAACCATCTGGGAGAAGAAATTCTTTCTCAACTCGGTTTTAAATTGGCTCCTCCGTATTTTGAGGCTGTGCCCCCTAGTTCTAGTCTCCCTTACCAGTGGAAACAGTCTCTCTGCCTCTATCTTGTCTATCCCTTTCATGATTTTAAATGTTTTTATAAGATCATCCCTCATCCTTCTGAACTCCAACGAGTAAAGACCCAGTCTACTCAATCTATCATCATAAGGTAACCCCCTCATTTCTGGAATCAGCCTAGTGAATCGTCTCTGTACCCCTTCCAAAGCTAGTATATCCTTCCTTAAGTAAGGTGACCAAAACTGCACGCAGTACTCCAGGTTCAGCCTTACCAATACCTTATACAGTTGCTGCAAGACCTCCCTGCTTTTGTACTCCATCCCTCTCGCAATGAAGGCCAACATTCCATTCGCCTTCCTGATTACCTGCTGCACCTGCAAACTAACCTTTTGGGATTCATGCACAAGGAGTTTTATTATTTGAAGGGGCTGCTCCTGAAATTCTGGCTGCACTTCAGTCCCACTCTCCTGATCTTTGGGCACCCTGTGCGGAGGGGAGCGGGTAGGTCCGAAGGCCTCCTCGTAGGACTGCTCCTGGGCACGGCCAAGGGTGCCATCAGCCGGTCCAGGCAGCGGGCGGTCGAGGGGGTCGTTCAACCTGACTGCCTGCCTCTCTTCCGCTCTTACATCCGGTCCAGGGTGTCCTTGGAGATGGAGCACGCGGTGTCCACCGGTACGCTCGCGGCCTTCCGCGAGAGGTGGGCACCGGAGGGACTGGAGTGCATCATCACGCCCGGCAACCAAATTTTAATTTGATTTTACGTTTTAAAGTTTAATTTGTTTTAATTGCCGGTGCTTTTAGTGTCTCCCTTCCCTTTATAGGGGGCACTGGGGAAAAATTTGATTTTAGTGCCCAAAAAAAAAAAGAAAAACACAAAAAAAAAGGAAAAAAAGGGCCTTGTAAATGTCTGGTGTGTCACCCAGTTCGGGTGGCACGGTTTAATGTTTTGTTTTACAGATAATCTCTAAAAGAGTTTCATGCACAAGGACCCCCAGGTCCCTCTGCACCACAGCATGTTGTAATTTCTCCCCATTCAAATAATATTCCCTTTTACTGTTTTTTTTCCCCCAAGGTGGATGACCTCATACTTTCCGACATTGTATTCCATCTGCCAAACCTTAGCCCATTCGCTTAACCTATCCAAATCTCCTTGAAGTCTCTGTGAGTCCTCTATACAACCCGCTTTCCCACTAATCTTAGTGTCATCTGCAAATTTTGTTCCACTACACTCTGTCCCCTCTTCTAGGTCATCTATGTATATTGTAAACAGTTGTGGTCCCAGCACTGATCCCTGTGGCACACCACTAACCACTGATTTCCATACAAATGCAAGTTCTTTTCTATCTTTTAAAATTTCACAGGGTTGATTTTAACTCTGGTGGAAGGGGGGGAAGGGAGTGCTGATGGGCACTGCAAATACCCACCCGATGTCCTCAGTCTGAGGACTGAGCCATTTTGAGTGCCGGACCTCACTGACATTTGATCGGTGAGCTGCCGGAGCTGAACCAGCGCTCACAGGAGGCAGATCTGGCAGCTCCTCTGGTGTGCCAAGCCGGAAGGAATGAGTTAAAGGGGAGGGACAATCACAGGGGTGGGCGGAGGGAAACAGATGGGGCAGCAGCGGGTCAGGGTTCTTTTTGGGGGGCGGGGGGTGGGAATGGGAGCAGAAGGAACTATCATATTTGTCATAGCCGCACAAAATTCTGCAAAAAAGAAACATTATACTTACAACAATAACAACTTGCATTTATATAGCGCCTTTAACACAGTAAAATGTCCCAAGGCGCTTCACAGGAGCGTTGTCAAACATAAGGAGATATTAGGGTAGATGGGGTAGGTTTTAAGAACTATCTCAAAGGAGGAAAGAGAGGTAGCGAGGCAGAGAGGTTTAGGGAGGGAATTCCAGAGCTTAGGGCACAGGTAGCTGAAGGCACGGCCACTAATAGTGGAATGATGAAAATCGGGGATTACCTTCTTCTGAGTGACCCACACCGGTCCCTTTAAGGTTTGTTGCTTAAGCAGTCTGCATCATGTACCATTGAGCGGGATATGTGTTGCATACGCTCTGCCCATTGGTGTCTCAAAATTGCATCTGGGTCCTATAGAAGTCGTCGGGCCCCGATTACCATACTGAAGGTAGGTTACTGCCCGAGACAGGTAGGCACCCAGGCCGCCCATGTCAAGGCTCCAAAGAACATAGCGCCATCCACCTTGGGAGGAGAAAAGAGGCAGAAACTGAGGCACTGCCCTTTTCGGCCCTCTATTACCCCATTCCTGCTGAAGGAAGGCTCTAAATATCGTGGCCCCATGTCTATTTTTAAAAATGTGCCCATTTTCTACATGAGCAACACAACTGGAAATAAATCCATATGTAAAAGACTTCTGCCTAGCACGTGTTCAGTTTCCCAACCTCATACATCTCAAAGGATCAAAGGTATTGAAAGAAATAAAGAATGCCAGTCATTCCCTGCTGGTTTTTCTGACCTTGATAAGCTGATTTCTTTCCAAGGGGAAGAGCCAGGGATTTACAAGCAGCTGCTGTTCACTGAAATTTCCAACAATTAGCTCTTTTTGACTTCAGGGTGTGCCGATTTAGACAACTTTTCCAAAAGGAGTACCTGAGCAGTGGCCTTAAAGCGACAGGCCGGGGGTAAAGGTGAACATGAGGGCAGAGAAGCAAAGCGGGCAGTATCACATCAGTCACTTGTAATATGTTCCGCCCGAGAACCAGTCCCACCGACTTCAACAGAACTGAACCATCGAGCGTGTCGTACAATGGTGGGCGAATGCAATTCCACCTGTTCTGGACCCAAGTCCACGTCCAATTTAATTCTGCCATCTCTATCCTAGCAGCTAAATACCACGAGTATGCCACAGGCTCCAGACCACCCATGGACAATGTCACAGGAGGTCAGCTCGTATACAGAGAAGCAAAATGTTTTTGAGAGCATGATCTGATCTCTGGTTCACACAAAGTTTATGCTTTGTACTTGATCTATATGCCAATCGGAATCTCTCCGCTAGATGACAGACTGGTAGCTTCTCAACATTTCTCTAGATCATACTCACGTGCTGAGTTCTATCAAAATATGATGGTGTAATGTCTGGTATAATGTTCCTTAATCCTCCATGAGCATGTCCATATTGATTACAGCTGCTTTCATCTTTGCACTTTAATTGTGCTGTGCAGGTCAATGCTCCACTCATACCAGCCATCTCTCAATCCAATCAATCTTTGGCTAACAGTGCACTCAATGTTGAACTCACCACCAAAGGGCATCAGTGTAATGAAGCTGCTTCACTTAGGACCAAATCAAATCATAATGATCTCATGTGCGGGAAAACAAATTACCCTTTCCTCGTTGATCGTGTGTTATAATTTTAACAGAATTTTGCAGCTCCAAGTTGAGATGCTTTTAAAAACATTATTGATTATGTCATGATTTAAAGGAGCCTTTCCGAGCAGACTGTGATAATAAACTGGATTAAGATCAGCATCGCAGCACTGCATCATTGCTATTGAATGAATCTGTAGGGAAACTGTGCCTCATAATTTCATTTGTGACTCCACGCTACAGTACAAACAGGACTTTTATTTTCATTAAATCAGTTGGTTCAGACTTCTTGTATGTGAGAAAAGTTCTCGCTCCAAAGGAACTTTCTACACAAAATAAGTTATTCGAATGTAAAGTCAATAAAAAAGGAAACATTGTTAGCAAACTATTCTCCAGCTTATGTATATCTTGGAAATAATTAAGTTTAGAGGTTTCTCAAAATATTTGTCTGTGTTCAAGAGAAGGTGCCCTTGCTTGCTTAGTTAGCCACTGGACAACGAGAACCATCAAGCCCAATTTGATCCGAGTTAAGGTGATTCATTGCAGACAGCCACGTTTGTGGTGTTCAAAACCTGTAGCTAATTTTAGACAGGGTTTCCCACAGTTCCCACAATTATCCTCCTTTCTGGGAAGCAAGATAATGCCAATGTCCACAGAGCCATATTTGTATGGTTTCTATACATGGTTGAGTAGGTTGGGCCTATACTCATTGGAGTTTAGAAGAATAAGAAGTGATCCTATTGAAACATAAAAGATTGTGAGGGGGCTTGACAGGGTAGATGCAGAGAGAATGTTTCCCCACATGGAGAAATCTAGAACTAGAGGACATAGTTTCAGAATAATGGGTTGCCCATTTAAAACAGAAATGGAGGAATTTCTTCTCTCAGAGGGTCGTGAATCTCTGGAATTCTCTACCCCAGAGAGCTGTGGAGGCTGGGTCATTATATTTAAGGTGGAGATAGACAGATTTTTGAACAATAAGGGAATCAAGGGTTATGGGAAGCGAGCAGGGAAGTGGAGTTGAGGCCAAGTTCAGATCAGCCATGAGCTTAGTGAATGGCACAGCAACTCGAGGGGCCAAATGGCCTACTCCTGCTCCTATTTCTGATGTTCTTATGTTCTAGTAAGCCCCCTGGTTTCATAGATGCCTCACTCAGATGTTCAACTGTCCAATGCGCCTCATGTGTGCAATGCACGAGGTTTGGCCTGGCTAATGGCTTCAGAGAGCGAGACCTACATCAGTAATGGGTTTTCCCCTGTATGGTCTTTGTGTTCCTAGTCATGATGAACAGAGGAGGTTGTTGAGGTAGGAGTCAAACAAGGTAATGATCAAAGTATCAGCTCCGAATCAGGCCCCTCTTTCTGATATGTTGATGACTTTCTATCATGGGAATCGTGGCAGGCTGAAAGTAAGAGACATTCAGGAGCCTGCTCTAGTCAGCTTGCATTCACTTAGTTCCGAGAATCACAGCACGGAAGGAGGCCATTCGGCCCATCTTTGTGCCGGCTCTTTGAAAGGTCTATCCAATTAGTCCCACTCCATTCCTCTATCCCCATAGCCCTGCGAAATTTTCTTTTTCAATTATATATGCAATTCCCTTTTGAAGCTTATTATTGATCCTGCTTCCACCATCCTTTCAGGCAGTGCATTCCAAACCATAACAGTAGTTAGTACATCTCATTCACCCACTGCTGGTTTTTAAACTTTTCATGTGATTGTTGGCAAGTATTGTACAATACAAACTCCTAATTGAGCGAAGAACAGAGGTGCACATTTGGGGAATAAAGGCACTTGATATAAATTCAATTTAGCAAAAAAAGAGCACAGGCAATAATTAGGATCAGGAGTAGGCCATTCAGCCCCTCAAGCCTGTTTTGCCATTCAATGAGGCCATGCCTGCTCTGTATCCTAACTCCAATCAGCGAGCTGGATTTAGGTAACGACCAATCCAGTTTCCCTCCTCCAAGACATCGCCCTCCTGCACCAGCTCGCGCTGCTCCCTGAAGTGGTATGCCTCCACGCTGCTCCCGGGCCGCCGCTCACCGCTCCTTTTATGGCCCCGACCTGCAGCTGATGGTCTCTCGCAGGTTGGAGCCTCTACGCTGCTCTACTGGTACAGCAGGAGAGGCGAGGTCGGGGCAAAGGAGCGGCGAGAGATTGTAAAGCAACATTATCGGAGCCCAGGAGCGGCGTGAGTTCGGGCCTCAGAAGAGGCGAGGGCCCAGGGGCAGCATGGGCCAGCCCACACTGCGATATGTGTGCGCACTAGGTCCGTGCAGCAGAGCTGGTCTCCAATCGTCCTGGTTAACCCTTGCCACTGGATCAAGACCTAGCTCTGTCAAGCCCGTGTGGTGGCTGGTGTGCAACGTTCACCACACGTTAAAAAAATCCACGCACAGGCATCTTCCACCCTTCAGCATGTAGTTCACGACCTGGAATATCAGGTCCTTCATTGAAACAACTGTGAACTCATCCCTTTTTGGTGTGGAAGCAGGTCATCCTCGATACGAGGGACCGCTTAAGAAGGGAAGATGTATCCTAACTCCATCCACCTGCCTTATATCCCTTAAGAGGTTTGGCTAGCAAAAATCTATCCATCTCAGATTTAAAATGATTAATTGAGCCAACATCTACTGATTTATGTGGGAAAAGAGTTCCATACTTCTGCCACCCTGTGTGTGAAGAAGTGCTTCCTAACTTCTCTCCTGAATGGCCTGGGTCTGATTTTAAGGTTATGTTCCCTTGTCCTAGACTCCATCGATCCTATCAATTCCTTTCAAAATTCTAAAAATCTCAATCAAATCACCCTTAACCATGTATATTCCTGGAAATGCAAGCCTAGCATATGTAAGCTCGCCTTGTATTTTAACCCTTGGAGCACTGGTAATATCCTGGTAAATTTGCACTCCCTTTTATATTCTAGCCCTCTAGTTATAACGGCAAATATTCCATTTGCCTTTTTGATTAGTTCTGGTACCCAACGACTATATTTTAGTAATCCCTAAATCTCTTTGGATCTCAACTCTTCCTAGCATTTCACCATTTAAAAATACTTGGATCTATCCTTTTTTTGTCCAAAATGATTGACCTCACACTTATCTCCGTTGAAATCCATCTGCCACAGGTTTTGCCCAGAAAATTAATCTATCAATGCCTCTTTGTAATTTTATGTTCCCGACTACAATACCAACTATGTCACCAATCATTGTGTCATCGCCAAACTTGGATATAAGGCGCTCTATTGCGTTATCCTAGTCATTAATAAATATAGTGAATAGTTGAGGCACCAGCACAGATCCCTGTGGAACACCCCTAAGTCACTTCCTTCCAATCTGGGCGCATAGCTTTTATCCCTACTCTATGGGCTGGATTTTCTGGTCCTTTGTGCTCCGGGTTTCGCCCCGGAGCGGCATGAAAGGAGGTGGTGAGGTGTCCTGCACCCCATCGAGATCCTCCGGTTAGGTTTTGCGGCGGTGCGGAGCAGCACTGCCGGGAAGAGCTGCGCCGAATGTACAACACCTCTGGTTGCGACACCAGCGCGAGTTTGAGCTCCTACCCGACCCGTCCTCCTGGAAGTGCGCTCGCAATGATCGCCTGGGAAATCAGAGCAGTCCAGCATAGGCGGTGGCACAGAGGAAGCTAAAGTACTCCAAAAGTAAGTGCCAGTGTTTGTTCTTTTCATTTTTTTTAGCGATTTGTGTTGTGGTGGTGTGGGTAATGTTTTGGGAATGTTTTTGTTTTTTTATTAAATAGGATCCCCCCCCCCAGGCGTCTCTCGGAGCGCACACGGCCCAGCTCTTTAGTTCACGAATTTCCCATCCTTGCGCCTCGAGAGGTGTACAACGCCTCCCTTCGTGCTGCGTCCCCTGACGCAGGACCCAGATGCCCAAACTTACCTACTGAAGCGCAAACTATTGCCGGCCGGTAACTTTCCCGGCCCGCCTCCGTTTTCGCCCCGAAAGCAGAAAAGCCTAAAATCCAGCCCGAGATCTTCTACTGTCTAACCAATCTCCTAACCAGGTCAGTAATTTGCCTTCAATTCCATGAGCTTTAATTTTAGCTCACAGTCTCTTATGTGGAACCTTATAGAATGCCTTCTGGGAGTCCATATAAACTAGATCCATATAAACATTCCCCTGTCTACTACTTTAGTTTATTGCCCAAAAGAATAAATTAGGTTCACTAGACATGACCTGCTCCATGTTGGCTCTCTCTAATCAGCTCAAATTTCTTTCAGTGCTCAGTCACTCAGTCCTTAATTACAGATTCCAATAACTTCTCCATGACAGATGTTAGGCTAACAGGCCTATAATTTCCTGATTCCTCTCTCTTGCGTTTCTTAACTAAAGGAGTTAGATTTGCAATTTTCCAATCTAACGTGCTAATTCCTGAAATGAGAGAGGTTTAAAAGATTATGGCTAAAGCATGTGCAATTTCCTCACCTACTTCTTTTAAAACCCTTAAGTGGAAACCATCAGGTCCTAGGGATGTGTCAGTCTTTAGTGCCATTACTTTTTCTAATACTGTTTTCTTGCTTACGTTGACATTAGTGAATTAGTGAATTAGTGAGTTATTATTAGTTTACCTAGAATATCAGGTATATTATCCTCTTCCTCTACTGTGAAGTCTGGCACAAAGTAATTATTCAATAAGTCTGCCATTTCTTTATTTTCATTTGCAATATAAGGAGCCCCCATTATCCATGCCTGCTCTTTGTCTTTTTGCATCAGCTGTGGCTCAGTTGGTAGCATCCTCGCCTCTGAGTCAGAAGGTTGTGGATTCAAATCCCACCCAGGGACTTGAGCATGAAAATCTAGGTTGACATTCCAGTGTAGTGCTGAGGGAGAGCTGCACTTTCGGAGGTGCCGTCTTTCAGATGAAACGTTAAACTGAGGCCCCATCTGCCCTCTCAGGTAGACGTAAAGGATCCCATGGCATTATTTCAAAGAAGAGCAGGGGAGTTATCCCTGATGTCGTAACCAATATTTATCCCTCAATCAACATCACAAAAACAGATTATCTGGTCATTATCACATTGCCATTCATGGGAGCTTGCTGTGCACAAATTGACTGCCACGTTTCTTACATTACAACAGTGACCACACTTCAAAACATACTTAATTGACTGTAAAGTACTTTGGATGCCCAGTAGCCATGAAAGGCGCTATATAAATGCAAGTCTTTCTTTTTCTTTTGATATAATTCTCAAGACCTGTGTTAATCTTGATAGCTCTCACAAGTGGCTCACTTTCACCTTCTCAATGGCAATTAGGGATGGGCAATAAATGCTGGCTTTGCCAGCAATGCCCACGCCCAAGGAAGGAATAAAACAAAGTTTAATTTTCATATTGATTTTTGCAGCTCTTACTAACTATCTTGCCTTCCTTTGCTGTTCTTTTATCTCTTCCAGATTTAGACTTTGGAACCAAAAACACAACTTCTTAAATTTGCAGATGATACCAAATTGGAGGGATAGTTAATACTGAGGAAGGCAGCAACAAATTACAGGAAGACATTAATAAACTTGTAGAATGGGCATATAATTTGCAACTGAAATTCAACCCAGATAAACTTGACTATTACATTTTGGTAGGAAAAATAGGGAGATCACTTATTACTTGGAGGGTGCGAGTTTGGGTGGGGTAGAGGAACAAAGGGATCTCGGAGTACAAATACACAAATCATTAAAACACAGGTTAATAAGGCCACAAGAAAAGCAAACCAAGCACTAGGGTTTATTCCTGGAGGGATAGAATTGAAAAGTAGTGAAGTTATGCTAAACTTGTATCGAACCTTGGTTAGACCACACTTGGAATACTGCCTACAATTCTGATCACCAGGGGCACTGGAGAGGATGCAGAGAAGATTTACAAGGATGATACCAGAAATGCAAGGTTATACGTATCAAGAAAAGATGAGCAGGCTGGGTCTCTTTTCGCTTGAAAAAGAAGGCTGAGGGGTGATCCAATAGAGGTCTTTAAAATTATGAAATGTTTGGATAGCATGGATACAGAGAGAGTCTTTCTACTTGTTGGGAAGAGCATAACTAGAGGCCATCAATATAAGATAGTCACCAAGAAATCCAATAGGGAATTCAGAAGAAACTTCTTTACCCAAAGAGTGGTGAGAATGTGGAACTTTCACAGGGAGTGGTTGAAGCGAATAGTCTAGATGCATTTAAGGGGAGGCTAGACAAACACATGAGGGAGAAGGGAATAGAGGATTATGCTGATAGAGTTAGATGAGGAAAGAGGGGAGGAGGCTCGAGTGGAGCATAAATGCAGGCATGGACTGGTTGGGCCGAATGGCCTGTTTCTGTGCCGTATATCCCGTATAATCCTATGTAGTCCCCTGGATCTAAACTATTTTTTGCATTTCTGTATGCTCTTTCCTTTAGTTTTATGTTATCTTTCACCTCTTGTATCGCCCATGGCTGTTTTATTTGGTAAGTAGAACTCTTGCTCCTTAGGGCTATATACTGGTCCTATATTAACCCAAATTCTTTTTTGAACACCTCCCACTGTTCACCTGTAGTTTTACCCAAAAACAATTTTGAGCAGTTTACTGTCATCAGTCAATGACAACAATTTTTTTTTTTAAAAGAGTCTTTATGCAGCAAAATGTCCCAAATCGCTTCACAGGAGCATTATTAAAACAAAATTTGACACAGAGCCACATAAGAAGATATTAGGACAGGTCAAAGAAATAAGTATTAAGGAGCGTCTTAAGGAGGAGAGAGAGGCGGAGAGGCTTAGGAAAGGAATTCCAGAGCTGAAGGCTTAGTTGCCAATGGTGGAGCAATTAAAATCAGGGATGCCCAAGAGACCAGAATTGGAGGAGCATGGAGATCTCAGGGGTTGTGGGGCTGGAGGAGATTACAGAGATAGGGAGGGGCGAGGCCAAGGAGGGATTTGAAAACAAGGATGAGAATTTTAAAATCGAGGCGTTGCCTGACTGGGAGCCAATGTAGGTCAGCGAGCACAGGGGTTGATGGCTGAACGGGACTTGGTGCGAGTTAGGATATGGAAGCAGAGTTTTGGATGAGCTCAAGTTCATGCAGGGTGGAAGATAAGAGGCTGACCAGGAGAGTATTGGAATATTTAAGTCTAGAGGTATCAAAGGCATGGATAACAGTCTCTATTTCATCCCATTAAAGTTAGCCGTATCAAAATCTCGAAACTTAGTACGTGTGTTAGGTTTCTTCTTTTCAAACCTAACATTGAATTTGATCATATTATGAACACTGTACATAAATGTTCTCTCACTGCTAAATTATTAACTGAATCTGGCTCATTACTCATTAGAAAATTTAATATGGCCTGTTACTAAATCTTTCCAGCCTGTTACGAGAACACAAGCTGAAAAGCAATCTGACACTGGATATAGAACGATCTCTCATTCATGAGAACACCAATGATACGAATAGTACCAATTACTGGAGAAACAACTCATTCGATGGAACAGGATGAATTAATGTCTGCATTAAATATCATCCCGGTTTGAAAAAGTGATTACATTTAGAGCTGCTTCATTACTGATGCAGATTTCTGGCTAGTTATAATTACATTTCATTAATTATGCATCGAATTGTTGTGAAAGTACAGAGGCACAATGCATTTGAGCACTGTGATGTGGTGGCCCAGAGGGCTGAGGCACACTCCATGCTATTGTGGGAATATGCCCACTGGAAGCTCAGCATTCCTGGTAGGAGACGGGGAGAATTAGAGTCACTCTTGGACAGGAGCCCCCACAACAGAATTTGACTGGTCTATGGCGAGTTAGCTGATCTGAATAGAGGAGCCCCTTGGGTTACGGATGTCAGCCGGAGGCCCTGCTGCCAATCTCTGCCCTGTGAATCCTGTCGAAGATTTTTTGTGTGGGCGTCAAGTGAGAACAAAAGTGGGATTGACTGTAAAGCTCGCCTCCCCCCAGCCACAGTTATACAGCTCAGTGTCTAGGCTTACAGAGCAAGATCGGCACACGCGCACATTGTACCAGAGGAATGCAGGTGCCCACACGACCACATCTGGAGAATTGGCATTATTATTGGTGAAAGAAAGAGTGAAACAGGGAAAAACAACCCACCAAATATGAGCAGATTTATGCACTGTGTGATGTCAGCGCTCCATTAGTTAAATGGGAAAGCACCTGGTCGGTCACTGCTGTGTAGTACTAGAATCGGGAGCTCGGAATTGGGAGGGGGATCAGAGAATCCTATGTCCCACTACTCAATAAAACAGTGCTTGGATGCACCAATATGCTGCAGCACCACACCCCTCTTGCTGTTCCAGGATACTGAATGTGCCACTTCAAATATTGAGTTCCCTTTCCTGAGAGGAAAAGGAACCAAACTGCCAGCTTCTGAACTGAGAGCATCAACATCATAGGCCGTCCCTCAGAATCGAGGGGGCTGTAACACAACGTGGCCATCCTGTCCCTCGGTCCATGCTGACTCAGAGTGACAACGTTGCTGAAGGAGGTAATAGGGAAGATTTCCTCTTTGTACTCTGACCACACTGCTGCACTATTTAAATGGCCAGAAGATCAGAGACTTTGCACGTCCAAATCTTTGTTATACACTGCAGGAAGGCGAGGGTCTGCACCAGTGACAGGCACAAAGTGCTCATGCTTGGATTGCTAATGGAATGACAATCGTGTCATTTAGAAACATGGCTACAATGTCACTGCACATTGTGCAGAGTGTAAAACTCCGCACAGGTCCTTCACTGAAAGTTTCACAGAGAATGCTCCTTCTGTTTGAAGTTGGCCAAGAAAGGACTAACTGGAAGGATTAAAATGGATGAAAAAGTACAAGAATAGTTTCTTAAATCTCTCATTACTTTGGGTAACTTTCCTTGGGGCAGGTTTTAGTGATGGTATTTAAGTATGTGCAGATGCTTTTCATAAGACTTCAAGGTGCCTTTGGCAGTGGCCAAGTTAAGACTGGAAAATTGGACCTCGTGTCCAATTAACTGTTTAGCCACCACTCGCTCCTATTAGCTAGGCCTTCCCTGAACCCTGGTGATAAGGCCATACCAATGCCACTCATAGGAAAAAATCAAAAGGACATGAAGCTAGAACCTCTACTTTTTTGCATGCTTAACGCCTACTTAATGCCCATTTTCCTGCTGAAGTGACGTATAACGCCCATATATCACCCATTTTGGCACAAAATTGAAACTGGCGGACATTTTTCGGAAACTTATTGCCAAGTGTTACTTTCCCCATGTACTTAACGGCAAAAGAAATTATTACCACACGCCCACTTTTTTTGGGCAGAATCAGCATAATGGGTGAATTCAATGCTCATAATATCGCCCAGCGTTACTTTCCACACGGATTTAACGACGAAATTCAATATTAACACCCGCCCACTGATTTTTGTCGTAAAGAGCATATTTACCCAAACTAATGGCCATGGAGATCGCCCATCGTCAATTTCACCACTTCGCACACATTTCGCCCACAATATCACTCGCTCAAAGAACCGCCCACAAAAAGTGGAACTAACTGAGATGAATCACAGCACAATGGATGTTGTAGATCACATGTCGCGCCTTTAAAAGGCTGCTGTGCTTCAACCTCGGCGGAGTTCGGATGTACTCTGCAGGTCGTTGAAGGTGATGTGAACAGTGACCGATTGGAATTGAATAGGTATCTTTGTCGGGACATTCATTGTTTGTGAGCAATCGGTGGAAAAAAGGGAGCTACTGCAATGGGGCCTGTCCTTTCTCACCCTCTCTTGGTGATCAAATACATGCAGCAGACTCAACATCACCGAAGGAACGCTCCACTGCATTATGTGCCCAATGTAAGAAGTGACATACAGATGAGGAGGACCAGACGTTGCACCCCCTGCAAGTACAAGGAGAAGCATTCTTACCTCGACTTGCACAACACCACCTGCCTTCGGAGACAGCGCTTCCACATCACTGAGGTATGCCAGCTGATAAGGGCAGATCTGCAGTCTGCCAGCATCATCAGTATTGCACTGTCCGTCGAGATCAAAGTCACCGCGGCACTGTCGTTCTATGACTCGGATTCTTTTTAGGCCACAGCTAGCGACATTTGCGTACTTTCTCAGCATGCCACACATCACTGCATTAGAATGCTCACTGAAGCCCTGTACGCACGCAGGAGGGACTTGATCAGCTTCCCTATGACCAGGGAGGCACAGAGTGAGAGGGCTCCAGGATTTTCCAGAATTGCAAACTTCCCCAAGGTGCAGGGAGCAATAGACTATACGCACATCGCGATGCGGGCACATTTTCTGGTTGCTGAGGTTTTCAGGAACTGCAAGGGATTCCACTCCCTGAATGTCCAACTGGTCGTCGACCCCTAGCAAATTATACTGGCAGTGAATGTTCAATTTCCGGCAGCATAGGAACATAAGAACATAAGAATTAGGAACAGGAGTAGGCCATCTAGCCCCTCGAGCCTGCTCCGCCATTCAACAAGATCATGGCTGATCTGGCCGTGGACTCAGCTCCACTTACCCGCCTGCTCCCCATAACCCTTAATTCCCTTATTGGTTAAAAATCTATCTATCTGTGATTTGAATACATTCAATGAGCTAGCCTCAACTGCTTCCCTGGGCAGAGAATTCCACAGATTCACAACGCTCTGTGAGAAGAAATTCCTTCTCAACTCGGTTTTAAATTGGCTCCCCCATTTTTTGAGGCTGTGCCCCCTAGTTCTCGTCTCCCCGACCAGTGGAAACAACCTCTCTGCCTCTATCTTGTCTATCCCTTTCATTATTTTAAATGTTTCTATAAGATCATCCCTCATCCTTCTGAACTCCAGCGAGTCAAGACCCAGTCTTATCAATCTATCATCATAAGGTAACCCTCTCATCTCCGGAATCAGCCTCGTGAATCGTCTCTGTACCCCCTCCAAAGCTTGTATATCCTTCCTTAAGTAAGGTGACCAAAACTGCATGCAGTACTCCAGGTGCGGCCTCACCAAAACCCTGTACAGTTGCAGCAGGACCTCCTGCTTTTGTACTCCATCCCTCTTGCAATGAAGGCCAACATTCCATTTGCCTTCCTGATTACCTGCTGCACCTGCAAACTAACTCCCTAAAAGAGTTTCATGCACAAGGGCCCCCAGGTCCCTCTGCACCGCAGTATGTTGTAATTTCTCCCCATTCAAATAATATTCCCTTTTACTGTTTTTTTTTCGAAGGTGGATGACCTCACATTTTCCGACATTGTATTCCATCTGCCAAACCTTAGCCCATTCGCTTAACCTATCTAAATCTCTTTGCAGCCTCTCTGTGTCCTCTACACAACCCGCTTTCCCATTAATTTTTGTGTCATCTGCAAATTTTGTTACAATACATTCTGTCCCCTCTTCCAGGTCATCTATGTATATTGTAAACAGTTGTGGTCCCAGCACCGATCCCTGTGGCACACCACTAACCACCGATTTCCAACCCAAAAAGGACCCATTTATTTCTGTTAGCCAGCCAATTCTCGATCCATGCTAATACATTTCCTCTGACTCCGCGTACCTTTATCTTCTGCAGTAACCTTTTGTGTGGCAGCTTATCGAATGCCTTTTGGAAATCTAAATACACCACATCCATCGGTACACCTCTATCCACCATGCTCGTTATATCCTCAAAGAATTTCAGTAAATTAGTTAAACATGATTTCCCCTTTATGAATCCATGTTGCGTCTGCTTGATTGCACTATTCCTATCTAGATGTCTCGCTATTTCTTCCTTAATGATAGCTTCAAGCATTTTACCCACTACAGATGTTAAACTAACTGGTCTATAGTTACCTGCCTTTTGTCTGCCCCCTTTTTTAAACAGAAGGATTACATTAGCTGCTTTCCAATCCGATGGCACCTCCCCAGAGTCCAGAGAATTTTGGTAGATTAAAACGAATGCATCTGCTATAACTTCCGCCATCTCTTTTACTACCCTGGGATGCATTTCATCAGGACCAGGGGACTTCTCTACCTTGAAATCCATTAGCCTGTTCAGCACTACCCCCCTAGTGATAGTGATTGTCTCAAGGTCCTTCCTTCCCACATTCCCGTCACCAGCGATTTTTGGCATGGTTTTTGTGTCTTCAACTGTGAAGACCGAAACAAAATAATTGTTTAAGGTCTCAGCCATTTCCACATTTCCCATTACTAAATCCCCCTTCTCATCTTCTAAGGGACCAACATGTACTTTAGTCACTCTTTTCCATTTTATATATATCGGTAAAAGCTTTTACTATCTGTTTTTATGTTTTGCGCAAGTTTACTTTTGTAATCTATCTTTCCTTTCTTTATTGCTTTCTTAGTCATTCTTTGCTGCAGTTTAAAATTTTCCCAATCTTCTAGATTCCCACTAACCTTGGCCACCTTATACGCATTGGTTTTTAATTTGATACTCTCCTTTATTTTCTTGGCTATCCATGGCTGGTTATCCCTTCTCTTACCGCCCTTCTTTTTCACTGGAATATATTTTTGTTGAGCACTATGAAAGAGCTCCTTAAAAGTCCTCCACTGTTCCTCAATTGTGCCACTGTTTAGTCTGTGTTCCCAGTCTACTTTAGCCAAATCTGCCCTCATCCCACTGTAGTCCCCTTTGTTTAAGCATAGTACGCTTGTTTGAGATACTACTTCCTCACCCTCAATCTGTATTACAAATTCAACCATACTGTGATCACTCATTCCGAGAAGATCTTTTACTCGGAGATCGTTTATTATTCCTGTCTCATTACACAGGACCAGATCTAAGATAGCTTGCTCCCTTGTAGGTTCTGTAACATACTGTTCTAAGAAACAATCCCGTATGCATTCTATGAATTCCTCCTCCAGGCTACCCCGTGCGATTTGATGTGACCAATCGTTATGTAAGTTAAAATCCCCCATGATTACTGCCGTTCCTTTTTCACATGCCTCCATTATTCCCTTGATCATTGTCCGCCCCACCGTGAAGTTATTATTTGGGGGCCGATAAACTACGCCCACCAGTGACTTTTTCCCCTTACTATCTCTAATCTCCACCCACAATGATTCAACATTTTGTTCATTAGAGCCAATATCGTCTCTCACAACTGCCCTGATACCATCCTTTATTAACAGAGCTACCCCAACTCCTTTCCCTTCTTGTCTATCCTTCCGAATTGTCAGATACCCCTGTATGTTTAATTCCCAGTCTTGGCCACCCTGCAACCATGTTTCTGTAATGGCCACCAAATCATACCCATTTGTCATGATTTGTGCCGTCAACACATTTACTTTGTTTTGAATGCGGCGTGCGTTTAGGTAAAGTGTTTTAATACTAGTTTTTAAACCATGATTTTTAGTTTTGACCCCTCCTGCAGCCCCTTTATATTCAAACATATTGTCCCTTCCTATTACCTTGTGGTTTACACTTACCCCAGTGCTACTCTGCTCTGTTGGCTCCTGCCTTTTGCATCCTTTCTTGGGGTTCTGTTCATCTGAGCTCTCACCCTCTCTAACTAGCTCAGAGACCTCTCCTGGGTTTCCCCCTGCCAAGCTAGTTTAAAGCCCTCCCAACCGCACTATCAAAACCACCCGCGAGAACATTGGTCCTGTCTCTGTTGAGGTGTAAGCTGTCCGACTTGTACAGGTCCCACCTACTCCAGAAGCGGTCCCAATTGTTCAGGAAACTAAAGCCCTCCCTCCTACACCAATGCCTCAGCCACGTATTTATCTGACTAGCCTTCCTATTTCTACCCTCACTAGTACATGGCAGTGGCAGTAATCCCGAGATTACCACCTTTGAGGTCCTGGCTTTCAATCTTACTCCTAGCTCCCTAAACTCAGCTTTCAGGACCTCACCCTTCTTTCTACCTATGTCATTGGTACCAATGTGGACCACAACCACTGGCTGTTCCCCTTCCCTCCCCAGAATGCCCTGCAGTCACTCAGTGACATCATTGACCCTTACACCAGGGAGGAAACACACCATCCTGATGTCATTTTTGCTGCCGCAGAAGCGCCTATCTGCTCCCCTAACCATTGAATCTCCTATCACTATAGCCCTTCCCGTCTTCTTCCTCCGCCCCCTGTGCAGCTGAGCCACCCACGGTGCTGTGGGCTTGGCCCTGGCTGCACTCCCCAGAGGCATCACCGCCCTCGCCAGTAGTCAGAATAGAGTACCGGTTGGAGAGCGGGATAGCCTCAGGGGACTCCTGCACTACCTGCCTCGCCATACTCTTGTGTGCGACGGTCACCCATTCCCTATCCTCCTGTACCCTTTTAATCTGTGGGGTGACCAATGCCTGAAATGAGCTATCCATGTACCTCTCGTTCTCTCGGATGCTCCTCAGTGCCTCCAGTCCTCGCTCAAGCTCCGAGACTCGGCGCTCAAGTTGGAAGAGCTGGAAACACTTCCTGCACATGTGGTCATCCCCGTTGCGGGAAGCATCCAGGAATTCCCACATGGCATAGGTGTTGTGTTCCGTTTGAACGAGCTGTCCTGCCATCCCACTAGTTACCCTTAAACACTAGTTATCCATGATGCTCACATCCTACGTGAGAGCACTGTATCTGACTTGTTTAACAATGAGCTACAAGGTAAATGCTGGATGCTTGGTGACAAAGGATATGGCCTCGCCATCTGGCAGATGAACCCCCTGTGTGACACTCACACCGAGGCCGCGAGGTGATACAACGAGAGCCACAGAGCAACTCACAATTTTGTGGAGAAAACATTAGAGTGCTGAAGCAGCACTTTAGATGCCTGGATCACTCAGAAGGCGAGCTCCAATACTACGCTGAACAGGTAGCTCAATTTGTGGTGGTGTGCTCCATGCTGCACAACTTGGCTGTCAGGAAGGGACAGAATTGCCTGATGAGTCTGACCAGAGAGAGGAAGAGGAGGATGAGGAGGACGCTGACATTGGCCCAGACAATCAGGCTGATGTGGAAGCCATGCCCCCGCTCCCCTGTAGTCCGCATGAAAGGGCCCAAGATTGCAAGGTAGCTGAAAGAGCCTTACGTCGGGAGCTCATCAATGATCGCTTTGCCTGAAAGAATATTGGTGTTATTTACAAGGCTGACACACTGCTGGATGTGCAAGTGAATCATCACTGGTGGGCATCACCTTGGTGACAGTTAAAGTTCAAGTTGATTGAAGTTAAGTGTGATTATACCCTTTGATGTTAAGGATTCACCAATGTGTAATGGTGCAGCCAACTGAGCCAATGTGCTACAAGGTTTTGTTAAATAAAAAAATTTAAACCGAACATTACTATGAAATCATCAGTATTTCTGTACAAACCAACCCTTTCCCCAGCCTCCCCCACCCCCGCTTTTCCCCAACCCTACCCCTTCCCATTCCCCTACTGACTCCAAGCCGCCTGGTCGAGGAGGTCCTCGGGTGATGCTTCATTTGTGGGGGCGGGTGGGGGGGTGACGGCCGAAGCGCTGCTTGAATGGATACGGGAGAGGACAGTCCCGAGCTAAGAACGTGCTCCGAGTTAGAAGCAAGGGGTCGCTGCTAGCTCTCGTGTGGTTGGCAATGGGGGTGCATCACTTTGGGGTGCGGTGGGGGCGCTCCGGTACCACTGGGAGCACTCTGCCACCAGTGTTCCTGGCTACCAGCTCCAGAGCCTCCTCCATTCCTTCCATGTTTTATCTTATTTGTTGGACAAAAACTCGGTGCCAACTATGTTCTTGGTGCTTATGGGCTTTTTGCTACTGGTGAATCTCCTTCATTCCTCCCACAACAGCCAAACAAGCACACACCACAGCCACATACGCTTTCAGTCTCTCTCAGCTCCCTCTCTCTCTGTCTCCTCTTCTGCGCATGTCATGATGACCCTTGACCTCTTGAATTGCGGGAATCGAGCGTTGCCATGCCATTGCTAAGGACAGCCATACTTTATGCCAGAAGGTCAAAAAAATGTTATGCTACTGCCCATTTGATATCGCTCGCGGTAAGGCCCATTTTCAAAACTGGAATGGGCGCAAAGCTGGTGATCTGAAAACCCTTTTTTAATGCCCATGCCAGAAATAACACCAATTTTTGGGCGATAAGCACAAAAGTGGAGGCTCTAGCCCACAGTCTTTCTTTCCGCTACCAGGAGAGTGAAAGCGAAGTGACTGCTGTGCAGAACCTTTGCCAAGATCAGAACTCAGAGTCCCGTGTCTGATCCAGTCTTGTGATAGTAGCACACATGGCAGCATTTCCCCAATGCAATCGCAATCAGTTGCCGGAGGCGTTTTTCTAAACTAGGTCCACGTTTTACAGATTACTCAAGTTCTAAAATATTCCAACCTCCAAGCACCCTGTTCCATGGACCCTGGCTGCTTTTGCATCCCACCCCTTCCCCTGTCACTGGCTTCTGTGGTATTTGCCATCTAGGATCCATGGTCTGGAATTCTCTCCCTAAACCACTCCACCTCCCTCTCCTCCTTTAAGACCCTCCTTAAAATCCATACTTTTGGACACCCCTTTGGCTCAGTATAAATGTTTCCTTGCACCTCTGTGAAGCGTCTTAATATAGTTTTGTGCATTAAAGGTGCTATATAAATGCAAGTTTTTGTTGTTGTAGTAGAGGGATGCTTTCCCTGACATTTCTACTCTGTTGTTATTGATCCCTCAATTGGATCTCTTTCCAAAGCTCCATTTACATTGAGTGACTTCTGGAGCTGAATCATCTGCTTCTCCTTCATTATTATTTCGTACCTTTGGTGCACACAACACTGGGAGTGTGAGACCGCAATTGAGGTTGCAGAGATTAACCTGTCAGCTAAAATTTCCCATGGAGTTAGTCTTATTAAAACAAACAGAAGTGCTGATGCCAGCACACTTCTGAAACATTGGGGAGCTCTTCACAGATCAGAACAAGTCCTGGTACTGGACAACTGGATTTTTTCCACACAGTTGCTCAATCAATGTACAATGGAGCTACACTGAGTATAGGGAGGCACATTACATTGTGATACCAATGGGGCAGTACACCAAGTACAATAATCACACCCAGAATTGCCGACATGGTGAGTTTTGCCATCTTGCCTCTGGTGGGGAGGGAACTGGTGGCAGGGGTGATGGTGTGCAGAAGTCACACCATGACACTAAAGCACAGGCTCCATGGACCAGCTGGTCTTTTCCTGTCATTTGTTTTTGTATATTCAGAAGCTTACAGCCGAGAACGTTTTTCGATGTTCATACTCCAGCACAGAAGCACGCAGCATTTTACATCTGCAATATCGTGTGACAGGGATACTGTTTTTCACATATTGCTCAAGGTCATTTGAATCATATGCTATTTTATAAGAAGGGTTTTATACAAACATACATACAAAAATGACGAGCAGAAAAAGGCCAGCTGGCCCGTCAAGTCTGTCCCATATCATGGACTCAATTTTTCCCGTGATTTAGGCCGTTTTTTTTGGAGCAGGCTGCTCTTTTTGGCCTGTTGAAAAACCAGAGTTTCCCCAATCAATTTGCACCAGTGTAACTCAATTAGTTACGATTTCTTTTAGGTCATTTATGGAAGTTTGGCCAGTTCTGCTTAGGCCAGCGTATGTGTGCTCTCCTGAAAATCCTTAAATAAATTGGCGCAAGTAAGGAAATCGGCACAGCAGCTGCCTGGACACACACTAAAAGAATTGAAAACCACATAACAGCAACTTCGCTCTAACCCCGCTCGGTTCACACACACACACAAAAGAGAGAGAAAGAGAGAGAGAGAGAGAGAGAGAGAGAGGAGAAAGAGAGAGAGAGAGAGAAGCAGAGAGAGAGAGAGAAAGAGAGAAAGAGAGAGAGAGAGAGAGAGAGAGAAAGGGAGAAAGAGAGAAAGAGTTAAAGGGCCCAAATTTCCCAAGGAGTTGCTCCATTTTTTTTGGAACAACTAAATTTTTTTGGAGTAACTTAAAAATCTCACTTCTCCCCATTTAAGTTGCTCCAGTGTAATTGAGTTAGTTGTTTTTTTTAGTTCAGGTTTTTTTTTTCAAAATGGAGCATTACCAACCACTTACCCCTGTTTTGGCCATTTATGCAAGTTTACACAGTTAAAACTTACTCCAAACTAACTTAGGCCAGAGTAAGTGTCCATTTTTTTATGTTCTGAAAAACCCTGTGGTGAGTTAAGAATTCAGCACAGGTAGCCAGAGACAGGGGGTGGGAAGCATTAAACACTAAAGCATTAAACACATCACTTTAACCAATAAAGAACCATATAAATCATAACATTTAATAAATAATAGAAAATGTAAAATACATCAAGTAATAATTAATAAAGAGTCTTACCTTCCCGACTGGAGCATGCACTGGCAATGCCCTTTGGCCAGGCCTAGGTGCGGGAGCCTCGCAGGCAGCAGCATTCTCCCGTGGTCCAGTACAGACTCCAGTCGGGTTGAGGATACCTTCTACCCTTGTTTAATCTTGTACGTTCCCACTTCCCTTGGAGTGCTAAAGCCAGCAAGAGGCATGGTAGCAGTACAAGGGAACCTTCCCTCCCTTAAAGGAAAGGGTCAATACTGCAGGCTCTGCATGAAATTGTTGCCCCTCATTGCCGACGGCAGCCGCGATCCACGATGATCAACCCCAAGCACTCTAGCTAGCACAGTGCAGGGCTAATCAATCGCGGCCGAAGAAAATGGCAAAAAATTTACCAAAGGGATTCAAAAAATATTTTTATTGACACAAGCAGCCTTACCTTTAAATACTGCCCCTCAAGAGGCCAGCCTCCCCAACAACGCCACCTGCAGCTGCCGGTGTTGAAGACCGGTCTGGTTGTGCGGAGCTTGACAGATCTTCCCGCAGCAGTGGGCTAAAGTCCTGAGAAATGGAGAGGCCTTTAAATGGCCGATTGCCAAAGTTGAAGACCCATTGTGCATGCACGCACGCTACAACGCGCATGCGCAACGCTGCCGGCAATGAAAACCACGCTGGGCCCTAGCCCCGCCCCCTGCCAGCTCTGTGGACCCAGCACGGAAATTGCTCCGTGCGTCCCCTCAGCTTTTGATGCGCCAAGGCAATGGGCCTACAGCATTCGAGGAGCGACGAGAATTCAAAGGTAGGTTTTCGGCGTGCTTTTTTACCTGCAAAGTCGGCGCATCAGACGGAGTTGCACTGTTTAAAGTGGATGGGGAAATTTGGGCCCAAAGGAAGAAAGAGAGAACGAGAGAAAAAATGAAAAAGAGAGAGAGAGAGAATGGGACCGGGGGACCAAGAATTCGACCGGACCAGGGGACTGAGAATGGGACTGGACCAGCAAGCCCTTCGGGTGGGGTTGGAGGTAAGTTGCTGCTATGTGTTTTTCAATTCTTTTAATGTGTTGGGAGCTGACTGTATGCTTCACTTTGCAGCCTCAGCTCGCATTGTGTCCCTGGTTACCATGGCAGCCCGATCATTTTGGCGCAGATCAAGGCTCCACCCCCAAAACTAAAGGACAGGTTGGGCCACGCCAAAATGAAGAAATCCAACGGGGAAACTTAGAACATTTTTTGGGGGCGTACTTGGGCCCCCAAAAATCGGACGTAACTCTTCAAGTATGCCAAAAAAAAGCTTTGGGGACAATTGAGCCCCATGATAGTAATAAAAGAAAATAAAGACTTGAATTTATATAGCGCCTTTCACGACCATCGGACATCTCAAAGCACTTTACAGCCAATGAAACACTTTTGAAGTGTAGTCACTGTTGTAATGTAGGAAGTGTGGTAGCCAACTTGCTGACAGAAAGCTCCCACAAACAGCAATGTGATACTGACCAGATAATCTGTTTTTGTTATGTTGGTGAGGGATAAATATTGGGCAGGACACCGGGTATAACTCCCCTGCTCTTCTTCGAAATAGTACCCTGGGATCTTTTACATTCACCTGAGAGAGCAGATGGGGCCTCAGTTTAACGGCTCATCTGACTGACAATCTCCTGGAGTGGGACTTGAACCCACAACCTTCTGACTCAGAAGCGAGTGTGCTGCACACTTAGCTATGGCTGACACTATAATAAAATAATATTATGTGATGCACTGGGAATTATTTTGCTAAGGTGCAGTAAGTCCTCTTTAAAATCACAAAGTCCATAAGTAAACTCAAGCTTGGTCATTTAAAGTTCAATTGTTTGGTGAGGGTACTATGTAAATCGTAAAGTGCCCTTCAGTTTTCGTTCAGGTCAGAAGCACCCAGCATTAAGTAAGTATCATATGTTCTCTTTTCAATATTGCTTTGCATCTGTAACAAAGTGTGGCGTGTGTGTGTGTGTGGTATCATACTGCTTTTAACATATAACTCCTGTGGTGTTGCTTACGATCCAAGGGTTACACCATTCCAAAGGAGGGGGCATATTTACCACAATGTCATTTAGAAAGAGGTTTACAAGAGCTCTGGTTAAAGAGAGTAAAGAGTTTTTAAATGACGTTTGGAAAATAAATAATGTTTCCTTTAAACATTACAGCTGCATAAATAAGTGAGTTTTCTCGAGAACAATAAATAAAGTTTAATCAACATAAAGTTGCTTGGACAAATAACTCTGGCACAAAAAGCCATCACATAAGTGCCCTCCAATGTACAGAAACATCTCTCAACAATTGGTCACTAATGGATCTCAGGACGTGCCTGTTTGCAACATTTAACGGAACAGGACGGGTAAACAGCACTTCATCTCAGCATCACAACTGTGCTGCTGGCCCCAGATCACTTGTGAGCAGCCCCGTGGGAAATAGGTTAATAGTCAGGTTACTAAGAGGTCCCCTTTCTCTATACACGAGACCAACAACTCTAGGTTTTTTTTAAGCTGTACGTCAAAAATGAGCTATTGTTTTGCTGGCGTCCAATACAGGGCCCAACAAACATGTGAGAGAGAGAGAGAGAGAGAGAGAGACGGAGGGTTGGGGGGGGTGGGGGCGGCGGGGAGGGGGGTGGGAGTGGAGAGAGACACACAGACACAGGGAGAGAGACAAATAAAAAACGTACAAAACTCAGGGAAAAACAGAATGAAGGAAAGGAGGAATGCACAGACCAAAGTCAGAGAGAGGAATGAAAAGCTATTATAGAATCTTATCATAGAATTGTTACAGCACACAGTAGGAGGCCATTCAACCCTTTTAGTGGCATTTTTTATTGGTTCCAGCAACTTACATACTTATTATGACCAATGGTAAACCTAGACTTTACTCTCTACCTATTTCAGGATAGCTTGCGATGACTCTCAGTAGTCTCTCAGTATGTACCTTAGGATCAGCCAGACTATTTACTTCCAACAGAATCAGACAGCACCTCCAATACATTTTCTTCGCTAATGCTTCTCACAGGCCTGTAAAGCCACATCTATATTGCTGAGCTGGTGATCAATAAACACACCATGAAATCTTATGCCAAGTTCATGTGGTCCCGTCATCAAAAAAAGTGCAGCAGACTGTGTTCCCATTTGGATCATGTAGAATTCATACCTTAGCTCCTGTATGTATTTTTTTTGTAAATGCTACCATTATCTTTGGGCTGCACTTACATCAGAAGATGGCAACCAAAGGCAAATGGGCAGTCTTCTAGCCATCAGCTAAGTGACCGGACCCGCGTTTCTCCAACAGCAATGAGGCCCTGGGCTTTCCATGGCCTCTTGAGCTGTTAACACGTTGGAATTACAACACGGAAACAGGCTATTTGGTCCAACCAATCCATGCCGACCTTTATCTTCCACACGAGCAAATAATTTTAGTCACCCACCCAGCCTATTCCCATGTCCCTTCACCATCTATCCAATCTAATCTTGGATGTTGGCACAGTTTCTGCTTCAACTACTAAACTGGGAAGTTAATTGTTAACAGCTCCACAATTATGTACGTAAAGAAGTTTTCTGTTGCCCTCTGTCCTAAATTTCTTAGATTAAATCTTGCATCCATGGCCCCTTGTTCATGACCGCTCAATGACTGGAAACATTCTGCACAGGCGTGGAAGGGATGAGCAGAGAAGGAGACGCCCAAGGATTCCTTGTTGGGCCTGAAGGAGGACGCTTACTCCTCTGGGCCCACATACGAAATATTAAATGACGTGCTTTTTTCTGGGCCTCTTCTGGCCTCGGATACATGTGCTGCCACATTTGGCCCACGATGGCTTCCCCACTCAGGCTTCGGATAAATATTGCAGTCGGGCCCAATGACATTATCGGAGCCTGATCTGCATAATTAAAACAGGGCCCTTCTGCCTTCCAGCAAGTGTCTCGTGCTCCTAAAAACAGTAGCTTAAAACGATGTCATGTGGGATGGTAGTGGGATCAGAGGTCGCTTCCCCGACTTAACTTCCCCCCCTCATGGGAGAATCTAGAACTAGGTGGCATAGTTTCAGAATAAAGGGTCGCCCATTTCAAACTGAGATGATGAGGAATTTCTTCTCTCAGATGGTCGTAAATCTTTGGAATTTTCTGCCTTAAGAGAGAGCTGTGGAGGCTGGGTCATTGAATATATTTAAGGTGCAGATAGACAGATTTTTGAACGATAAGGAAGGCAAGGGTTATGGGGGGCGTGCAGGAAAGTGGAGCTGAGTCCATGATCAGATCAGCCATGATCTTATTGAATGGCGGAGCAGGCTCGAGGAGCCAAATCGTCGACTCCTGCTCTTATTTCTTCTGTTCTTATGTTCAACCCCGTACCCCGTTTTTACATGGCAGGCAGGGTTAAAGCCTTCCGTGTTCCTTTCTCCCTTCTCTCCTGGCTTCAGTTTTCAGCAGAATAGAATGATGATATATTCTTTCACAACAATGGTTATCCATTGCTTCTGACTCACCTTTACTCCCTTATTTTTGACACGCTTTATTCTTGGTTCCAGGGCTATGGGGAGAGAATGGGGCAGTGCAATTAGTTTTGAACTGCTGTAGCACGATGGACAGAATAGCCTCCTTCCCTACCTCGGACCTCTGTGTTTCTGTGTTTGGAAAAATGGGCTCTTTGCGATTTGCTTCTTCCAGAAAGATTTCAAAAATAGTTGGTGATATTTCCGTCCAATTCAGAAATGGATTTAGATGGGTGATCTAGTTTTCTTACTTAGGCGATCTTGGGTTCTTTGGAACTTCATTATCTAAACCATCAGGACAAAGCTGATAGACCGTTAACAATCCCCCCGGATTTCTTCGTAGGCACCTGGCTGGGGTGTCGACTAGATTTGATATGGTGCTTCAGCTGATCAATCAGAAGTCTCAGTAATCTCAGCACTGTGCATAGTTCTGGTCTCCATATTATAAAAAGGATACAGAGGCACTGGAGAAGGTGCAAAAAAGATTTACAAGGAAGATTTACCAGAACTGAGAGGTTATTTATACCTAACAGGAAAGATTGAACAGGCTGGGTCTCTTTCCTCCACAAAAGAGAAAGCTGAGGGGTGAACTGAGAGAGGTATTTAGGATTATGAAAGAGATTGATAAAACAGACTTAGAGATCTTTCCACTTGTGGGCAAGACCAAAACAAAGAGCCATAAATATAAGATAGTCACTAATATATCCAATATGGAATTCTTTACCGAGAGAGTGGTTGGAATGTAGAACTCGCTATCATAAGGAGGCAAATAGCATAGATACATTCAAGGATCTAGAAAGGTACATGAGGGAGAAAGGAATATGTTAATAAATTTAGATGAAATAGGGTGGGAGGAGGCTCATGTGGAGCATAAGAACAGAAGAATTAGGAGCAAGAGTAGGCCATACAGCCATAGACACCGGCTGGGCTGAAAGGCCTGTATATGTGCTGTAATTTATGTAATTACAGCACAGTAAGATACGTTTGATGCGGTGTTGCACGAGGGTCATCAAATTCTACAATCTTATCCGGATGCATATCTTCCAGCTGGAGAAAAGGGATTGTGGAAGAAACACTGATGGTACCTGCTTTTAGCAAGCAACCATCCATTCTTCACTATTACAGTGAGATAACCGTGGTTACACCAAGCACAAAATATATTCCCATAAATGTTTGCTTTTAAATTCATGAGGTAAACAACTACAAAATTTACGGATTTAAAAAAAAAAGAAAGCAAGCTTTCGATCACAGCAAAGAGCAGCCAAATATCTAACGGTTGTGGCGATCGAATATAAAAAACTCAACAGAATAATTCATGGCCTGGCTTGCCTGCAGCATCCATCTCTTTTAGATGTATGAACACCCTTCCATGTGCAGGAAGCCCAACTGCCGGGGATATGAAATTGTCAACTCCACCGTCTCAGGAGAACTCGATTCCAAACTCACCAGGATAATGTCTTTCAGAAGGAGCAATTGAACCCACAACCACACAATCAATTGCACTCCAGGACGCACATTGTTAAAACAATATTCTGTTCGTACAAGGTTGTGAAACTTAGCCTGTACATCTTGGCTAGCCAGCAGACAGTACTTACAGTGGAAATAAAGCTCCTCATCTCCATCTTGACTGGCCTTGTTGTACCCACAGTGCCTGAAACAGATGGGATTCAAAGTTCATGTCATGTAGGTTTAAACCAGCTACAACCAGCTGGAGAAACAAATTATCCCTTAAAATTATCAGTGCTCCTTGCACCCATTTGGAGACACTTTTTCTTTTTAAAACATAGGAACAGGAATCAACAATTCAGCCCCATGAGCCTGTTCCACAATTCAATTAAATCGTGGCTGATCTGCATCCTAACTCCTTTTCCCAGCCTTGGTTCCGTGACCCTTGATACCCTTGCCGAACAAAAATCTATCAATTTCAGTTTTGAAACTTTCAATTAACCCCCCAACCACAACAGCTTTTTGGAGGAGAAAGTTCCACATTTCCTCCGTCCTTTGGGCTGGATTTTCAGTCTTGCCGTTTTCGCAGTGTGGGAAAGTTACCGCCCAGGGAACGCCTGCGCTGTGGGGAGAAATTTTTACCATCTGGGCCCTGCACCAGGGGCGCAGAGCGAAGGGAGCCGTTGTACAACTTTCACGGGGCAAAAATGGTAACCTCGCCAACTAAAGTGCAGGGCCGGGAGTGCCCAGAGAGAGACCTTGGGGGGAGTGAGTGGGGTGGGGGAGGGTGCGGGGAGAGGGGGGAAACTGAAAAAAAAAATCACAAATACATTCCAAAGACATTGCCCACGCCACCACAACTCAAATCGCTACAAAAAAATAAAAGAATAAACACGGGAACTTACCTTTACTGAACTTTATCTGCCTCACTGCCACAGGCACCGCTCTGTTTTACCTGGCGGTCACTGCGGGGCGCACTTTGGGGCGTACGGGTCGGGTGCGAGTCAAAACTCGCGCCGGTGTCGCAACGAGAGGCGTCGCACATCCGGCGCGGCTCTTCCTGGTGGTGCTTCTAAGCGCCGTCGCAAAACCCGACCCGAGGCTCCCGACCAGACACAGGAGACCCCGCCGTCCCATTTTTCGCCGCTCCAGGGTGAAACCGGAGTGTGAAGGACCCAAAAATCCAGCCCTTTGTGTGACGAAGTGCTTCCTGACATCACCCTGAACAGCCTGGCTTTAATTTTAAGGTGATGCCCCCTTTGTTCTGGAATCTCCCACCAGAGGAAATAGTTTCTCTCTAACTACTATATCAACTCCTTTAATCATCTTAAACAC
The DNA here is from genome assembly GCF_044704955.1 of Pristiophorus japonicus. Lineage (NCBI taxonomy): Eukaryota > Metazoa > Chordata > Chondrichthyes > Pristiophoridae > Pristiophorus > Pristiophorus japonicus. The sequence continues at coordinate 53,755,513 of NC_091990.1, forward strand.
CCCAATTATATAATCCCTTAATCTTCTACACTCAAAGGGATACCAACCTAGTCTATGCAACCTGTCCTCATAATGTAATCCCTTTAGCCCCATATCATTCTGGTAAATCTGTGCTGCACACCCTTCAAGGCCAATATAACCTTCCTGAGGGGCAGTGCCCAGAGCTGAACACAATATTCCAGAATGGGTCTAACCAGAGCTTTATATAGCTACATAGAATGTACAGCACAGAAACAGGCCATTTGGCCCAACCGGTCCATACCCACCCAATTTGGTGTCATCCACAATTTGTGAAATTTCACTTCTGATTCCCAAGCCCAAATGTTAGCTGCAGCATAACTATTTGCCAATTCTCTGTCGTGACTCTAAAGGTTTCACAGATTGTAGTCACTCTCTGCTATTTTGCCCAAGTGACCGTTCCTCATGTCTGAGCCCAGATAAAGACCATCAGCAGGCAATATGGTTCGCACATGTTCACATACGTTCCTTTGCAACAAGAACAGGACCTCTGGCCAATTCTTTCCCCTCCCCACCTCCTCCTTGTCGTAGTGAATGTAATTATACAGCTCCAACTTACACCCTGGCTAAGATCAGCTAACAACACAAACTGGACACGGACCCTGGGCCTTCCTGGTTTGGTTAGCGTGTCAGTGGCAGTGCAGCCAGATTTTATTTGAGGAAGAATCCCTGACTTGGCATCAATCAATAGGAGGGACAGTGGCTCCCACAGGAGAAAGTGGGAAAGAGCATTATCAGGTCAAGCCCATTGAACTATACCTTACAATGATGCATTTGTTGATGTATCAAGTGTGCTCAGTGCTTGAATGCTGGGGACGTTGGCCTGGTCGAGGACGCTAACGTTGGTGCATTTGTCCTCCCAGGGGATTTGTAGGATCTTGCGGAGACATCATTGGTGTTATTTCTCCAGCGATTTGAGGTGTCTACTGTACATGGTCCATGTCTCTGAGCCATACAGGAGGGTGGATATTACATGTAGACCATGAGCTTGGTGGCAGAATTGAGGGCCTGGTCTTCAAACACTCTTTTCCTCAGGTGGCGAAGGCTGCACTGGTGCACTAGAGGCGATGTTGAATCGCGTCGTCAATGTCTGCTCTTGTTGGTCCCTGGCCAAAGACTGCCCTAAGCGGAGGAAGTGCATCCGGGAGGGCGCTGAGCACCTCGAGTTTCATCACTGAAAGCAGAAATCAAGCCCAGACTGCGAAAAGAGCGTGCGGAAAACCAGTCCCACCCACCCTTTCCCTTAACGATTATCTGTCCCACCTGTGACAGGGACTGTGGTTCTCATATTGGACTGTTCAGCCACCTAAGGACCCATTTTTAGACTGCCTATGATGATGATGTTGATGTATGATAATTCAATTATAGTCTTTCCCTTAAAGCATCAAAATTACTCAAATTCAGCTGTACACTGATGTCATAGGCAGTCCCTCGAAATCGAGGAAGACTAACTTCCACTCCAAAAGTGAGTTCTCAGCTGACTGAACAGTCCAATATGAGAATTACAGTCTCTGTCACAGGTGGGACAGACAGTCGTTGGAGGAAAGAGTGGGTGGGAGTCTGGCTTGCCGCACGCTCTTTCCGCTGCCTGCGCTTGATTTCTGCATGTTCTCGGCGATGAGACTCGAGGTGCTCAGCACCCTTCAGGATGCACTTCCTCCATGTAGGGCGGTCTTTGGCCAGGGACTCCCAGGTGTCGGTGGGGATGTTATACTTTATCAAGGAGGCTTTGAGGGTGTCCTTGAAATGTTTCCTCTGCCCACCTGGGGCTCGCTTGCCGTGTAGGAGTTCCGAGTAGAGCGCTTGCTTTGGGAGTCTTATATCGGACATGGGAACAATGTGGCCCGCCCAACGGAACTGGTCGAGTGTGGTCAGTGCTTCGATGCTGGGGACATTGGCCTGATCGAGAACACTAACGTTGGTGCGTCTGTCCTCCCAGGGGATTTGCAGGATCTTGCGGAGACATCGTTGGTGGTATTTCTCTAGCGATTTGAGGTATCTACTGTACATGGTCCATGTCTCTGAGCCATACAGGAGGGCGGGTATCACTACAGCCCTGTAGACCATAATCTTGGTGCTAGATTTGCGGGCCTGATCTTCGAACACTTGCTTCCTCAGGCGGCCGAAGGCACACTGATGTAACTTTGTCGTCATTTCACCACAGATACATTCACTGATGCCCAACCTATCTCGTGCAAACCTTCCACATGATAATGTTTTCTCCTCTGCCTGCCAATATTGGAATACTGTGATCTCTAGTGTAAAGTTGGTGCATCAGAATCATAGACGGATACAGCACAGAAGGAGACCAATCGGCCCATCATGCCTGCGCTGGCTCTTTGAAAGAGCTATTCATAGAAGAGTTAATCAAATTCTGCAAACAGAAATGCTTAAACAGTTTACACAGGTTGAGAGGCAACTTGTGTCACTATCGGGTTTTAAACTGCTCACTTGTAACAGCTCAGTTAGATTCTGAAGGAATCAAAATTGCAATTAATTAAATTTACAGCACCAGACAAAGTAGCAAAAAACTTCAATGCCAATCTTGATTCTTTATAATGGGAAAAATAACCCAAGGAATTCTGAACCAACACACTGAACATAAGAACATAAGAAATAGGAGCAGGAGAAGGCCATTTAGCCACTCGAGCCTGCTCCGCCATTTAATACAATCATGGCTGATCTGATCTAGGGCTCAGCTCCACTTCCCTGCCCGCTCCCCAGAATCCTTGACTCCCTTATCATTCAAAAATCTGTCTATCTCCACTTTAAATATGTTCAATGACCCAGCTTCCACATCTCTCTGGGGCAGAGAATTTCACAGATTTACAACCCTCAGAGAAGAAATTCCTCCTATCACAGTTCTAAATGGGTGAACCCTTAGTCTTAAACTATGCCCCCTAGTTCTAGAGACCCCCATGAGTGGAAACATCCTCACTGCATCTCCCTTGTCGAGCCGCCTCAGTATCTTATATATTTCAGTAAGACCATCTCGCATTCTTCTAAACTCCAGTGAGTATAGGCCCAACCTGCTCAACCTTTCTTCATAAATCAACCCCCTCATCTCAGGAAGGTAATGTAATGTATGCACCTGTGAATATGCTCACAGGTTGGTTGAGCTGTTGAGTTGTGATGTTCACAGGACTCAATAAACTCCCAGCCAGTTGGGTTCGGGGGATCCATGATGAGCCTGGTGGATGAACTGGTAATGTGTAGTGTGATTGTTCAACCTTTTGCTGATAAACCAACTAGCTCTTAATAGCAATGTGTTGCTATGAATTCTTAAGCAAAGAACTCATGAAGCAAATACATTACAGGTAACGCAATTATATGCTTCAAATATTTTATTGCCGGCTGTGTGAGATTTCATCTGTCAGACAAGTGCCTCGTTTTTCAACCTGGTGAATCACCTTAAACATTGTACAGTAAGTTATGTTAATAACCCCTCAGGGCAGAATGCTGGGCACACACTGATTCCAGCTATTTCTAACAACCACACTCTCGGGTTCAGCGACTCCTCCAATATGAAAACTAGATCTTGATCAGCAGTGGGGACAGAAAACGAGTTTATCGCTTTGGGGTGGAAGCTCAAGGAAGAAGCTCATCGACCCGCTGTATGTCACTAGCAATTTCTGGCGTTTTTTTTGGAGGAGGTATTAAGCTGATAGAGAAGTGTGAAAGTCCTCCAATATCAGGCCCATCACATTAATACCCTCCGGCACTGAAACATGCCCCGGTGTGAGGGGCGAGGATATATTTACCTTCTCCAGACGATAAATCCGAAGACCATGGACACCAGAACAATCAGCCCGGCCACTGAAACCACGGCAATGACAATCACTGGATTTTGCTCGCTGGATGCCATGGCAACTGTTAAAAAAAATATAGAAAGCACAGAATGGTAGGTTAAACATCCACTGGCATTGTGATAAACAAAATTGTGCATTAGCTCAGGGAGTACACTTGCTTTAGTTTTGTCGCTGGTAAGCTAGCTTAAATAAAAATCAAGGTTACCGTAACACCTCGTGAATTTTGTTGAATTAACTATACTGCAAAAATGATGATTGAAGAGTGATGACCAGAGCAACAGAGAGGGTCAGAACATGGTCTTTCTTCCCTGGGGTCTGCGTTCAAATCCAATTAATGGGACGGCAGTCTCCACTTTCTGCTGGCTGGAAATAATCTTAGGGAAGTGACTTTAGCAGGTCTGAACCCAATGGACACAGGCCCACAACACAAAGTGGACCATAGATCAGCTCGAACTGGCAATCTCACTTTGTGAAACCCTAAGGACGGCTGGTGAGGAATGTAGTAGAGAGGTATTCTGGTGCAGGAGAGGAGAGGGTGCTCTCCTGGGGTTTGTTACCTCTAGACTTAGCGTCTCCAACTCACTCCTGGCTGGCCTTCCACATTCTTCCCTATGTAAACTTGAGGTCATCCAAAACTTGGCTGCCCTAACTCGTACCAAGTCCCGCTCACCCATCACCCCTGTGCTCACTGACCTGCATTGGCTTCTGGGTAAACAACACCTCGATTTCAAAATTCCCATCCTGGTTTCCAAGTCCCTCCATGGCCTCGCCCCTCGCTATCTCTGTAATCTCTTTTAGCCTCACAACCCCACGAGATGTCTGTGCTCCTCTAATTCTGCCCTCTTGAGCATCCCTGATTATAGCTGCTCAACCATCGGTGGCTGTGCCTTCAGCTGCCTAGGCCCCAAGCTCTGGAAGTCCCTCCCTAAAACCTCTCCACCTCTCTACCTCTCTCTTCCTTTAAGATGCTCCTTAAAACCTACCTCTTTGACCAAGCTTTTGGTCATCTGCCATAATTTCTTCTTATGTGGATCGATGTCAAATTTATTTGTTTTATTTTATAACATGCTGTGAAGGGCCTTGGGATGATTTACTATGTTAAAGACGCTATATAAATAAAAGTTGTTGTTGTTGTTAAAGCTGAGGTGTATTTAGGGGCTGGCTGAAGGCAGTTTACTCGACATCGACATCTGACCTGTAAGTACCAATACTGAGTGACAATTCCATTCACGAGGACTGAAACACCTCACCTTAAGAAGCTCAAAGACCACATTTTTTTTAAAAGGGACTCTTGATGTATTTGAGTGAGTCACTGATTCTGACAACAGAAGAGACACAGCCATTAAGTGCATTCAAAAGTTACAGGACAATTTTATGAAACAGTGTTTCTGAATTTTTTTGTGAGTGTTTCTAGCAAACAGGAGATGTCAGGAGTGCAATCCCAAAATGACCCTTAAGTATGGACATTAATTCTGTTTTCTCAGATGGTCAGTCTTGGAAACGCATTCGGAGCTGACAGGATTTAAAAAATCATATTTTTGTGAAGTTTATTAGCAAAATAAATAAACAGGTTATCAAGAATATATAACTCCTTTTAACGGTGTATTGTTTCAATTTGGTTGGCAAAATTCACTTCCTTAATGATTAGTTTAATGTCACAATCCCCCCCTCCCCCCGGCCCAGCACGCACAGATCAGAGAATTTCTTCTTTTTTCTTTTTCTTTTTTATATCAGTAAGTAAACTGTAACATTGTTGTTACCAATTTAAGGGTATCTAAGGGTTAAGGCATGGCAGGAGAGCTTGGTCACGTATTATGCTCCTCCTGTACCATGTGGGAACTCAGGGACACTTCCGGTGTCCCTGACGACTATATGTGTGAGAAGTGTATCCGCCTCCATCTCCTGACGGACCGCGTTGCGGAATTGGAGCTGAGGGTGGATTCACTCTGGAGCATCCACGATGCTGAGAATGACATAAGTGGCACGTGTAGTGAGTTGGTCTTACCGCATGAGAAGGATCCACAGCCAGCTAAGGAATGGAAGATCAGCATGAAGAGTAGTACAAAGAAGGTAGTGCAGGGGTCCCATCTGGTCATCCCCCTGCAAAACAGATACACTGCTTTGAGTGCTGTTGAGGGAGATGACTCATCAGGGGAGAGCAGCAGCAGCCAAGTTCATGGCACCGTGGCTGGCTCTGTTGCACAGGAGAGCAGGAAAAAGAGTGGGAGAGCGAGTGATAGGGAATTCAATCATAACGGGAATAGATAGGCGTTTCTGCGGCCGCAACCGAGACTCCAGGATGGTATGTTGCCTCCCTGGTGCAAGGGTCAAGGATGTCTCCGAGCGAGTGCAGGACATTCTAAAAAGGAGGGAGAACAGCCAGTTGTCGTGGTGCACATTGGTACCAACGACATAGGTAAAAAAAGGGATGAGGTCCTACGAGATGAATTTAAGGAGCTAGGAGCTAAATTAAAAAGTAGGACCTCAAAAGTAGTAATCTCGGGATTGCTACCAGTGCCACGTGCTAGTCAGAGTAGGAATCGCAGGATAGCACAGATGAATACGTGGCTTGAGCAGTGGTGCAGCAGGGAGGGATTCAAATTCATGGGGCATTGGAACAGGTTCTGGGGGAGGTGGCACCAATACAAACTGGACGGTCTGCACTTGGGCAGGACCGGAACCAATGTCCTAGGCGGAGTGTTTGCTAGTGCTGTTGGGGAGGAGTTAAACTAATATGGCAGGGGGATGGGAACCAATACAGGGAGACAGAGGGAAACAAAAAGGAGACAAAAACAAAAGACAGAAAAGAGATGAGTAAAAGTGGAGGGCAGAGAAACCAAAGGCAAGAAACAAAAAGGGCCACTGAATATAAAAGGGCTGCAGGAGGGGTCAAAACTAAAAATCATGGTTTAAAAACTAGGATGAAAACACTCTACCTAAATGCACGCAGCATTAGAAATAATTCTAATAGTTAGAAATAGGCACAAATCATTACAAATGGGTATGATTTGGTGGCCATTACAGAAACGTGGTTGCAAGGTGGCCAAGACTGGGAATTAAACATACAGGGGTATCTGACGATTCAGAAAGATAGGCAAGAAGGGAAAGGAGATGGGGTAACTCTTTTAATAAAAGATGATATCAGGGCAGTTGTGAGGGATGATATTGGCTCCAATGAACAAAATGTTGAATCATTGTGGGTGGAGATTAGAGATAGTAAGGGGAAAAAGTCACTGGTCGGCGTAGTTTATAGGCCCCCAAATAATAACTTCACGGTGGGGCGGGCAATAATCAAGGGAATAATGGAGGCATGTGAAAAAGGAACGGCAGTAGTCATGGGGGATTTTAACCTGCATATCGATTGGTCAAATCAAATCGCATGGGGTAGCCTGGAGGAGGAATTCATAGAATGCATACGGGATTGTTTCTTAGAACAGTATGTAACAGAACCTACAAGGGAGCAAGCCATCTTAGATCTGGTCCTGTGTAATGAGACAGGAAAAATAAACGATCTCCTCGTAAAAGATCCTCTCGGAATGAGTGATCACAATATGGTTGAATTTGTAATACAGATTGAGGATGAGGAATTTGTGTCAGAAACGAGCGTACTATGCTTAAACAAAGGGAACTACAGTGGGATGAGGGCAGAGTTGGCTAAAGTAGACTGGAAACTCAGATTAAACGGTGGCACAATTGAGGAACAGTGGAGGACTTTTAAGGAGCTCTTTCATAGTGCTCAACAAAAATATATTCCAGTGAAAAAGAAGGGCGGCAAGAGAAGGGATAACCAGCCGTGGATAACCAAGGAAATAAAGGAAAGTATCAAATCAAAGACCAATGCGTATAAGGTGGCCAAGGTTAGTGGGAAACTAGAGGATTGGGAAAATTTTAAGCAACAGCAAAGAATGACTAAGAAAGCAATAAAGAAAGAAAAGATAGATTACGAAGGTAAACTTGCGCAAAACATAAAAACAGACAGTAAAAGCTTTTACAGATATATAAAACGGAAAAGAGTGACTAAAGTAAATGTTGGTCCCTTAGAAGATGAAAAGGGGGATTTAATAATGGGAAATGTGGAAATGGCTGAGACCTGAAACAATTATTTTGCTTCCGTCTTCACAGTGGAAGACACATAAACCATGCCAAAATTTGCAGGCCACATGAATGTGGGAAAGGAGGACCTTGAGACAATCACTATCACTAGGGGGCTAGTGCTGGACAGGCTAATGTGACTGAAGGTAGACAAGTCCCCTGGTCCTGATGAAATGCATCCCAGGGTATTAAAAGAGATGGCGGAAGTTATAGCAGATGCATTCGTTATAATCTACCAAAATTTTCTGGACTCTGGGGAGGTACCAGCGGATTGGAAAGCAGCTAATGTAACGCCTCTGTTTAAAAAAGGGGGCAGGCAAAAGGCAGGTAACTATAGGCCGGTTAGTTTAACATCTGTCGTGCGGAAAATGCTTGAAACTATCATTAAGGAAGAAATAGCAGGACATCTATATAGGAATAGTGCAATTAAGCAGACGCAGCATGGATTCATGAAGGGGAAATCATGTTTAACTAACTTACTGGAATTCTTTGAGGGTATAACGAGCATGGTGGATAGAGGTGTACCGATGGATGTGGTGTATTTCGATTTTCAAAAGACATTCGATAAGGTGCCACACAAAAGGTTACTGCAGAAGATAAAGGTACGTGGCGTTGGAGGAAATGTATTAGCATGGATAGAGAATTGGCTGGCGAACAGAAAGCAGAGAGTCGGGATAAATGGGTCCTTTTCCGGTTGGAAATCAGTGGTTAGTGGTGTGCCACAGGGATCAGTGCTGGGACCACAACTGTTTACAATATACATAGATGACATAGAAGAGGGGACAGAGTGTAGTGCAACAAAATTTGCAGATGGCACTAACATTAGTGGGAAAGTGGGTTGTGTCGAGGACTCAGAGAGGCTGCAAGGAGATTTGGATAGGTTAAGCGAATGGGCTAAGGTTTGGCAGATGGAACACAATGTCGGAAAGTGTGAGGTCATCCACCTTGGGGAAAAAAAAACAGTAAAAGGGAATATTATTTGAATGGGGAGAAATTACAACATGGTGTGGTGCAGAGGGACCTGGGGGTCCTTGTGCATGAATCCCAAAAGGTTAGTTTGCAGGTGCAGCAGGTAATCAGGAAGGCGAATGGAATGTTGGCCTTCATTGCGAGAGGGATGGAGTACAAAAGCAGGGAGGTCTTGCTGCAACTGTATAAGGTATTGGTAAGGCCGCACCTGGAGTACTGCGTGCAGTTTTGGTTACCTTACTTAAGGAAGGATATACTAGCTTTGGAAGGGGTACAGAGACGATTCACTAGGCTGATTCCAGAAATGAGGGGGTTACCTTATGATGATAGATTGAGTAGACTGGGTCTTTACTCGTTGGAGTTCAGAAGGATGAGGGGTGATCTTATAGAAACATTTAAAATCATGAAAGGGATAGACAAGATAGAGGCAGGGAGGTTGTTTCCATCGGTGGGGGAGACTAGAACTAGGGGGCACAGCCTCAAAATACGGAGGAGCCAATTTAAAACCGAGTTGAGAAAGAATTTCTTCTCCCAGAGGGTTGTGACTCTGTGGAATTCTCTGCCCAAGGAAGCAGTTGAGGCTAGCTCATTGAATGTTTTCAAGTCAAAGATAGATAGATTTTTAACCAATAAGGGAATTAAGGGTTACGGGGAGAGGGCGGGTAAGTGGAGCTGAGTCCACGACCAGATCAGCCATGATCTTGTTGAATGGTGGAGCAGGCTTGAGGGGCTGGATGGCCTACTCCTGTTCCTAATTTTTATGTTCTTATGTTCTTAATTGAGGCGACCATGTTGTTGCCCCACCTCTGGCCTGTGCCCCCTTCAAATGCGGTGTCTCTGCTGGGATTGCAGGGTTGTGGAATTACTCCTTGTATTTGTTCAAATTAAAATGACTAAAACTTCAGTTAATTAACGTCCATAACCTTTCCAAACCCTTGTGTGTTTTAAAGCAATTGTTCCTCTAAAGGACTGGTGCATTGAGCTGCTCTCTCTGTGATGCTGCCATTTTGGAATCAGGACCCCAAACAGGCTATCCCATCATGCACTACATGTTTCACCTTAGTAACCAAGGTTTTTTTTTGTGTGGGGCTGTGGTGGGGGGGAAAGATAATGATATTTTGTCGAGCTGCTGAAAACACGGAGCATTTGCCAAGACATTTTTTCCTCCTTGGTTTTCTCCTCTCCCCTTCCTTTTCTGAAGGCCTTGATTCATTACCCTACTATGGTTCCACAGGCACTGTGTTGCCATCCGGTCCACTGCCCAACTAGTCAACCGTGGCAGCGAATGTCGACAGGCTATCCAACCCCGGGGAGGGGGATGGCATCAGAGCTGAGTCTGATATTGTCCTCATTCGATGTCCGTGCATGTGTTCTTCCAGCAGGGGTTGCTGGACATTGATTAGTTGTCGGAATCCTGCCCTACTGAGCTTGGGGTCACGAAGACCACCATCCTGCCTGAGAACAGCTAACTCGGCGCACATCATCGATCTATCTGGGACTTTCTTCTCTGTCTGGCTCAGATTAATAACTCGTGGGGCTACTGTGATATCTACTAGAAAACAGTGAGGGCAAGCATTCCAGCAATGCCTGCACATTTATTATGGGGCCAAATTTTAGTTGCTCTCGGTAAAGAGCTGGTCTTCTTTCTTAGAACTGCCAACGTGATCTTAGATAACTTTCACTATTGTACGATTGAAGTAAGTCGAAGTTCCTTCTTTAATTAACACACTAAGTAAGTGGCCCAACTGGGTCAGTTTTAACTTCATAATCCAGGTTACAGGTTCGAATCCCAGGGCTATTTGGTGCACAAGTCTTAAATATGTCTCTCAGTTCTATCCTTAACCCCCTCCTATTTCTCATCTACATGCTGCCTCCTCGGCAACATCGTCCGAAAACACCTCAGGTTCCACATGTATGCTGATGACACCCAGCTCGACCTCACCACCACCTCTCTCTCTCACTCTCTCTCTCAAGCTCTCCACTGTCTCTAAATTGTTTGTCCGTCATCCAGTACTGGATGAGCAGAAATTTTCTCCAAATAAATATTAGGAAGGCCGAAGCCATTGTCTGCAGCCCCTGCCATAAACTCCATCCAATAAGTGTCAGCCGTGGCTCAGTGAGTAGCACTCTTGCCTCTGAGTCAGAAGGTTGTGGATTCACGTCCCACTCCAGAGACTTGAACATATAAATCTAGGCTGACACTCCAGTGCAGTGCTGAGGGAGTGCTGCACTGTCAGAGGTGCCTTCTTTCGGATGAGACGTTAAACTGAGGCCCCATCTATTCTCTATTAGCTGGATGTAAAAAATCCCATGGCAGTATTTCGAAGAAAAGCAGGGGAGTTATCCCCAGTGTCCTGGCCAAAATCTATCCCTCAATCAACATAACAAAAACAGATTATTTGGTCATTATCACATTGTTCTTTGTGGGAGCTTGATGTGCGCAAATAGGCAGCCGTGTTTCCCACATTACAACAGTGACTATACTCCAAAAGTACTTCATTGGCTGTAAAGCGCTTTGAGATGTCCGGTGGTCATGAAAGACGCTATATAAATGCAAGTCTTTCTTCTTCTCTCCCTGGAAACTGTCTGAGGCTGAACCAGGCTGATTGCAACCTTCGATGTTATAATTGACCCTGAGTTGAGCATCCGAGCCATCACTAAGACCGCCTACTTCCACCTCCGTAAGATTGCCCGACTCCACCCCTGCCTCAGCTCATTTGCTGCTGAAACCCTCTTTCATGCCTTTATTCCAATGCCCTCCTGGCTGGCCTCCCATTTCCTACCCTACATAAAACTGCGTGCAGTTTTGGTTTCCATATTTATAAAAGGATATACTTGCTTTGGAGGCAGTTCAGAGAAGGTTCACTAGGTTGATTCCGGAGATGAGGGGGTTGACTTATGACGAAAGGTTGAGTAGGTTGGGCTTCTACTCATTGGAATTCAGAAGAATGAGAGGTGACCTTATCGAAACGTATAAGATTATGAGGGGGTTTGACAAGGTGGATGCAGAGAGGATGTTTTCACTGATGGGGGAGACTAGAACTAGAGGGCATAATCTTAGAATAAATGAACTTCTTCTCTCAGAGGGTTGTAAATCTGTGGAATTTGCTGCTTCAGAGAGCTATGGAAGCTGGACATTGAATAAATTTAAGACAGAGATAGACAGTTTCTTCATTGATAAGGGATTAAGGGGTTATGGGGAGCGGGCAGGGAAGTGGAGCTGAGTTCATGATTGGATCAGCCATGATCGTATTAAATGGCGGAGCAGGCTCGAGGGGCCGTATGGCCTTCTCCTGCTCCTATTTCTTATGTTATTATATTCTTAAGTCCCATCACCCCTGTGCTTGTTGATCTGGCTCCCAGTTAAGCAACACCTCGATTTTAACATTCTCATCCTTGTTTTCAAATCCCTCCATGGCCTCGGCCCTCCCTATCTCTGTAATCTCCTGCAGCCCTATAACCCTTTGAGATATCTGTACTCCTCCAATTCTGGCCTCTTGAGGATCCCCCATTTTAATCGCCTCACCACTGGCAGCTGTGTCTTCGGCTGCCGAGACCCTAAGCTCTGGAATTCCCTCCCTATATCTCGCCACCTCTCTTTCCTCCTTTAAGAAGTTCCATCAAACCTACCTATCACCTGCCCCAATATCTCCTTATGTGGCTCGGGCCAAATTGTGTTTGCTAACTCAAGCGGTCTGGATGTTTTACTGCATTAAAGGCTCTATATAAATGCAAGTTGTTGTTCAGCCAGGCCACTAGGTGGAGTGCCTCACCAAAGGAAAACTGGCACAAGTGGGAAATGGTATTGCTGATCACCACAAGAGTCACATCTTTTCCGCTCTTTAGCAATCATAGTTACCATGCAGAACTCTGTCCTTCACTTTCTTGCCTCTCTACTGAAACAAGCTGTGAGCAGAAGGACATGTTTTTGTGGGTGGAGAGTTTGCGGGAAGAGAGAGTGTCAGCCGTGTCAGAAAGTTGTGAGTCCAAGTCCAACTCCAGAGACATAATCCAGGCTGACGCTTCAGCGCTGCACTGTCAGGGGTGTCGTCTTTCGGATGAGACGTTAAACTGAGGCCCCGTCTGGCCTCTCGGGTGGATGGAAAAGATTCCATGGCACTATTTCGAAGATGAGCAAGGGGAGTTATCCCTGGAGCTCTGGACAATATTTAACCCTCCACCAACATCACCAAAACAGATTATTTGGTCATTATCACATTGCTGTGTGCAAATTGGCTGCTGCATTTTCTGCATTACAAGAGTGACTACACTTCAGAAAGTACTTCATTGGCTGTAAAGTGCATTGGGACGTGACGAGGCCACGAAAGTTGTTATATAAATTCAAGTCTCTTTCTTTATTTACAAAAGACCAAGAAGATATAAACGAACAGTAAAGTGATCACACTCTTGTGCAATGAGCCAGACGGTTACAGATTCAAACCCTACTCCAGCGCTTGAGCCGGTCACTGAGGTTAACATCCCTGGGTTGCACCAACTGGAATGCTGCTTTATTGCAGGTGCTGTTTGGTGGCTCTGACAGCGATTAAACATCCCATGGGCATGGCACTATTCCAAGAAAAGCAAGGAGCTGTCCTGAAGTCCTGGCAATCATTTCTCCATCAGCCAACATTAAACCCCCCGACCCCCCCACATCCACAAGTATATGCTCATTCATCTCATTGCTATTTCATAGCACAGAAACAGGCCATTTGGCCCATCAAGCCAACGCCAGTATTCTCCTCCACTGAGCCATCTAGTCTAACCCCACTCTCCTGCGCACTACCAGAATACTCTTTCAATACTCATATTTTCGAGCCCCAACCTAATTTTGGTTTGGAAGGATTCACGAGTCCTGCTTCAACAATGCTTTGTGGCAGAGAGTTCCCCTGTGCGATCTTGCTGTGCGGAAAACAGCTGCTGTGTTTGCCGACAGGTCGAAATGATTACCAACATCCGAAGTATTTTGCTTTGTGTGAAATATTTCACGAGGTCTCTATGAGATGCTATATAAATGCAGGTCTTTTAAAAATATATATTATATTTTGAGAAACAATCTCCTTTCCACACGCATTTTTATTTCTTGTACAAACTCAAGACAAAGCAATTCTCAAAGAATTCATTTGGTGTTGAAGAAAACATGTTTTCGAGTCTGCCTTTTGAAGATGAAAGTTAACAAGGCTTCAAATTGTCTTGATTTGCTGCATAACATCTATTTGCAGAGCGAACTGACTCGAAGAAAATCTTATTAAAATACAAACCTGATGTATTTTTGCTTTTAATGAGCGTACGTACAATACACATCACTAATGATTCAATTTGATGCTTATTACAGCTTCTGGTAATGATTTAGGCAATGGGGTAAAAACAATCTATTTAAATTTTTCTGCTCATGTCTATGCAGTGTTGTGTCCATAATTCACTGAGATGGTTCAGACCATCATTTGTTAGTTACAGATTACTATGAAACCAAGTTAAAGGCAGAGACCCCCTGAATTCCCTGATGATTCCTAGCCGTCGTCAAGAACGATATCTTTACACTGTTTCTCACTTGCCCACTCGGTTCCAAATTAGCTTCCAAATTGTCAGTTACAACAAACCTGATAAAGACAGACAGGAGGAGAGAGGGAAGGAGAGAGGGATGGAGAGAGGGAAGGTCAGAGGGAAGGAGAGAGGGAAGGACAGAGGGAAGGAGAGACCGAAGGACAGAAGGAAGGACAGAGGGAAGGAGAGCTGGAAGGACAGAGGGAAGGAGAGCGGGAAGGAGAGGCCAAAGGACAGAAGGAAGGACAGAGGGAAGGAGAGAAAGAGCATGCCCAATTTTACCCTCTGCACCCCCACAGGAGCAGTGTGTGGGAGGGGTGAATTCCCTTTGGGGCAGTTTGCTGTTTCCAAGCTACTCCATTTTGGCCAAGCGACATTTTAATTTATCTTCACCGACTGTTAAGTTGTCCGAGGCTGCAGACAGGTAGGAGCCTCATTAATATCACGTAAATCGGGGCCTGGTGATATAATTCGAAACCCTTTTAGCAAAATGAAAACTGAATCCTGCCCATTGGCCAGAAGGTTAGGGGCTATCAGGCGGGATTGTCTGCAGAGTCTGTAGGCTGCGGAAGTGATCACGAGTATCAGGCACTCAGACCAGGCCCATCCAAGTGTAACTGAGCTGGCTGTATTGGGAGTGTTCTGTCAGCTGATTAATTGCTGATTTTGTGAACTTTGGCTTACAGTTGAAAAGGGGCTTCTGGTAATTCACCGTCAGGAAGCTGGAAAGGACAAGGATGGGGGGCTGCTGTAGCTGAGCTGCACTGTACTGGTGCAGGAAGAGAAGGAGGAATGGCAACACTCAATGCAGATGCACTTGGACCCTACCAAAGGATGCCTGCACACAGAAAGCCTCCCCTACCCAACAGGCTCTACAGGCCAAGGGTCACTTTCTTGACCAGTCTGCGGAGCAGTGCCAGAGGTGGCTCCTCCTGTCCTATCTTTGACTATTCCAACACACTCCTGGCTGGCCTCCCACATTCCACCCTACATAAACTTATCATCCAAAATCTCGGCAGCCCGTGTCATAACTTGCACCAATTCCACTCACCCCTCACCCCTGTGCTCGCTGACCTACATTGGCTCCCAGGTAAGCAACACCTCGATTTCAAAGTTCTCATCCTCGTTTACAAATCCCTCCATGGCCTTGCCCCTCCCTATCTCGGTAATCTCCTCCAACTTCACAAACCCCCCCACCAATGTCTGCGCTCCTCAAATTCTGCCCTCTTGAACATCCCTGATTATAGCTGCTCAACCAGCGGTGGCCGTGCCTTCAGCTGCCTGGGCCCTAAGCTCTGGAACCCGCTCCCTTAACCTCTCCACCTCTCTATCTACCTCTCTTTCCTCCTTTAAGATTCTCGTTAAAACCTCTCTCTTTGACCAAGTTTTGGTCATCTGCCGTAATTTCTTCTTGTGTGGCTCGGTGCCAAATTTATCTGTTTTGTCTCATAACATTTCTGTGAAGCGTCTTGGGATGTTTTAGTATGTTAAAGGCGCTATATAAATAAAAGTTGTTGTTGTTGTTGTCCTGGCAGGTAGTGTCTGACCTCTGCTGCCTCCTACAAGACCTGCTGCCTGCTGGACCGGGAGGCATGACATTCATGTGGCTGTCAAGGTGACTACCATCCTTAAATTAACTGCCTCAGCATCCTTCCAGGATGCAACTGGGGACATCTCGAGGATCTTGCTGTCGACTCCCACTGGTGCAAACAAGTCACCAATGCACTATTTGCAAAAGTGACCCAATACATAGCCTTTCTGGTGGATGACAATAGTCAGAATGAGAGGGCCCTGGGATTCACAGCAATGGCACACTTCCACCAGGGGGCCATCACTCCCTCCTGGCCCCCAATGCCACAAAAAGGTTAATGTGCAGGTACAGGAAGTAATCAGGAAGGCAAATGGAATGTTGGCCTTTATTGCAAGGGGGATAGAGTATAAAAGCAGCAAAGTCCTACTGCAACTGTACAGGGTATTGGTGAGATCACAACTGGTGTACTGTGTACAGTTTTAGTCTCCTTATTTAAGGAGGGATATACTTCTATTGGAGGCCATTCAGAGAAGGTTTACTAGGTTGATTTCGGAGATGAAGGGGTTCACTTATGAAGAAAGGTTCAGCAAGTTGGAGTTTGGAAGAATGGGAGGTGATCTTATTGAAACATGTAAGATTATGAGGGGGCTCGACAAGGTGGATGCAGAGTGGATATTTCCACCCATAGGGGAAACTAAAACCTGGGGACATTGTCTCAGAATAAGGGACCGCCCATTTAGAGCTGAGATGAGGAGAAATTTCTTCTCTCAGAGGGTCGTAAATCTGTGGAATTCTCTGCCCCAGAGAGCTGTGGAGGCTGGGTCATTGAATATATTTAAGGTGGAGATAGACAGATTTTTGAGCGATGAGGGAATAAAGGGTTATGGGGAGCGGGCAGGGAAGTGGAGGTGAGTCTATGATCAGATCAGCCATGATCTTATTAAATGGCGGAGCAGGCTCAAGGGACCAAATGGCCGACTCCCGCTCCTATTTCTTATGTTCTTAATGCTGCGAACATCACCTCGAGGGAGGCCTTAGAAAATCTGCGAGCAATATTAACCCTCTTTGCTCCCAATTTTGTAGAAGCAGAAAACAAACCGTGGAAACCAGAAGCTGGGTTGACATTAAGTGAATGCCCCCTCTCTTTAAAGGTGCATTCTCCCGTTAAATAGCGGCCCGGGATTCCCGACGGGAAGTGTACGGTGTAGGCGGCCGGGCGGGAGGCCTGCTCCCCGTGCGATTCGCCGACATGCCCGCCAATCAAATGCAAACGAGGCCTGGTCTCGCGAGCTTTCAGACCTCGGGGTGTGCTGCCTGTTTCGTTTCACTAATCACGCCCAGAGTTAACATCGAGACTAGCGAGAGAGAGAGAGAAAGTCAAACTTGCATTTATACACAGATGGTGCATGTAAGCTGCATCATATTGGAATGGGACAGGCTGAGTGGGTCAGCTGACCTTTTACGTACACTCGTAATGACCGATGGGACGACCAAGGTAGATGGATGGGCAGCTCCCTTTTGTCATAATTCATAATTATTAGGCAATTCAACTGAATAAATTAGGAACATGGAAAAAAGATCAAGGTCCATCGAGTTCACCTTGCACCATCCTGGTAGTCACATGGTGCAATGATAATGGAGTTGTTGACTAACCATAGCGATCAATCTCAATCAATTAGTCTACAATCTCCCGAACCCGCGACCTCTACCACCTAGAAGGACTAGAACAGCAGGCGCGTGGGAACACCACCACCTCCACGTGCCCCTTCAAGTTATGCACCATCCTGGCTTGGAAATATTTCACAGTTCCTTCACTGTCACTGGGTCAACATCCTAGAACTCCCTCGCTAACAGCACTGTGGACTGCAGCGGTTTAAAAAGGCATCTCACCATCACCTGGACTAGTAATCCAGAGACCTGGACTAACGATCCGGAGACATGAGTTCAAATCCCACCACAGAAGCTAGGGAATTTAAATTCAGTTAATTAAATTAATCTAGGATAAAAAGCTAGTATCAGTATCAATAATGCGGGCCATGAAACGACCGGATTGTCGTAATAACCCATTTAGTTCACTCATGTCCTTCAGGGAAGGAAATCTATTGTCCTTACCCAGTCTTGCCTATATGTGACTCCAGACCCACAGCAATGTGGTTGACTCTTATCTGCCTTCTGGAATGGCCTAGCAAGCTGCTATGTCTTAATATTTGGGGGTCATCAGACACAAGAGGGCGCCGTGGTCGGAGGTCATCGGGCTGTATGCATGTGGCATGTGTGCTTGGTCACCTGTATATGAGCTGGGTGTCTTTGTCACGCAGGCACTCTTGGGCTGGAATAAAAATGGATCAGGTTGCACCTGAGTGAGTTTACAATAACCAAACTCTTGAGTCATTACAATTGGCGACGAGGTAATTTAAGAACCTTCGCATGCACAATGGGCACTGTTGGAATCCTGGAGAGATTCGTGGAGGGCAAGGATTGGGTGGATTTTGTCAACCGCCTGGATCAGTATTTTGTGGCCAACGGCATGGAGGCAGTGGCTTACGCAGTTAAGCGCAGGGCAGTTCTCCTCACCATTTGTGGTCCGAAAATTTACGGGCCTCATGAAGAATCTTCTCTCGCCTGTATGTCCAGCAGAAAAAGGGTACGAGGAATTGTGTACGTTAGTGGGTAACCATCTGAAGCCAAAAGAGGGGATCATCATATCACGCTACCGTTTCTACACGCATGTTCCTGCTGAGGGCCAGTACGTGTCGGGATTTGTCATCAACCCACGATGTCTTGCTGAGCCGTGTAAGTTCAGGAACATGCTGAAAGACATGCTGCATGATGTCTCTGTGATAGGCATCAGCCATGATGTGATCCTCAGGAAGCTGTTGGCTGCAGAGACACTGGATTTGAAAAAGGCCATCGCGACTGCACAGGCATGCATGATGACGGATGATAATTTGAGGCAGATATCATTGACGAGTCGGAGTTCCACGGCAAGTACTGTAAGCTCACTCAGGTGCAGCCTGATCCATCTTTAATCCAGCCCAGTGCCTGCATGACAAAGACACCCAGCTCATATACAGGTGACCAAGCACACATGCTACATGCGTACAGTCCGATGACCTCCGACCATGACGCCCTCTGGTGTATGGTGACCCCCAAGCATTAATACATAACACAAGCCACTCAGTTGTACCAAACCATTACAAAGAACAGAGGTTCAAGACGGCGGTTTACCATCACCTTCTCAAGGGTCATTAGGGATGGGCAATAAATGCTGAAATTGTTGGCAATGCTCACATCCCACGAACAAATAAACAACAAAAATATCCTTTCTCCCTCATGTACTTATCTAGCTCCCCCTTAAATGCATTCGCCTCAACTACTCCTCGTAGTACTTTTGTCCACATTCTATCCACTGGGTAAATATTTGTGTGTGTCGGTTTTCATATCTGTAACAATTACTACTTTTCTTTTATATCCATTTTTATCTCATGTTTCTGCTTGACAGTAATATTCGTGCCTTACCTTCCTGTATGCGGTTCCGTCAAGCCACTTCTTCTAGACACTCCCAGATCCTTGGAGTGCGGGAAAAGTGTTCACACTTACCAAGGATCAGCCACCAGAAATCTGCTCATATTAATCCACTGCAGCAGTTTCCACCCCACCCAGGTCCTGGTTGCTGATTTCTTCTTTCTCCTCAATCTTCATCAAACCATTCTACACAAATATGCCGCACTTGAACACTGCGGGGCCAAAATTGCCCTCCGACAGAAAGGGGGCGCACTCAGTGATGTTGACGATTTTTCTCCATCCCAATCCATGGGCCGAAGAGTCGAGCAAGATTCGGCTCTTTACATTTCTTTTTCTTCGGTGCGGTGTTCGGGCTGGACGTCGGTCGGTGTCATCAGCGTCGTGCTGATGCGTCACAATGCCCCTCCCCTTCAGTTAAAGGGGAGGGCCGCTGCGAACTCTGCAGTTAGTTTAGTTTGGTGCACTAGGCCACCAAGGAGGGTTTTGGCCGGACCAGCGGCCCCCGGGCTGCCTCCTGGCGTCCCGGCTGAACCCGTGGACGCCACTGTCAAGCCAACCTCGGAGTCGGTTGACAATTAAAATAAAATGGTGGCCGTGGCAGAGCGCCCTCCCCTTTAAGTGCACACACGCCGCCCAACCACTGACAGCTTCCCGCCAAGGAATTTCCCACGTGGGGTGCAAAGGCGTCGCTGCCAGGCAGTGGGGGGGTCGTCGCGTGCCTGATGGGGCAGCAACATGGCGGCGTGGTGACAAGCATCGCTGGGATAAAAATGGAGGGCAATTTATGAAATGTCAGTGCTCCGTGCTGACTGGGCAGTCACAGCTCTTGTAGAAAGAGGCAATTTTGGCCCCTGCTTTAACAAAGGTTTCAGCTCAGATCAGTGAACTGGCTCACCAGCTGCTTGAGAAACATTAAAGGATCATTATAACAGGTGTGATTGGCTGTTATTTTCCAAGGCCACTAACAAAATGACTGTCACAAATCAGACGTTTCAAATCTGTGCGTTATGAGTCATAAATTACAATGAATAACAAATATTTCACCCACCTTTCATAAAGGAAAATCTGGTAAAAATTTTATATGAAACAAAAAAACCTTCAGCTGCGCTTTCCCCAAATTCCACTGCTCCCCGATTCTCAGTCCTACTTTTAGCTTGTTAACTTCAATTCAAATAATTTGCTAACTTAAATACTCAATTCTAGTATTTTTCTTTTTTTTTTATAAAAAGGAAAGTGTAAAATCTTCAACTTAATTTTTCTGGTCCTTCATAATAAGACAAAACATTTTGGGGAAAAAATGCTACTTGATTGACTAAAAAGAACTATCCCGAAAGGCTGCTTTTCAATCATTCAAACAGCCAAAGAACTGAAAATTGACATAGTTACCACGTTAAATGAGCTATATAAATGCAGCTTGTCGTGGCTTCTCTGACCTGATCACATGATGCTTTAACATGATTTGCTCTTTCACACAAAGACAAGTAAACAATGAACCAGGCCTGGTACATTTAGGGTTAAAGATCTTCAGCGAAAGTCCGAGAGAGCAGGTTTAAAGGGGGACTGTAAATAACTGAACATCATGCTGACATTTATACGGCAGCAATCCCTGTACTGTTCCTGCCCCTCTCACGCCTCCCCCACTGGTTTTGTACTGACACCAGACGATTGAGTAACAGCCTCTCTCCCGTGACACCATCAGAGATCTGCGGCCAACAGTTTCACAATACAAGTCACATCGCTCAACACACACCGATATCTCCCTTCAGAACCTCTTAAGATTACGTGACAATCTACTTCTATTCCTATGCTGCAAATTCATTCACTCATAGGCAGTCCCTCGGCATCGAAGAAGACTTGCTTCCACTCTAAAAATGAGTTCTTTGGTGGCTGAACAGTCCAATACGAGAATTACAGTCCCTGTCACAGGTGGGAGAGATAGTCATTGTGGGAAAGGATGGGTGGGGCAGGTTTGCTGCACGCTCTTTCCGCTGCCTGCACTTGATTTCTGCATGTTCTCGGCGATGAGACTCGAGGTACTCAGCGCCCTCCCGGATGCACTTCCTCCACTTAGGGTGGTCTTTGGCCAGGGACTCCCAGGTGTCAGTGGGGATGTTGCACTTCATCAGGGAGACTTTGAGGGTGTCCTTGTAACGTTTCCTCTGCCCACCTTTGGCTCAATTGCCGTGTAGGAGTTCCGAGGAGAGCTCTTGCTTTGGGAGTCTCGTGTCTGGCATGCAAACAATGTATGCTGCCCAGCGGAGCTGATCAAGTGTGGTCAGTGCTTCAATGCTGAGGATGATGGCCTGGTCGAGGACGCTAATGTTGGTGGTATTTCTCCAGTGCAGCCTTCGGCCCCCTGAGGAAAAGAGTGTTTGAAGACCAGGCCCTCAAATCTACCACCAAGCTCATGGTCTACAGGGCTGTAGCAATACCCGCCCTTCTGTATGGCTCAGAAACATGGACCATGTACCGTAGACACCTCAAATCGCTGCAAATTACCCATTTCGGTACTGCTTTATTACACATGCAAGCCAATATACACGCTTGTACACAGATCAGGCGTCATTATCTCCACAATTAGCCATGCGTAATATGCATAATCTTTAATTACGAAGAAAATAAACTATAATTACTCTATTTTTTTCCCAAAATATAAATAAAATGTGCTTGAATTAAAATTGCAAAATGTTTTCCAGATTATATGATTGGGTTTATTGGAGAGAACAGACCATCCCACATTCAGTCAGCACGAGGTTTAGAAAATAACTATTAGCGCAGGATCCAGCAGCCAAACTCAGAAGCAGTCTTTTATTTGCCGATATAACAGTCACTGCTCGTCAAAGGTCATCTATCCTAAATGTGAAATGCTCGCAGATGTTTCTCAGAGGCACCAAACACTATAGCCCCCATTTCAAACCAGCCGCTCTGGCGCAAACAGTTAGTTAAAATGGCGGTTGTTGGATCTTTGCAGCGCATTTCAGCCAAACGCCATTTTAACTGGCAACAAAATTGTCTGTGTGGTTCCTCTGCCCCGTGCAAGCGGGGATCGACCGAACATTCCAAAGTCGTGGTTTCAAAGCCATCACGCAAAACTAACCAGTAAAGATGCGCACATGACGCCAACATTGCCAGCGACTCCTGGTGGGAAGCAGCAGAGTGGCCAGGAAGTATTTGTTTTTAATCATTTCTGAGAGGATTCCTTTCACTGGGAGGAATCCTTGGGCCTCCCCAGCCACAGCCTTCCTCTCGCCCCCAAACACTGGTATCTGTTTGTAAACACCCCTCCCCCCACGCCCAGCATTAACCGTGTGCTAGTCCCTCACGATTTGATGTTCCCACCCTGCAGCCTTGACGTTATTCCCACCGGCTTCAGGAGGGAGACAGGTCAAAGCAGTTCAACTGAGTCCAGGGGCTTAAAATTGGCCAGGCCTCATGCTCAACTCACCGCCACCGTGCGCACCCCCACCTCTCCACCACACCCCCACTCGCTCCCCCATTGCCCCACCCCCACTCTTCCACTGCACCTCACCCCCACCCCTCCACCCCCATCATACCCCCACCCCTCCACCCCTACTCCTCCACCCCCATCACACCCCCATCCCAACCCCACCCCTCCACCGCAATCCCCACTCCTCCACCCCACCCCTCACTCTCCCACCCCTCCACCCCACCCCTCCACCCCCACCACACCTGCACTCCTCCACCCCTCCACCCCACCCCCACCCCTCCACCACTCCTTCACCCCCACTCCCTCCCCCCATTCCCCCACCCCTCCACCTCCACTCCCACTCACCCACTCAGACCCCTCCACCGCAACCCCCACTTCTCCACCCAGAGTTAAAATCACGGCTGATATAAATGCAAGTATTTATTTGTGAGCTGGGACCGGATACAGTACCAGACTGCTAATCTCTCTGCGAGGATCCCGGATCACATGCGCCAGCTCTTGTTCTCCCGCAATGCCAGCAAACCTCTGCAATATGCATTTAAAAACAGTGCAGTGGGGAGAGGGGCCGCTGCCAATAATAGGCAGCAGGACGCAGCACTGGTGATTCAAAGTACTCCTGGGAGACTTGCTGCCTGTAAATCAAATCGCAATAATTCTGTGGCTGTAGCTACATTACTTTTCCAATCAAATGTTGCTATGTTTGGATTTTGCTTTGGTCTCTGAAAGCAGAACAGTATAACTTGTACAAAGTGCCACTTATCTGTGCTGCAGAACAGCTGCGCCTGCGAAAGGCCACAAATACATACTCACCGTCTGGACAGTTTCCACAGAATTACATTGCACAGCATGTACAGCACAGAAACAGGCCATTCGGCCTAACAGGTCCATACCGGTGTTAATGCTCCACAGGAGCCTCCTCCCACCCTACTTCATCTAACCGTCAGCATAACCTTCTATTCCTTTCTCCCCCAACTACTTATCTATCTTCCCCTATTTGCCACAACCACTCCCTGTGGTAGCAAATTCCGCATTCTAACCACTCACTGGGTAAAGACGTTTCTCCTGAATTCTTCATTGGATTTATTGGTGACTATCTTATATTTATGGCCCCTAGTTATGGACTCCCCTCACCATAAGTGGAAACATCTTGTCTACGTTTACCCTATTGAACCCCTTCATTATTTTAAAGACCTCTATCAGGTTACCCCTCAGCCTTCTCTTTTCTAGCGAAAAGAGTCGCAGCCTGTTCAGACTTTCCTGATAATTATAACCCATAGAAGCTCACTGCATCCAAGTCTGTGCGAAGAGAGCCTTGTTGTGGAAGACACACAGATACAAAACAAAAAAGCACAATCTTTCCCTTTAGCTAACCATGTCTTCGCAATCCACAGATTGGAACAACGTCACGTTTAAACTCTTGTGTCCCGGGTAGCAAAAGGTTTTATCAACAGTCCTATACAAGGGGTATCTATGGTTTCAGTAATGGGCGATAGAGGAAAACACAACTTTGCAACGCACGAGATTTGCCAAACAAATAAAATCGATCAGGATTTATGCACTCTCAATAGAACCCGTGCTGTATGCATGGTCAGAAAAGCTGCATTCATGCTGTGGATATGTGTGTCAAATCAAACGTGAGTGCTGAAGGCAGCAATGAACTAATTACTTGAGTGTGTGAGATGACTTCTTTGACTGTTTAACGTGCCACAGCCATGTGTATATCTCAGTGCATGGTTAGATCCAGGTTCTGAAGTCACTAGTTTTGAAAAGGCCAAAGCATTTTAGTTGCTGAAGGAGATAAAATGGAGATTTGCCCTTTGAAGTCTCCTCTTTCAGCTTTGTGAATATAGTGCAATAAGACTACTTAAATATAGTACAGATCTAGAGTAAGAATATGCTAATGCACCATTATTTTATTGTAATATTAACAAGCTGCCCATTTTAGATCATTGGGTTTTTCTACTGTGTATAATTAGAAGACTGACTATGCATTGGATCTATGGCAGGATCTAACAGTACTCTGAGTACCACGAGTTGAGACCAAGAGTCAACACTCAGACACATGAATTAGGACACATACAAAATGAGAAATGCCCATTTTGTTTTTCCTTTCAGTGTTACTTACGCTCCCCTAATGTCTGCACCTCAATGCTTGGGCTGTAGTTCCCATAGTTAGTGGGTGAAAAAGCTCGGACTTGGAATACGTAGAGTGTTCCAGGCTTCAGGTTGTTAATGGTCACGGTCGTTGATGCAGTTTTTACTGTCGAATAACTTTGATCGTTCTGTACCTGCCAGAAAAATGTACACGTTTCAGTGACCGATCCAAACTGCAACTTACTGACATGAAAAATCTCCCTCATTGAAGGATGGACAAATCAATAATAGTAATAATGAATAATCAATGACAGATCAATAATGCTGGCTACTGGTAACTTACAAAAGACACACACGCATATGCATTGGAACACAGCAACATTGGAACATAAGAACAGGAGTAGGCCATTCAATTATATCATGGCAGATCTGTATCTTAACTCCAACTACCCACCTTGATTCTGTGACCCTCAATACCCTCGCCTAACAAAAACTATCAATCTCAGTTTTGAAATTTTCAATTGAGTTAGACTCAAACAGCTTTTTGGAGGAGAGAGATCAGATTTCCACTAACCTTGGTGTGACGTGCTTCCTGACTTCACCCACCCCTGATTGGCCTAGCTCTAATTTATACATACACACAAGCACACAGGCACACATCTGCTACACGATCCCAACATTCAACTTGGGAAAGAACAACTGCTGAGGAAACTATTCAAAAGATGACCAAAAATGGCCAGCCTTGTTAATTGATGTGATTGCCTCGAGAGTTATGTTGACTACATTGTGGGGCCAAAATTGCCCCTTTCTATAAGAGCTATGATCGCCTCGGCTATGGGTCGGTACGGACTCGCTACTTGGTCGCCGCGGTCGGGCCGCCATTTTGAAAATTGCCCTCCTTTATTTCTCGCGTGGTGTATGGCACGCCCTGGTTGTTTTCCCGCCCCTTCGGGCACGCGCCGACCCCTTACCGCCTGGCAACCCCCTTTCCATCTCGCGTGGGAAATTGTCCTACTGGAGCAGATCGGCCGCTGCTTGGTGTCCCCGATAGCTTTCCCCAGCGGGAAGCTTCTTGTGGCTGGGCGGCGGGACCGCCCTTAAAGGGGAGGGCGCAATGCTGCGGCTGCCATTTTATTTTAATTGTCGGCCGACTGCCAGGTCAGCACGACAATGATGGCCACGGGTTTGACCGGGCCACCAACAGGCAGCCCTGCACCCCCTCTTGGGTACCGGGCTGCTGGCCTGGCCGAAACCCTCCCTGATGGCCCAGTGTTTGCCACTAAAGTGGCTGCAGAGTTTGCAGAGGGCTCCCCTTTAACTGAAGGGGAGCGGCGTTGTGACGCGTCAGCAGAAACGCGGCATGTCCACAGCGCGCTGACATTATCAGCCCGGCACTGATGGGTCAGAGCGACGGCCGTTCCAACCCGCCCGCACTTCCATCCCACCGACGATCCCACATCTGCCCCGTTCCAAAAAAACCCAGAGCTGAATTTCCCGAGATTGTCCGCCCCATGCATTTCGTCTCCGATATCATCGTAGATCCAAAGGGTCTAAAGTTATGTAATGTAGTCGACAGAATGATAAAGAGGCACAGAAAGCTATTCCCAAACCTTGAATAAATAGGCAAGGAAATCTCACTGAAGTGTTACAGGAGTTTAGTAAATATGAAAGTCATTTTGCCTCGTATTCATTTACATGGAAAATGATATCTCAAATCTTGATCACATCTTTTCTGATCATTAGTACTTAATACAAGCAATATCATCATCATAGGCAGTCCCTCGGAATCGAGGAAGACTTGCTTCCACTCCTGAAGTGAGTTCTTTGGTGGCTGAACAGTCTAATACGAGAGCCATAGACGCTGTCGCAGGTGGGACAGATAGTCGTTGCGGGAAGGGGTGTGTGGGACTGGTTTGCCGCACGCTCTTTCCGCTGTCTGCGCTTGATTTCTGCATTCTCTCGGCTTTGAGACTCGAGGTACTTGGCGCCCTCTTGGATGCCCTTCCTCCACTTAGGGCGGTCTTGGGCCAGGGACTCCCAGGTGTCGGTGGGGATGTTGCACTTTATCAGGGACTACCTATATCATGCATTATAGCCCAAACAAGTTTACAATGAGCAACTTCACAATAAGACTGCACCCTGTTAGCCTTCAAGCAATTAATAAATTGGAATCAGAATGTTTGTTGCCACAGGCTTACCATAGATGGAACAAAGATAATTCCTGGGCTTAGATTACTGATGGATGACGAGAGGCAGGAAAGCCACTTTAAATGGGGGGGGCGGGGGAAGTCGGGGGGCATGAACCAATTTTTTTACTATTGAAGGAAACAGATATTGTGGACACAGAAATATTTTGTACAATGTCAGGTTAGGAAAACATGATGATGCCATCAGCTGAAGAAGCCCTGAGCTAAACTGAAAAAAAAACTTCGACACACTTAGAAGTATGCAATGCTGTTCTATTTAGTGATAAAAGTACTGACTGAGTGAAACACTTAAAGTGTAGTTGGTTCGACTTGTGACTCAGCAGGCAGCAGGAAGGTATGGGTAAGAGGGACGAAGACACTGCTTGCTACAAGACATCTTGTGGTAAAATGGGCTGGAGAGGCTGAATGGTCCTCTCTCATTCCGACAGCACAGTATAATGTGCAGGGATCAGAAACCACCAACTACATCTATTTTATAGTCTTCAAAATGTAATTACTTGCATTGGAACCAATTCTATTTTAAAAGGACCATCTGTAACTTGTTAACTACTTAATATTTCATCTGATATGGATCTGATATTGAGAGATGAGGTTATCAAAATGATGGGTGAAGTTCGATTGAAGTTAAAGGAAACCCAATAAACCTAATTCACTGTCGTGCATTGTGTGTCTCTGGATTACAACGGAAAGCTAGACAAGTAGAGGGAGAAAGGAGTAGAAGGTTAAGCTGACAGGGTGAGATGAAATAGGGTCGGCGGAGGCTTGTGTGGAGCATAAACACCAGCACAGACCAGTTGGGCTGAATGGCCTGTTTCGATGCTGTAAATTTTATGTAATTGTATGTAGTCTAATGGTTATAACTTTAAAAAGCTGTGTCCTTAGCTTTAAGTAAAGGCCCCCCCTATTTCTTGAGCACTCAATTTAACAAGCTTCACAATACACCTGCAATCGATATGGAGCAACGCAGTAAGGTAGCACAAGCTCATTACAACGGTGGCAATTCATTTAATTCTGGTCTCAATTAATAGAAAGTAAAAAAGACTTGCATTTATATGGCGCCATTCATGACCTTAGGACATCCCAAAGCACTTTATGGCTAATGAAGTACTTTTGAAGTGTAGTCACTGTAGGATATACAGCAGCCAATTTGCGCAGAACAAGCTCCCTCAAACAGCATTGTGATAATGACCAGATAATCTTTTTTTTTCAGTGATGCTGATTGAGGGATAAATATTAGCCAGAGCACCAGGGATAATTCCTCTGCTCTTCTTCGAAATAGTGTCCTGGGATCTTGTACGTTCACTGAGAGGGCCAACATCTGAGGTTCATCTGAAAGGGGGCACCTCCGACAGTGCAGCACTCCCTCAGCACTGCACTGGAATGTCAGCCTAGATTTATGTGCTTAAGTTGCTGGAGTGGGACTTGAACCCACAACTTTCTGACTCAGAGGTGAGCGTGCTACCCACTGAGCCACGGCTGACCTGATGGGATACAAGTCTCTTCCCTGCATTGGTTGAGAAAGTACTGAATGAAATAAATCTTGCCCAGTCTGTTCCTCAAACTCCATTGTTGGTGGCCCAAGTGCTTTCAGCCGTCGAGGCCTGAAGCTCAAATTCCTTCCCAAAACCTTTACGCCGGTCACTGCTCCTTAAGTATCTTCCTTAAAACCTACCGCTATGACCAAGCATTTAGTCAGCTCTCCGAACAGCTCCTTCTTTGACCTGGTGGCACACTTTGTGTCTGATTTCACTTCTGTGAAGCGCCTTGGGATGTTTCCCTACATTAAGCATTATATGAATGTAAGTTTTTTATTCAGCATTCCGAAGGGACCGCTCCTTCCGCGACACCCTGGTCCACTCCTCAATCGCCCCCAGCACCCCCTCCCCTTCCTATGCCACCTTCCCGGTCAAGCACAGGAGATGCAACACCTGACCTTTTACCTCCACCCTTCCCACTGTCCAGGGCCCCAAACATCCTTCCAGGTGAAACAGCAATTTATTTGTACTTCTTTCCATTTAGTATATTGTGAATCGTTGCTCACTGTGTGGTCTCCTCTGCATCGGGCAGAACAAACGTAGATTGGGCGACCGCTTTGCGGAACACCTGCGTTCAGTCCGTAAGCATGACCCCGAGCTTCCGGTCACCTGTCACTTTAATTCCCCACGCCGCTCCCACTCTGACCTTAGCCTCTTGCACTGTTCCAACAAAGCTTGACATAAGCTCGAGGAACCGCACCTCATCTTTTGATTAGGCACTTATTTTTTCACATGGCAGCTGTTGATGGTTTTGCCATTCCCGTTGGGCGGGCCACATTGTTCGCACGCCTGACACAAGACTCCCAAAGCAAGCGCTCTACTCGGAACTCCTACACAGCAAGCGAGCCCCAGGTGGGCAGAAGAAACATTTCAAGGACACCCTCAAAGCCTCCTTGATAAAATGCAACATCCCCACCAACACCTGGGAGTCCCTGGCCAAAGTCCACCCTAAGTCGAAGAAGAGCATCCAGGAGGGCACTGAGCACCTCGAGTCCCGTCGGCAAGAGTATGCAGAAAGCAAGCGCAGGCAGCAGAAGGAGCGTGAGGCAAACCAGACTCCGCCTCCCCCCCCACCCCTTCCTTCAACGACTGTCTGTCCCATCTATGACAGAGACTGTAATTCCTGTATTGGACTGTTCAGTCACCTGAGTACTCACTTTTAGAGTGGAAGCAATTTAGATTTCAAGGGACTGCCTATATTGATGACATTCCCATTTACATGTCTTCTAGACTCATCTTTTGTGTATTTACTTGTTCCATTACCAACTCCTTTTGCTAGTACAATCACACCTTTTGTCATTTAATCTCTTCTGCCTTCCACCCTATCACAGCCCTTCCCTTCTGTTTTTTCCTCTCCTCCTCCCTTTCCCTTGCTTAAAACCTGTTACAACTCTAACTTTTTTCAGTTCTGACGAAAGGCCATCGACCTAAAACGTTAACTCGGTTTCTCTCTCCACAGGTACTACCTGACCTGCTGAGTATTTACAGCATTCTCTGTTGTTATTTCAGATTTCCAGCATTTGCAGTATTTTGCTTTTATATGAATTCAAGTTGTTGTTGTAGAGTGGATAGCTCCCGTTAAGGAGTTAGAATGAGCTGAGGTATGTTGAGCAGAAGGGTTGTAAATTCAATGAAGAAATTCCACATTAAATCAACAGTGCTTCAGTGGTCATGTTAATTGAACTCCTTTGCATTATTGGGGGCAGTATCTCATCTGTACTCATTCCTTAACATGATTTTTTTTTGGAGAGATAGAATGAAAAACAAAAGCAAACAACAGATGTTGAAATTATACACGAGACAATGTGACTCTAAAAAAGAGAGGCACATTCCCTCTTCAAAGGAACACATGAATGAAGATAGAGATGAGAAAAGCCATCAGTCCAGCTCTTGCTGACCAACCACAGCCTCCTCTTAATTTAGTCTCTTCATTGAAATTATCTGTCATCACTTGAATTTCAATTGCTGCCATACTCCACAAAGGATTTAAACACTGATAATTCTTCACAAAAATAGTGTGCGTGTATATATACACTTCATTTTAACTGGTTGGTGTTAATTTTGATGCATTTTTAATGGGACCATTGCTTTACATGCCAACAAATGGTTGCTTTTTACCTAGTTTCTAGTCTGATTTTATTTAGATTGACATAATCCCAATATTTGTCAACAGTTTAAGGATTTCCAATTACAACCTTTTTCAGAGAGGAATGGTTAAGCCTCCATTTACAAGATCACACGATAATAATTTCATGCGAGGAAGGCCATTTGACGCATCTTAGTTCATCCATCCAGAACAACTCTAATCTCCCATTGGTTCCAATATAATTCCAGGGCTTTCATCTCCACTACTCTATCTCGAAGTCCATTTCAAGTTTTGATCACACTTTGTGTAAAGAAGAACTTCTCAATATCTAACATAAGAACATAAGAAATAGGAGCAGGAATAGGCAATACAATTATGGCTGAGCCGATAATGGACTCAGGTCCACTTCCCCACCCGCTCCCCATAATCCCTTGTTCCCTCATCAGTTAAGAAACTGTCTATCTGTCTTAAATGTATTCAATGTCCCAGCTTCCACAGCTCTCTGAGGCAGCAAGTTCCACAGATTTTCAACCCTCTGACCTAAATTTGCATTTTACTAGTTTGAACCTGTGACCCTCCTTGCCCACTCTCACAATTTAAATTAAAGCAATTTCCCAGATTTACCTTTTCCATACGGTTTACAATCTTATATACCTCTATAAGATCATCTCAGATGCATCCCGTCACGGCTAAAAGACCCAAGTTTCTCCAATCTTTGCTCATGATTCAGACTTCTAACACTAGAGATCAGTGTTGTTGTTTTGCTCTGCAGGGTCTCCAATGCATGCCTCAGTGGCCCAAGAGGGACCCAGTACTCGAGGTGTGGTCTGACCAGAGCGCTGTACAGAGAGACCAGAGAGGAACCCAGTACTCAAAGTGTGGTCTGACCAGAGCGCTGTACAGAGAGACCAGAGAGGAACCCAGTACTCGAGATGTGGTCTGACCAGAGCGCTGTACAGTTTGCTCATGCCTTATATTGTTTTGGCTATGTAGTCCAACATCTTACTGATTGTTGCCACGTTTTAGCGACTGCAGAGAAGCCGTGATAGAGTGGATAGGAAGGACCTATTTCCCTTAGCAGAGTGGTCAACAACTAGAGGGCATAGACTTAAAGTGATTGGTACGAGGTTTAGAGGGGATTTAAGGGGAAATGTCTTCACCCAGAGGGTTGTGGGGGTCTGGAACTCACTGCCTGAAAGGGTGGTACAGGCAGAAACCCTCACCACATTTAAAAAGTACTTGGATGTGCACTTAAAGTGCCGTAACCTATATGGCTACGGACAAGAGCTGGAAAGTGGGATAAGGCTGGATAGCTCTTTGTCGGTCGGCGCAGACACGATGGGCCGAAATGGCCTGCTTCCGTGCTGTAAACTTCTATGATCCGATGATTCTATGAAAGTGTAGAGGAAGGAGGGTAGAACAGACTCAAAAATGTAAAGTGTTGGAGTGGGGGGGCACTGCGGAGGCAGCTGGGTGCCACGGTCAAACTTGATCCTGTCTTTGACTGTTGTTCACACACACATCTTGATTAGAAACAAGAAGCCTGTCTGGTATTTTTTCCTCCCTTTTTTACAATTGTAGGACCCTCATTATCGAAATTGAATCTGAAACATTCCTGGTCTGTATGGCTAGGGTCCATGCAGTAATGTGTATTATTCCTCTGAAACAGCGAGAGAGCCATCGGAATCAATTGGAAGCAAAATAATTTTACCCTGGCGTAAGTAGCTGAGAAGAAACTGGAATTCCAGGGCTCTCAAGCAATTCTGAACAGTAAATAGGATCCTAGAGGCAGGTTGATCGCAATATAACAAGAGTTTAGAAACTGATACTCCAAGGAGGAACAGAGGAGAAAGGGATTCGGCTGGATAGCTCTTTGTCAGCCGGCACGGACATGATGGGTCAAAATAGCTTCCTTCCGTGCTGTAAATTTCTATGATTCTATGCTTCTGGTGCCCACCACCAATCCAGTCCTGAGTTTAAAAACTACTTCAACATAAATCCATAGGAATTAAATGCAGTTGTTAAACAATGTAACACCCCCAGTACTGGAGGGTTGGGTGAAGTGGCATTGAAACAGCAGTGCTACGACTTGCTGGTTAGAAATGTCATGGCTCTACGTGAGGATAACCTCAAGCTGAGCAAGCTTGTTGCCATTTAGTAGTGCAGTGTGTTGTAAACTGAAATATATCCCATCAGTGCCGGTCAGTCGCTTCCCTTAGAAACACTCCACCTGCTTACTGGCACTACAGTGAGAGGACTGGTACCTGGGGCTTGTCTGACACACATATTGTGCAGGCTCTAACTATTCCATGGTGGCCTGCCAAGCATGAATGCACTCGCATACCCTTTGGTTGGAAAGTGGCAGACTGAATCATAGAATCAGAGACTGCAATTTGATGCCAGATTCATGCTCACGCTGCTGTGAATTTGGTATTAAATTGCTTGTACATCAAGAACAGAACATTCTGAAAAACTATCCAGTACTAAATGTTCCCAATCCAGGTTCTGCTGCCCTATTATTACGTTCACTGAGTTTAGGAACGTATTAATTAGCTGCTTGCACTGCCGGAGGTGCCGTCTTTCGGATGAGACATTAGACCAAGGCCCCGACTGCCCCCTTGGGCATGTAGACAACCCCACTATTGGAAGATGAGCAGGAGAGTTCTCCCCGGTGTCCTGGCCAATGTTTATCCCTCAAGCGACAACGCTAAAACAGATTATCTGGTCATTATCACATTGTTGTTTGTGGGGCCTTGCTGTGCGCAATGCTGACTGCCGCGTTTCCCACATTACACCAGTGACTACACTTCAAAAGTACTTCATTGGTCGTAAAGTGCTTTAAGATGGCCTGAGGTCGGAACGGCACTATAGAAATGCAATTTATTTCTGTTCAGTGATTACCTCACCACTGTGAATGGGGAGCCGGATTTCACAGAACGTAATCTACTCGACAGAAAACCAATTGTTTGGGGAAAGACGGAAGGTCCAGATTTTTTTTGCCACCATTTTATTTTCCATCAGATTTCTCCCATGCTCTCCTGTCCCATGACAGCTAGCCCACACCTTCCAGTGGCTTCTCTGTCCTCCCCATCCCTCAAATGGACACCTTGTGTGCCAAGGTCCCATTATTGGCTCCTTCTTATTTCTCATTTCTGTTCCTCAGACTCCATAGCTTCACCCTATATACTGCAACGTGTCCAAAACTCTGCTCCCCACATCCTTTTGTGCACCAGTTGCAGCTCACTCATCGGCCCATCCTCAAGGGACCCACAACTCACCGAATTCGAGTTCCTTTATTAATCCTGTCACGGCCTTGCCTCTATTTTCAGAATAAGGGGCTGCCCATTTAAAACGGAGATGAGGAGGAATTTCTTCTCTCAAAGGGTCGTGAATCTTTGGAATTCTCTACCCCAGGGAGCTTTGGAGACTGGGTCCTGAGATTTTTGAATGATAAGGGAGTCAAGGGTTATGGGGAGCAGGCAGGGAAGTGGAGCTGAGTCTATGATCAGATCAGCCATGATCTTATTGAATGGTGGAGCAGGCTCGAGGGGCCAAATGGCCTATTCCTGGTCCTATTTCTTATGTTCTACCCTGCCTCTGCAACCTCCTGCAGCCCAGGCCAAGCCCTCTGCAATTCCAGCTCTGGCCTCCTGTGCATCTCTCCCTCCCGCAGTAGAAGAGCTTTCAGTCTCAGTCCGCTCAGCTCCACACTCTGGCCCTCTTCCCCTAAACCCCTCTGGTTGCTCCTCTGCTACCCAAAACCTATTTCTTCACCTCCCGCAATTCTTTTTCTATTACTGTATCTCTCCTCTGTGAAAAGGCTTGGGATGTTTACTATATTAAAGAAAGAAAGACTTGCATTTATATAGCACCGTTCATGACCACCGGACATCTGAAAGTGCTTTACAGCCAATGAAGTACTTTTGGAGTGTAGTCACTGTTGTAATGTGGGAAACGCGGCAGCCAATTTGCGCACAGCAAACTTCCACAAACAGCAATGTGATAATGACCAGATAATCTGTTTAAGTGATGTTGATTGAGGGATAAATATTGGCCAGGACACCGGGGATAACTCCCGTGCTCTTCTTTGAAATAGTGCCATAGGATCTTTTACTTCCACTTGAGAGAGCAGACAATTTAACGTCTCATCCGAAAGACGGCACCTCCAACAGTGCAGCATTCCCTCAGCGCTGCACTGGAGTTATGTGCGCAAGTCTCTGGAGTGCGACTTGAACCCACAACCTTCTGACTCAGAAGCGAGTGTGCTACCCACTGAGCCACAGCTGACACTAAAGGCGGTATAAAAATTAAAATTGTTGTTGATGCGTACAGCTCCACAGACACAGGTTGTCCTGCAGTGCCGCGTTCAAAAATGGCCATTTTTCATCTGTCAGCCTAGACTGTGGGGTTTGTTTAGTTATTCAACTGCAAGGGACCTCATTGTCCTTATCAACCATCTACACACAGACCTCCAGCAGGGATCACTGGGCAGTGATCAGGAACTTTGGCCAATTTTCTCCATCTTCCCTCTGGAGCATTACAGCCAACTGAGGAACCCAAACTACCGCCACCCGCCCCCCGCACCCCCCACCGAGATCAATCAACAACCAAGGAGGGCAATGGAACCGGAGGCCTCACCGGTCTGTAGCGACCAGCTATTCATTGGTCATTACCTGCTGAGCCCGCTGGGGGTGTGAGTTGTTTTTTTTTAATTGCGTCTGGGTCATAAACAATAAATATTTTGTTTCAAAATACCAGCGAGAATGGTTTACTGCAGAGTAGATGAGCAGATTTTGATAGGCTGCCCAGTAGCTATTAGACCTCATGGGCACTTTCTGAATGCTGTCTGAATTAAGTGATTTGCAATTGAAAGAGCTTGCTCTTGCTAATGGCTGTAGTGCAGCATTTGACTCGGATGCAGGTAATTTTGAGGAACACTATCCTGTCCTTTGTATTTTGGGGTAGAACCTGGCAGAACAATGAGCGGAGCTGAGAGGGGGAAAGGGATGAAATCTCCAAAATGCAATTAAAAAACACATGAACAACAAACTCTTCAAAACCTAAAAGCACTTTATGCTCTCGAGGATGCATTTAAATCTGACGCATCCTCACTCTAATAATTGCAGCCATTTTTAGGGTAGGCCAACCAACATTGGCTCCCGGTTAAGCAATGCCTTGATTTCAAAATTCTCATCCTTGTTTCCAATTCTCTCCATGGCCCCGCCTCTCCCTATCTCTGTAATCCCCTCCAGCCCCATAACCCCCGGAGATGTCTGCGCTCCTCAAATTCTGCTCTCTTGAGCATCCCTGATTATAATCGCTCAACCATTGGTGGCCGTGTCTTGTTGCCTAGGCCTTAAGCTCTGGAACTCGCTCCCTAAACCTCTCCGCCTCTCTACCTCTCTTTCCTCCTTTAAGGCGCACTTTAAAATCTACCTCTTTGGCCAAGCTTTTGGTCGCTTGCGCTAATTTCTACTTATGTGGCTCAGTGTCAAGTTTCTTGTCTTGTAATACTCTTGTGAAGCACCTTGAGATGTTTCACTATGTTAAAAGTTGTTGTTGGATAGGCACAATGTTCATACCACAACATCACAGTGGCAATCAGGGGATGGGCGAAGGGAATTCACTGCCACGCTGTGCAGCAGTATAGCTGGGGGGGGGCATGGGGGGGTGGGGGTGGGGGTGGGGGGGTTATCCTAGCTGATGTCGCGCAAACATTTTTTTTTTTAAAAAGGTGCACTGTAATAATTGCTGCTCTCCCACTGGCAGTCGATTGCAGAAGCAATCAGCCATTCGCTCAGTCATCGACTGTTATTGAATACTGTCCCTTCTTGTGGAATGTTACTCTTTAACACTTGCTAATTCTGCCGTATGGTCATCAGGCTTGATTGACAGGAGTTTGCAGTGCCCGAGAGAGCTTGTTGACCTCACTGACAGCAACACACTTTTTTTTAAATGGAGCTGTATCCCGAGTCAAGGAGCCAACCCACTGAGACTGTTTAACACACTGTGTGGTCCTGGTACAGGGCACGGTGGGCACTCCCTCCTACACAATCACAACGGAGTATTCAGAACAGAATCATACTTGCATCGTATTTACAGCACAGAAACAGGCCATTTGGCCCAACAAATCTATGCCGCTTTTAATGCTCCATATGAGCTTCCTCACACCCTTCTTCATCTAACCCTATCAGTATACTCTTCATCCTTCCAGAAATTAAGAAACTCGATTGAGGACTTAAAATTTAAAAATAAATGACATAGAATTTACAGCACAGAAATAGGCTCAACTAGTTGATGCCGATCTTTGTGCTCTGTTGTGCACATAAATAAACAGACTAACTGAAGCAGGAGTAGTGTAGCTAACTGTGTCCTTTATAGCAACTCCCCAAATGGTGACCCAAAACCAGCATGAACCAGCATGTTTACAGCAACTGTGGATAGCTTCTGCAGGGTCCTAATGCCTGTCTTGTGAATGTTCGTGTAACAAACAAATAAGAGTATGAACACAACATATTTCCCCCCTTCAGAAAACGCAGTCTATGAACAGACAAAGTCATTGAAATAGCTAGGCCATGTTCTGATACATTGAGACTGGCATGGAGCTTGCGGTGTTTGATCGAGGTTTTCGGTTGGGAAACAGAATGGTGCTTCTGTTCCATCCTGCTCCTGCTGGTCTGTTGGCCTGTGAGTTGGGATCAGTCTATGAGCATTCCATCGAGTTCCATCATTGAGGTGTGAGGGCTGAACTTTCACCCGATCTGTTTTGGAGGCGAAAATGAAGATGCAAGCTTATGACTCTGGTTTGGGCGCTTAACTCTGACCCCATCTCCGTTCTTCAGTTGGAGCTTTTGAGTACGTTGTTTTGTGCCAGTGTATGACTTTCTTTTTCATTGGCGTTCCGAAATCTGGGATGCAAATGTGGTTATCTTTGCGCTAGGCTTGGCGGGGGTTTGAGAATGTCCAGTAGCCAGCGAAGATTCCACCCAATCATGAGCTCAACGGGTGTCTTCTCCGTTAGCGAGTGCTTTGTCGAACGGTATGTGTGGAGAATGGTTTGAACCACTTCGTCGAATGTTTGGCCTGCTGTGAGGTTGGCTTTCAAACCCTCTTTGATGACGCGGTAAAATCGCTCAACACCTCCGTTGCTTTGAGGATTGCGCCGAGCAATAAGGCAATGCTTGATAGCACGACGAGTGAGGAAATCCGCAAACTGGTCGGACACAAACTGTGGTCCATTGTCAGTGATTATGATCTCTGGGAGGCCCCACTTTGTGAACATATGCTGCAGAATAGTGACGATCGTTGATGAGGTCACTGAACTTGTAGCAATTTCTGGCCATTTGGAATTATGGTCATGCACTACAACAAGGAAACGCTGGTGTTGTGGAGCTGCTTCAACTGGACCAAAGATATCCAACTGAAGTTGTTGCCATGGTCTTTGTGGCCATGGATTGGGCTTCATTGGCGCTGGTCGGATGTTTGTGGCCTTTTTGCTCAGACTGCATGCTTCACAGTGTGAGACGAACTCCTCGATGCGAGTGTCAATCCCAGGCCACCATACTGAATCGCGACATCTCTGCTTCATGCGGATAATGCCAGGGTGTTCATCATGTGCCAATGAGAGAATGCGCTGTTGAAGCAACTTGGGAATCACTGCTCTATCACCATGAGCTAGGCAGCCATCGTTCTAAATGGAAAATTAATTGCAAAATATGTAGAAGGTTTTCAGCTCTTCTGGATTTGCTTCGGCCACTCAGTCTGCAGGCAGAGGCACACGTGCTGGAGCGTAGAATCACGTTGTGATTCGGTTTTGAGTGTGTCGCAGAAGACAAGGTTTCTGATGGACTGAGTGATGATTGACGTGACATATGTGTCGTCATCTGTGAACAAGTTAGCACCACAGTCCGAAGCAGGTGTCGAGCGGCTGAGCATGTCAGCTACGTGGTTGTGACTGCCAGCGATGTACTGTACATCAAAGTTATACTGATGAAGGTGATCTGACCATCGGCTGCTTCGTAGTGGTCTGTGCCCAGATCCAGTTGCAGCCATATCAATTTGTCATCCTCCATTAGCAAGTGTTCCCGAATGCGGGGGATCGTTGTTTTCTCAATAATTTGATCCCTGATCATTTCTTCTGTGAGTGCTCGAAAGTTACACATAGCAGCCAGTTCAGTTAATGAAATTATATACCATTTGATTGGTTCACCGTTCCTTTGCCCCCTTTGACAAAATTTGTATCTCCCAATCATGATACTTTTCTTTGGCACAAAATATTTCTCTAGGGCGCTTATCGCTTTGTCGTAGGACTCCGAGTCTTCGATTTGGCCAAAAATATGTTGGCCTTCATTGCCGAGGCAGTGGATAAGTATAGCATGGCAGCGGGCTGGTGTTATATTGTCGCTGTCTAACCCACTCGCCGTGATGTACATAGAAAAGCTTTTTATCCATTTCGCCCATGGAATTGGAGAGTTCCCAGGTGTGGAGAGGAAAGGTGGGGGGGGGGGGGGGTGTAGGGAGGTTAATTTGATTCATCCTCGTTGCCAAATTATGTTGTGTACGTGAATAAATAGACTAACTGAAACAGGAGTAGTGTAACTAACTGTGTACTTTCTAGCAACTCGCAAAATGGTGTCCCAAAACCAGCATGAACCAGCATGTTTACAGCAGTGTGTGAATAGCTCCCGCAGGGTCCTAATGCCTGTCGAGTGAATGTTCGTGTAACAAACAGAGTATGAACATAACATGCTCCACACGAGCCTCCTCCCACCCTACTTCATCTAACCCCATAAGCATATCTTTCTCGTCCTTTCTCCCTCATGTGTTTATCTAGCTTCGCCTTAAATGTATCTATACTATTTGCTTCAACAACTCCCTGTGGTAGTGACTCCCACATTTTAATCTCTCTCTGGGTGAAGAAGTTTCTCCTGAATTCCTTGGGTTAAATTATCTATGATCTGGGGAGTGGTGATTTATTTTAATTGATCATAACGGTAATTGTAAAAGAAAGGATTTATAATTTTCAATTAACTTTCCTTCAATATATGTTTATTCCTTTTGTAAATTGTAAGCAGCTAAGTGGAGTGATTCAGTACCTGTTGTAATAAGGTAATGA
This sequence comes from Pristiophorus japonicus, assembly GCF_044704955.1. Taxonomy (NCBI): domain Eukaryota; kingdom Metazoa; phylum Chordata; class Chondrichthyes; family Pristiophoridae; genus Pristiophorus; species Pristiophorus japonicus. The sequence goes on from NC_091990.1 coordinate 53,795,483, forward strand.
TTTATCTACAATTGGGCCAACAGCCTGTGACTGCAGCAGAACTGTACATTACTGTTGTCGAAGTGGTTCTGTAGTGTGGAGGTCACTGCACATACCAATACATTGGCAAAACAGGAGTTCTTTGCGGAGGATAAGGTGAATGGGGCTATTTGGGTCCGAATGTACAGCCTTCGTGTTCTGTATTCAGACAGTAACTGAACCTTTCTGAGCAGCAAAATGCTTTAAAGGCACAGTAAAAGGATGTAATTTTATTTGTCCTCAACCTTAAAAATCCTGAGCCTTGAAAAAGAGCTGCCTATTCAACCATGGGAGGGTATCACAGCTGAATTCAATCTGTTTTACCTGAGATTTACACGTAAGCAGGTTCCAACGGTGTCAGCCTTGGCTCAGTGGTTACAGGTCATGGGTTCCCACCCCAGAGATTGGAGCACAAAATGCAGGCTTACAGTCCAGTGCAGTACTGAGGGAGCAGTGCACTGTCAAAGGTGTCATCTTTCAGGTGAGATCAGAAGCTGAGGTGCCGACTGCCCTAAGCATCACTGAAACAGATTATCTGGTCATTATCGCATTGCTGTCTGTGGGGTCTTGCTGTGTGAAAATTGGCTGCCATATTTCCTACATTACAACAGTGACTACACTTCACAAAGTATGTTAATGGCTGTAATGCACTTTGGAACGTCCTGAGATTGTGAACAGCGTTACATAATTACAAGTTTTTCATTCTTTTAGCACCGGATAGCAATCAGGAGTGGAAATTTGGCAGATATTTCTCCCTTTCTAATTCAGAGGCACTGAGATATTGCATAATCCAGGTAAGGGCACGGTAGCATAGTGGGTATGTTACTGGACTAGTTATCCAGAGACAAAAGTTCAAATCCCATCACGGCAGCTGGGGAATTTAAATTCAATTTGTTAAATAAATCTGGAATAAAACCTAATATCAGTAATGGGAAGGAAGCTTTCCATCTTCAACTGGTCTGGCCTATATGTGACTCCAGACCCACAGCAATGTGGTTGACTCTTAACTGCCCTTTGAAATGCCACTTATTCAAGAAGGTGGCTCACAACCACCTTTGAGTGAAATTAGGGATGGGCAATAAATGCTGCCTTTGCCAGTGATGCCCACATCCCGTGTATGAATGAAAAACAGAACACCATAGACCAGATGTAGAAACTGGGCCTTCTGGCCTACATAGCTTAGCATCACTTTGCCCAGTGTATTTAAGGTCAGGCTCATCAGGGGAAAGGTGAGCTTTTTTAGTCTTACCTGCTCACTGGTCAATGTTTCACCTGGGAAATGCACCTGCTTTCTATGCAGACTGGAGTTTCTTTGCAAATAATTACAGAACGGCTTGAAGCTTCGGGTATCTTCCAACCATTCAGCAAAATTCAAGAGAGAATCCCAGAGACATCATGGTCCTGATGGTCATGGTCAGGGTTCTGTCGGTCTTTCCCCCCACCCCGCCCGAAGTTATGATGCGAGACCAATGGAAACCTGAACAAGAGGTCACAGTCTCAGGATACGGGGTAGGAAATTTAGGACCAAAATAAGATTTTTTTTCACTCAGTGGGTGGTGAACCTGTGGAATTTTCTACCATAGAAGGCTGTGGAGGTCGTCACTGAATATATTTAAGAGGGAGATAGAAAGATTTCTGGAAACAAAAGGCATCAAGGGGTATGGGGAAAAAATGGGAATATGGTGTTGGGATAGAGGATCAGCCATGATCATATTGAATGGCGGTGCAGGCTCGAAGGGCCGAATGGCCTACTACTGCTCCTATTTTCTATATTTCTATGCCACAAAACAGCAGAGTTATGGGTTATGCTGGAACTCTGCCATTTGTTTTAAGGGTGGCTGGAGAAGGGGGGAGGGGGCGGAGATGGGGGGGGGGGGGGGCGGGGGTGTTCTGCATGTCTCCCACACGAATTATGGCAGGAGATCAGGACAACTCACACCGAACCTCACACCGCATAAATCCTGACACCAGAACCCTGAAATTCCTCGTCTGGTCTCCTGAGGGAGGTTCCAGGGCGGAGTCGGAACCTCCTTCTGCCCCGTGGCTGTCGGGCTCAGGCATGATGTGGATGTGTCAGCAACTTCCTGGCATCACCGGTCACCCGTCGCGGGGATGGGGGGGGGGGGTAAGGAAGGAATTCACTGCCACACCCTGCTGCAGCGTTCTGTCTATCCTGGGGACTGCCTACGCCGGTTGTCGTCGGGTTAACATTTCTTTTTTTAAAAAGGTGCAATTTAAAAATTGCTGCTCTCCCACCGGCAGTGGGTCACAGAAGCAATCAGCCATTCGCTCTGTGATCGACAGACGCCCCCCCACCCCCCACTGCTACTGTATTTTACTCTTTTCAAACACTGCCAAATACAGCAGAGACATTTTCGTGTCAGATTGCTCCTGCTGGGCATCATGGAGTCTCAGTCGTTGAGTACATTCAAGACTGAGATCGCTAGATTTTTGGATCTTAAAGGAATCAAGGGATATGGGGATAGTGCAGGAAAGTGGAGTTGAGGTCGATGATCAGCCATGATCTTATTGAATGGCGGAGCAGGCTCGAGGGGCCGAAGGACCTAATCCTGCCCCTATTTCTTATGTTCTTATGTTCTTTTGCTCCACAGGCGCAATGTGTGGGACAGAACACTTCCTTTCTAGGTTGTCTCTAACGACTGACGGTGATCCACATATCATAGGATATTCTCTAGAATGTCTGTGGATCGTGGGAATATTATGGTTCACAACCTTGGTGTCATATTGGACCCTGAAATGAGCATTCGACCACATATCCGCCTCCATAACATCGCCTGTCTCCGCCCCTGCCTCAGCTCATCTGCTGCTGAAACCCTCATCCATGTCTTTGTTACCTCTAGACTTGACTACTCCAATGCACTCCTGGCTGGCCTCCCACATTCTACCTTACGTAAACTTGATGCAAAACGCAGCTGCCCATGTCCTAATTCGCACTCAATCCCGCTCACCCATCACCCCTGTGCTCGCTGACCTATACTGGCTCCCGGTTAAGCAACGCCTTGATTACAAAATTCTCATCCTTATTTTTAATTCGCTCGATGGCCCTCGCCCCTCCCCATCTCTGTAATCTCCTCCAGCCCCACAACCCCCCCCCACCAGAGATGTCTGCGCTTCTCTAATTCTGCCCTCTTGAGCATCCCTGATTATAATCGCTCAACCATCGGTGGCCGTGCCTTCAGCTGCCTGGGCTCCAATCTCCGGAACTCCCTCCTTAAACCTCTCTGCCTCTCTTACTTCCTTCAAAACTCTCCTTAAAACATGCCTCTTTGACCAGACGTTTGGTCGCCTGCCCTAATTTCTTCCTATGCAGCTCGGTGTCATGTTTTTTGTCTCATAATACTCCTGTGAAGCACCTTGGGGCATTTCACTACATGAGAGGTACTATATAAATACAAGTTGTTGTTGTATGGACCCCAAGGATTTTTTCCACGGTCAGGGCCTCTGATACCTTCCCTGTAAGTCCCACCTTGCATTTTGTCAGACACAGAGAACTCATACATTTGGAGGCAGCTGCAGCCATTTAAAGGGCAGGTCAATTTTTGTTCTCCAGGTGATCCCCTAGCTTGCACACTTCTATTGGAGAACTGGCCAGAGAGAGACACTGGGGCCGAAATCGCCCCCCTTTTTCTTTTAAAGATGCGGTGACTGTGCAGAAAGAACTAGGTCGGCACAGAGTCGCTGACAATTGTGACATTGCCCTCCTTTATTTTTGGACGGTGGACGGTCCCGCCCTGTCGCCCCCCCCCCAACGACCGGCAGTGACCCCCTTTCCGCCCCGCCGGGGAAATTGCTCCCTCCCGCTCGGCGCCCCCGACAGCTTTCACCGGCAGGAAGCTGCCAGTGGCTGGGTGGCTCATCCACCCTTAAAGGGGAGGGCGCACTGCCTAGGCAAACCATTTTATTTTAATTGTCTGCCGACTCCGAGGTCGGCCCGACAATGACGGCCACGGGTTCGGCCGATCCTCCAACAGGCAGCCCGGCACTCCTTCTTGGGTACTGGACCGCTGGCCTGGCCAAAACCCTCCCTGGTGGTGCAGTGGCTACAGTGTTCACAGCAGCCCTCCCCTTTAACTGAAGGGGAAGGCCGTTGCTACGTGTCAACGCTGCACTGACGACACCGACCGACGTCCGCCCCGCACCATCCCGACTTCCAACCCGGAAGAAAAAAAAATGTAAAGAGCCCAATCTCGCTTCACTCTTCGCCCCATGGATCGGGGTGGAGAAATAACAGTAGTTGCGCCTCCTTTCAGTTGGGGGGCAATTTTGGCCCCTCAGTTTAACTAATGCTACAATAGAACTGGTACTGCAGGAAGTGGAGGACAGGAGGTGCTCCTGGTTTAACTCTCCATGCACGCTCCCTCTTCACAGAGTGCCTGGTAGCACGCGGTACAAAAGGTGTGCACCACATCAGCGGGGTCACTGCCAAAGAAGAAAGACATTTGCAAAACCTAAAAAATAATCAGCTCATGTATGGCTCCCCACCAGTACCTTGTATCACATGGATGGACAAAGCACGTGTGTGTCCAAGTGTTTGCACATTAATGTGTCACACATTAACCGCAGCCCCGTAGAAATGACCGGGATTACCTTACCGCCCTTTGACGCTCGACACGACACCAATTCTGGCTGCAATTTAATCGCTGAAAATCTGGGCACACTGACAGAGTAAAAGAGCTTCATGTGACAAATTCTCCGAAGAAAACCCAGCTGGGTGCTGCATGCTCATGCTTTCTCACACACTGGGCTACAGCAAGGGCACGCTGTACCTGCTCAGTGAAAGATAGAATGCAACTCTCACACACTGCACTACTGGATAATATCGCTCATTAACAAGAGCTGGAGGAGAGACTCCCCCCCAAAGTCTATCTGTACAATATAACGGCGAAATACATTTAATTCGCAGTGAGAGAGAATCGGCCGGTATTTTGGCTTTCGAGGTTTTTCAGCGAAAACGGTAGCAATACGTGAAAATGACCATTTTCGCTGCACTACACTTTTTAGGACGAACTTTTGGCCTTTGGGGTCATCGGTAAGGGAGGCGTTCCACGATTATTCCAAGGGCAAAACGCGAGTTTCGCCAACTTTAGTCCAGGGTCGTTTGCGCTGCGAGAGAGGCCTTGGGAGGGGGTGGGGGGAAATTCAAAAAAACAGTCGACAAACATTTACAAGACTAAGTAATCGCTGCAAAAAAATAAAAAATAAAAACTTTAACTTACCTTTTTTGCAGGTTTTCTCACTTACCGCCGCTTGCAGGGCTGCACTGACGGGTTTGAGCTGTCGGTATTCTGGGCACGGCGTACGGGTCGGGAGAGTGCCGAAGGTACGATGGTAGCGCAATCCACATTGTTGCATGTCGGTGCACCTCTCCCCGGCGGTACATGGAACGCTGCCACAGATACCCGAGGATCCCGCCCGGGCTTAGTGACCGGGTTTTCGCCGCGGAGGGTCAAATCGCGGCGAGAACCCGGTCACATACCTCTCAAGAATCCCGTCCCTGAAGTCCAAACAAGGGGTTAATTCCCAGTTGTTTCGCAAAAGAATTGAATTCCTCCCCTTGTGTAATTTAGTGCTCAGATAAAAAAAGTTTATTTTTTTTTACACAAAGAGGCAGGTGGTGTGAATCACACAAAGGAAGGATTTTTCTTCACTGGGTCAAGCGAGCTTGGACCTGGGATTAGAACTGGGAACTAGTCAGTTTTATAACTAAGAGCGCTGTCTTCTTGATTCTCATCAAATAGTATGCCTCCTGGCTAAAACTCCCAACAGGCTGACAGTTACAATTGCCCAAGACATGTATGTGACACTTCAGAGAGGGATCGAGGTAACCAGAATAGCCTCTGATTGGTTAGGCCACCCACACTCTCCTCATGGCACTTTCAGGTATTTAAAGACAGAGAAGGTTTTGTAACGTAGCGTTTGAAAGAGGTTTAAAGCTCGAGAGAGTCTTTTAATGTTGACAGCGTGCTTAGAACGTAAAGGATCAATAGCATAAAAGTCAATGCAAAAGTCAACAGAGGAAGTTACACAACGTGTCAAGTTAGCTAAATGAGGAAGAGAAAAAAGACAACTGATGACAGAAAGCAGCATCAATTCAGCGCGGGATGCCCTCAAGGTACCAACAGAGCAGCACTGAGGGCAGCGACATAGCAAGATTCCATGGCTGGCCTGCTACTCAAAGGGAGATTAATGCTTACATCACCAAAGGACAGCTTTAATACTGGAGGCATAGCAAAGAAAGAAACCTCCATTTATATAGCGCCTTTTATGACCTCAGGATGACCCAATGCTCTTTATAGTCAATAATGTACTTTTGAAGCGTCGTCACTGCTGTAATGTGGGAAACGCGGCAGCCAATTTGCGCACAGCAAGCTCCAACAAACAGCAATGTGATCATCTATTCTCAGTGCTGTTGGTTGAGCGATAAATATTGGCTAGGACACAGGTGAGAACTCCCTGGTCTTCAAAATAATGCCGTGAGATCTTTTACGTCCACCTGAGAGGGCAGATGGGGCCTCGCTTTAACATCTCATGCAAAAGATGCCACCTCTGACAGTGCAACAGTCCCTCAGCACCGCACTGGGAGTGCCAGCTTGGATTTTGTGCTCAAGTCTCTGGAGTGGGGCTTGAACCCACAACCTTCTGAATCAGAGGACAGAGTGCTACCCACTGAGCAACAGCCGACAGCAATGACAGGGCCTTGGTGAGGCCACACCTTGAATATTGTGTACAGTTTTGGTCTCCTAATCTGAGGAAAGACATTCTTGCTATTGAGGGAGTGCAGCGATGGTTCACCAGATTGATTCCCGGGATGGCAGGACTGACATATGAAGAAAGACTGGATCGACTAGGCTTATATTCACTGGAATTTAGAAGAATGAGAGGGTACTTCATAGAAACATATAACATTCTGACGGGATTGGATAGGTTAGATGCAGGAAGAATGTTCCCGATGTTGGGGAAGTCCAGAACCAGAGGTCACAGTCTAAGGATAAGGGGTAAGCCATTTAGGACCGAGATGAGGAGAAACTTCTTCACTCAGAGAATTGTGAACCTGTGGAATTCTCTATCACAGAAAGCTGTTGAGGCCAGTTTGTTAGATATATTCAAAAGGGAGTTAAATGTGGCCATTACGGCTAAAGGGATCAAGAGGTATGGAGAGAAAGCAGGAATGGGGTACTGAAGTTGCATGATCAGCCATGATCATATTGAATGGTGGTGCAGGCTCGAAGGGCCGAATGGCCTACTCCTGCACCTATTTTCTATATTTCTATGAGTACAGAGTGAACTTAAACTCACTGAGGCTGTACTGTAATCTTGTGTGTTGAATGCAATTCTGTTATCTTGTTACTAAGCAAAATTCAGGCAACGCTTATATTAAACTTTTATTATGAATATTTAAGCTTTTAATGGTACTCGTCATATCACTACATAATACTTAAATAACGCTCTGTTGGGAATAAATCTTGCCATCTGCCGAGCTCTTTGATGTCTGCGGCAAGTTAGAGTCAAGTGGCATTCCACTTGTTACACTGCAGTCCTGCTGTTAGCTCATTTGGATCGGTCACAGTTGTTATATTTTCAACCAGGTTATAAATTTAGGCAGACACTCCAGTACAGTGCTGAGGGAGTGCTGCACTGTTGGAGATGTCGCCTTTTGGATGAGACATTAAACCGAGGTCCCGTCTGCCCTCTCAAGTGGACGTAAAAGATCCCACGGCATTATTTCAAAGAAGAGCAGGGGAGCTATCCCTGTTGTCCTGGCCAATATTTATCCCTGAATCAACATCACAAAAACAGTTTATCTGGTCATTATCGCATAGCTGTTTATGAGAGCTTGCTTGTGCGCAAATTGGCTGCCGTGTTTCCCACATTACAACAGTGACTACACTCCAAAAGTACTTCATTGGCTGTAAAGCGCTGTGAGAAATCCTGTGGTCGTGAAAGGCGCTATATAAACGCAAGTCTTTCTTTAAGGCAGTCATTAGTCAATTAATTCCGCATTATATGTGAAACCCTCCGCATAAAAAGACTATTCCCAATTTCATTCCTGGATGAGATATATTGGCGGAATGATGTGGGGAGGGGGGAGGGGGGGGTTGGGTGAAGAAGCTTTGTCTGATACCTCTCCACGAGTAGAAGCTACGTACTGGGATTTATCAACACATATTGGGGGCTTTGTGCAAGCTTTACCATGTGACTATCCTACAACATTGAATTGATCACAGGCTGGAAACCTCCTATCTTCCCCGGCTGCTCCAGTTATGGAGAAGAGCTGCCTTGCATCCTGCCACGGATCGGGGCATTTCGACAGGGGGCTGCCACTTTGGCCATAGAACTGCTGACAGTGGCTCGGCCTTTCCCAGCTGGGGACAGTGCATAGACAAAGTTAACAAGTTAACACTTGTTAAATTCTTCCAGATAAACACTAGGTGGTGGAGGGGGGGGATCTTCAACTCGTTGCATCCTCTTTAAGCAGCTGTACTCTGATCTCCGAAATCTTCATGAATATGGAAATGAAAAAGAAAGAACTTGCGTTTATATAGCGCTTTTCACGACCTCAGGATGTCCCAAAGTGCTTTTACGGAGACATAGAATCATAGACTGATACGGCACTGAAGGAGGCCATTTACAGCCAATGAAGTGCTTTTTGATGTGTAGTCACTGCTGTAATGTAGGAAATGCGGCAGGCAATTTCCATACAGCAAACTCCCACAAACAGCAATGAGATAATGACCAGATAATCTGTATTAATGTGGAATATGACTATTTTCTATAAATTAGCAATGCAGGAGGAGAAGGGAGGAGTAATTTTATATGTGTGTTTTGTGATAAAGAATGTATTTAGACTTTCCTTGCCCAGGGCACAGAAGAAAGTTCCCCTGGGGTTGTACTAAACGTGCACTCTCTTGTAAGGCAGTATCTTGAAGTTTACAATCCCTCAGTCTTAAGGTTCAGCAACACCAATGCTCAATTTGTCACAGGCCACATGTTGCTTTTACAGTTCATGGTTCCTTTTGGAAAGCTGTTGAAATCCGCCGCCTCATGAATCCATACGTACCTAAATCCAACACAGAAACAACCTTCCCCCTCCTTCCCCTTACATTGGTGAAAGTGGAGCTGCTCTCTCATTTTCTGTAAACCCTATTCCCAGACATGCTGCGCCTGACACAGAACATCGTAAAGCACCTTTTCGTAGAACTTGATCTCGTACTCCGTGTCGTTGCCGCTGGCGTAGTCCGACTCTTGCCACGCCAAGGTGATACTCTTCGGCTCTACACGCTCCGCCTGGATATCTGTCACCTGCAATAGTCCTGGAAATGGGAACAGACACACAACAGCATCAGCACCATCACATTTACAAAAAGCAAAGCCGCAGGTTAGAAAGCCCTTAAAATGTGGATCATTATCTACAAGCAAAAGTGCATCAGACAACACCTGAAAATGCTTTAAAAGGTTTGAAATCTTTTGATGTTTCAACACGTAAAATGAATTCAAAGGGGTAGAAGTGAGGTTTCGTACTAAATTTACATAATGGAATTATTGTGTGAACAAATGACAAATGACTATCAAACACTTCTATCCACCCTGCATACCCCCACCCCCCCCTATTTCTCATGTTGCTAAGATACTCAATAATCTCAGGAGATTTATAGGCAAACTGTTGAACCATTAATATTCATGCTTTCAATCTGCCTGCTCTGCAGTAAGTAAGCAACACACGTCATCCAATACTACAGAATTAACACAGAATATTTGTGGTGCAAAATTGCGATAACCTGTTGCTCATTTGCAAATAGTTACAAATATAGCTCTCGAGGCCCCATCATCGCTGCTGAGGTTAACGGACGGGAAGTTAGTAGTAATAGGAGCACATCTATAGCTACATCTATTTCTTTCATTCCAGCTTCCCCCACCTTGACTCTTGAATCTTTCAAAACGTTGCATAGGTGGCTACAGCCTCGGATATCTTTCCCAAGTTGCTGTTGATCATGTAGAGCACAGACACTGACTGTCAGCAGGCTATTTGGCTATGGAGGCAGCCCACCATCCTCTGACATCCCCGCGGATGCACTTACCCGCATGGTTCACTGGATAATAATTAGGAACAAGGGGCCCAAAATTCCCCAGCGTCCCGTTTGGGGTGGTGGGGGGGGGGGGGGGCGGTGGTAATTGAGTTGGGGCAGGGCTTCGTGCGCCCGGTGTGGAAGTCCCGCCCCGGCCGCGAAATTGTGGTTACTGCCCCTCACAGAAAGTGGAGCACAATCTTGCGCGCTTCACTTCCTGTTGGGACGGGTTTGCCCCTCCCCTTCCATTAAAGGGGAGGGCCGCTGTGCAGTCTGTCGGGTCCTCTGATGGCCTCCACTGGACTGCCATGGCGGCGTGGTGCCGAGGCTGCAGCTCGGCTCCCAAATTAAGTGGCGTGTGCGATGGCGGACCGGACCACGCAAAAGAAAGACAGAAGGGGCCGACGGGTGAGTCGGCCAGAAAAAAAATGATGGTGCGCGGCGCCCCCCACTCCGCCAAACCCCCATCTCACCTCCCCTTTAACTTCCATCCCGCAGGAGGACGTGGGCTTGGTAAGCGACCCTGGTGCTGACACCGCTTGCGGCAGGCTCGTGGGGCATTGGCCAATTTCCGGCGCGGGGCGGAATGGGGCTCCCTGCGCACGCCGGTTGCGTGGTGGTCCGGGGCGTTACTTGCGAGGCACGGCGTGACCGTCTCAACGCTTCTGCTAACTCCCACGCAATTTGGCAGCAGCCCCCCAGAGGGCGCTAATGGGAGACACAGAACAGGGCAATATCGGCCCCAAGAGTCCTGGATGATTGCTGCTGCCAGCAGTCTGGCTAACCTTTATCCCTCCGCCAACACCACCAGAAAAATAAGCTGAATTGGTCATATAAGCGCCTTGGGATGTTTTATTATGTTAAAGTGCTAGATAAACACAAGTTGTTGTTGTTGCAATTAGTGGGAGCTTGCTGTGTGCAAACTGGCTGCCGTGTTTGCCTGAACAACAACAGTGACTGCACTTTAGCAACAATGAATTGGCTATGAAGTGCTTTGGGATAACCCGAGGGTGTGATAGCTGCTATATAAAGGTTAGTCTTTATTTTACTCAGCAACCTTTTTGATCTGTGTGGCTCAGAACTAAAGCATGTGGTGCAGTTACCCATTGGCCCTCGAGGGGCAGACAGACCTATATTTATGAGCTAGTATTGCACTATATAAAAGCAACTGTATTTCAGCTGCTGACTGTGAATCACAGCTGTTATATTTTCACTATAAACATGGAAATTACTTTCGTCATAATACTGAAATAAATATGTAACATAAAAGCTGCCACCATGACTACGATAATCAAATGATCATTGTTTAAACAGAGATGTGAGACCTAAGAACCACAGATCTATGCAGGGTAGGAGTTGCTGTCAAAATTAAATAAATGAATCTTAATCATTTTTTTTTATAAGGGCAATACAACCCCAATAAACTGAATACATCAACGTTGACCATTGAATCTTTAAGCTATTTGATTTGATTTGCCCTATTTGACATTGCGACCCTGTTCCGTTCAGTGCTAGGATAATGGAGATTTATGTCAAAAGGTTACTTTTTGCTTTGCATATTGTGAATTGCCATCGTACTGTCCCTTTGTCCGTGAGACCAGAGGTACCATAAGTACCTGCTCTAATGCACTGTTGGAAAAATACTTTCATCTTAGTCTTAAAAGTCATGTAATGTTAGGTGATAAGTGCCTATGAGTGTAAATGTGAGTATGAGTGCGAGAGAGGGTGCGTGCAAGTGGATTGTTTTTTATTTGTTCATGGGGTGTGGGCGTCGGGGGCAAGGCCAGCATTTATTGCCCTATTTTACCCTTGAGGAGGTGGTGATGAGCCGCCTTCTTGAACCGCTGCAGTCCATGTGGTGACGGAACTCCCACAGTGCTGTTGGGGAGGGAGATCCAGGACATTGACGCAGCGACAATGAAGTAACAGTGATATATTTCCAAGTCGGGATGGTGTGTGGCTTGGAGGGGAATGTGGAGGTGGTGGTGTTCCCATGCACCTGCTGCTCTTGCCCTTCTAGGTGGTAGAGGTCGTGGGTTTGAATGCTGAAGAAGCCTTGGTGAGTTGCTGCAGTGCATCTTGTAGATGGTACACACTGCAGCCATGGTGCGGTCCCGGCCTGCAAGACCATCGCGCAGGAAGCTGCCAGTGGCTGAGTGGTGCGTCCGCCTTAAAAGGGGAGGGCGCACTGCCGTGGCCGCCGTTTTGTTTTCATTGTTGGCCGACTCTACAGTTGGCCCGACAATGGCGGCTGCTGGTTTGGCAGCCCGGCACCCCCCCCCACCCCCAAGTGCCAGCCCACTGGCCTGGCTGAAGACCTCCCTGGTGGCCCAGGCCTTGCAGCATTCCTCCCCTTTAAGTGAAGGTGAGGGACGCTGCTATTCATCAGTGCGACACGGCATGTCCGTGTCGCGCTGATGTGCTCAACGCGGCGTTGATGACACTGCCCGCCTTCAGTCCCGCTCCCGAGTCTCTTCCGCCCCCAACAATGCACAGTTCATTTTTGTGCACAAAAGGGCCGAAGTTCCCTCCAATCTCACCCTATCTGTCCTGGCAATAATTCATCATTTAATTCAAAATATCCGCCCCAAAAAAGCGGCTTCTGGGGATTCAGGAGAAATTTCATATTGCTCCACCTTTTTGGAAGTATTATCGGTAACTATTCAAAATTAAGACACCACAAAATCTATAAAGGTTATTTTAATGAACATTTCCTAACTCTTCCAGCTTAATCCCTCTGCTGTATTATTACTGTAATATAACTCACATTTTTCAGAAACAAACCCATCAAGTTACAGCACTTTTTACATGTTCTCCTACAAAGAATGCACATTCCCAACAAGACCAGTTAGACATTGAAGGCCAGTGTAAGGAAGGAAAGAAGAACTTGCATTTATATAGCACCTTTCACATCCTATGGTGTAGATTTGAGCCACTCTCTTCTGCAACATAACCAGTAAAGTGATGTTGATTCCTACATAAACTAGAATCCTCATTAAGGTATAAGCAAGTTTATGAATCTTATGGTATATGGCTGTAATCAAAGGATGATTCAAGTGCTTAAAGTAGTGATCAATAATGCAGAATACAGAAAGGTATTTTGTGCAAATGCAGGCAATGTGATTATAACTTAAAGAGCCACAAGCTAAATTTAAAGGGCAATCATCATTGTTTCAGAGAGGGAGGGTCAGGGAATTCTTGCCCACGATATTATTTATAATGACGTGTAAGCAATACAAATGAGATTCCTGCAGTGGATTGAGTTCCTAACTTGTCTCAGTTGGTAACAGTTGGTCAGAAGCTCTGGATTCAAGACACACTCCAGGACTTCAGTACAAACTGGGCTGAAACTCCAGTGCAGAAGAAACAAAGAACTTGCATTCATGTCGTGCCTTTCATGACCTTGGAACATCCTAAGGCGCTTTATAGCCAATGAAATACCTTTGAAGTGTAACATCTGTTATAATGCAGGAAATGTGGTCACCAATTTGTGCACAGCAAGATCTCGCCTAATAACCAGATAATTTTTTTTTTAGTGATGTTGGTTGAGGGATAAACAGTGGCCATTTCACTGGGGAGAACTCCACTGCTCTTCTTCAAAACAGTGCTACGTGGATCTTTTATGTCCACCTGAGGGGACAGACTTCAGTTTTATCATAGCCGAAAGAGGATTGCAATAAATACAATCCCCACGTTCAGAATGAAAAGCTCATTCAATTCTAAAAAAAATGCAAACTACATTAAGACAAAGTAAAAAAATATATATAGTAAAACCTAGCTTAGAGAGTACTGACATTTATCAATAGTGCTTAAAATATGTAACTCCATTTTGTGGGAATGGAGACCTAATGTGCTTCGCACGGGTAAAAATGCATGGTTCAGATTATGCTGTAATTGCTCGCAGTTTTTAGGAATTGATAGATGCAAAAAGACCAAGGTCCATCTCGTTCGCCTTCTACCATGCTGGCAGTCGCAGGATACAATGATAATGAAGTTGTTGACTAATCATAGCGATCAATCTCTATCAATTAGTCTATACCAGACCCTGACAGGACACGAGGTAAACCCCAGTGGGGGAGAGCTTCGAGAACCATAGGTCCAAAGTCACATGTTCCTCCCAAGCACGCTACACTCACCACATCTCATGTCTCCAATTACTCAGATTCTGCATCCCAAAATATTGCTGAAAGAAATCTAATTTGCATTTGAATTAAGCAACATTATCTGCTTCCACCAGCTCCCCAAGGAATCTGATCCACAGATTTACAATTCGCACACTGAAATATTGTTCTTGTAAGTCTTCATCGATAAACTTATTTACAGCCATACACTTCGACACAAGAGATGCACCAGCTGTACGCGCTCTCACAGGGTAGATTATGTACTTTGAAAGATTCTTCAGTTTCATGCACAGTTACACTTCTCAACAGTTTATAATATACAAATCACACACTGCCTTGGGGCTGTGTAAAGAACTTGTTACCATTCTATTGAACTTTAATAACTGTACTGAAATCAAATCTTCAGTCAATGATGTTTGGTAGTAAATGTTCTCCAGATTAACCCTTACAGCTCCTGGGTGTCAGCCATGTGGAGATTTGTCTATATTCTCTACCGTAGCAGAACGTATGGCTGTCGACAATCAGTCAAGTGTAACTGAAAAAAAAACAGATGCATCCAGCAACTTGCATTTGTATAGCACCTTTAACAAAGTAAATCATCCCAAGACACTTTACTGGAGCATTATTGAAAGAAAAAAAAAGAAAGACTTGGATTTATATAGTGCCTTTCACGACCACTGGACGTCTCAAAGTGCTTTACAGCCAATTAAGTACTTTTGAAGTATGTATTGGGGGTCGATCGTGGAAGGCGGGGGGGCGGTCGAAAGGAGATCGGGGGTAAAGGCACTTAACTACTGGCAATGTTGCCCCTCATTTAGTTTGGGTGCGCGGTCCCTTTATCAGGGCGCATGGCCCATTCAAAAATCTCACATTCAAAAACTGGTAAGCGGCCTGCGCAGACCTCCAGACAGCTGCATGGCCGCCTAGCTTAGGGGGAACGTTGGCTGTTGGATCCAGCCCTTATCACCTCCATTTACCTGCAGGTTTTCCGAGCCCCGGGAAACCCAGCCAATAGGATTTAATAATAGAAACCTTGTTATAATGGAGGCATGCAGCTTCCTCAAACGGTTGCAAAGACTGCCCCGCCGCCATTAAAAGTGAAAGTGGGTGGTTTTGAGGCTGGTTGGGTTTGTGTTTGAAATGTTTAACATTTTTATTTCCTACCTGATGCAAACTCCCTCATTTTAGGGGTTTAAATTCATCCCCACCTTCTCTATGTCTACACTATTAAACTGTATGGCTCAGAGACATGGACCATGTACAGTAGACACCTCAAGTCGCTGGGGAAATACCACCAACGATGTTTCCACAAGATCCTACAAATCCCTTGGGAGGACAGGCGCACCAACATTAGCGTTCTCGACCAGGCGAACATTCCCAGCATTGAAGCACTGACCACACTTGATCAGCTCCGCTGGGCAGGCCACATTATTGGCATGCCAGACACGAGACTCCCAAAGCAAGCGCTCAACTCGGAACTCCTTCACGGCAAACGAGCCATAAGGCGGGCAGAGGAAACGTTACAAAGGCACCCTCAAAGCCTTCCTGATAAAGTGCAACATCCCCACTGACATCTGGGGACTGCCCTAAGTGGAGGAAGTGCATCTGGGAGGGCGCTGAGCTCCTCGAGTCTCATCGGCGAGTGCATGCAGAAATCACGCGCAGGCAGCAGAAAGAGCGTGCGGCAAACCCGACCCACCCACCCCTTCCCTCAACGACTTTCTGTCCCACCTGTGACGGGGACTGTGGCTCTCATATTGGACTGTACAGCCACCTAAGGACTCATGATAAGAGTGGAAGCAAGTCTTCCTCGGTTTCGAGGGACTGCCTGTGATGATAACATCATAATCTTAAAGACCGTTGCGTCGCCCTTCAATGTTCTCTTTGCTGGAGAAACAAGCCTCAGCCCATTCTATCTTTCCTGATAGTTATGACATCTCAGCTCTGCTTTCATCCGTGTAAATCTTTTTTGCACCTGCTCCAGTACCTCAATGTCCTTTTTACAATTTGGAGACCAGAACTGTTCAAAGTTAGAAAGGTTAGCAGCTCTGGTGATCTGTTCAGTTCAGTTCAGATTATTTAAGAAATAGTATTGCACAGGCAGAGGCCTGTTTAGTGAATTTTGGACAGTTCAACACTTCACTCTGCACCAGACCTAGTCTTGCACGTTTAACACTCTGTAAACCTTCATACGCACAGCTGGCAGTAGCTAAAGTGGGCACGAGAGCTGTACACATAAGGAAATCACCTGCTCAGAGCTCAACTGTGTGTTATTCTAGTAGTAAAATTAAATCAGGCAATGTAACTATATTTTCCCATTGCAAGCACAAGTTACATTCCCATTTGATCAAGGGACCAGTGATCCGATCCACCTCCCGTGGCACTATGCAAACATCGACTGAGGTGCATGGGGATGTTCTCAATCCTCCAGTGTTCCCTCCAACCGTGGACTTTACCCTGTGCCTCTCCAGACAGCATAGCTGAACTCGGGGAAGGGGTGGTTGCAGGGGACATGCCCGTTCCTACCTCTCGGTGAACTGCTGGGTCACAGGAGCACCACTGTGCCATATTACTGTGTGCATGCTGCAGAATAAATCTTCAGGGTTTAGTTTTATTGCTGGCCTGCTGAGATGCCTTTGGGCTGAAACTCTAATCCATTCACAATAGGACCTTATTTCATACTGGTTTAACATAGTCAAACGACTGAAAAATGAATTAAAACGCAAGTGAGTCGCAGTCAGCCCACTCGGCACAAAGCTCTCTCCCACTAATACTTCTGTCCGTGGTCCATTTGACTTCAGAGAAAGTGACTGAAGTCTACTCTGCACTTTAGCGCCATTCAAACTGACATCTGTTTGGTCGCTCCACGCTCTGTCACACACTTAAAGACATTACGCTCACTGCTGAGCAAACACCTGAAACATCAGGGGCATGACAAGAAGGAAACCCAGGGAATCACGGAGCGAGACGCAAAATAGCTTTTACGGTGACAACGTTGAAAATTGCGATAAGAAAATTAATTTCCATTTTCAAGAAAGTCAGTGACGAGCGATAATTTGCTACTGCTACTGCAAAAAAAATCAGGTGCACAATATTTAAACAACAGTTTCAGCGTTTGATGGAATATTTAATTTTACAACTAAGCAGTTGGCGTGGCATGGTAAGTTGCTAACACGTCATTTTCTGAGGTATGAGCAGTCACATGTTATCAGGCACTTGGCCAGCACTGAAACTTCACTTCAAACTCAACCACAATTTTGTAATGCGGAGTTTTATGTGGTAACAGGAGGGTCAGTTTTACGCTACAGTGTCCAAGGAAATGGCGAGTGTGCGGTCCGTGCTCGTTTCAATTTACTGTAAACCTTCGAGGATAGTCCTCCACGGTGTCGGATATCACACTTTGAGCCACTGAAAACTGTTAAATTGTTCGGCCAATTGCCCTCGCAAGAATTACGCAGAATTCTTCTCTCTGTTGTGTTCCTGAACAGGCATTAGATAGAATCACACAGAGACAGGCCATTCGGCCCAACAATCTATGCTGGTGTTTATGCTCCACTCGAGCCTCCTCCCACCCTACAAGTGATCAGGAAGGCCAATGGTATCTTGGCTTTTATTGCAAAGGGGATGGAGGATAAAAGCAGGGAAGTCTTGCTACAGCTATATAAGGTATTGGTGAGGCCACACCTGGAATACTGCGTGCAGTTTTGGTTTCCATATTTATGAAAGGATATACTTGCTTTTGGAGGCAGTTCAGAGAAGGTTCACAAGGTTGATTCCGGGGATGAGGGGGTTGACTTATGAGGCAAGGTTGAGTAGGTTGGGCCTATACTCATTGGAATTTAAAGAATGAGAGATGATCTTATCAAAATGTATAAGATTATGAGGGGGCTTGACAAGGTGGATGCAGAGAGGATGTTTCCACTGATAGGGGAGACTAGAACTAGAGGGCATGAGCTTAGAATAAGGGGCTGCCCATTTAAAACAGCGATGAGGAGAAATTTCTTCTCTCAGAGGGTTGTTAATCTGTGAAATTCGCTGCCTCAGAGAGCTGTGGAAGCTGGGATATTGAATAAATTTAAGACAGAAATAGACAGTTTCTTAAATGATAAGGGGATAAGGAGTTATGGGGAGCGGGCAGGGAAGTGGAGCTGAGTCCATGATCAGATCAGCCATGATCTTATTAAATGGTGGAGCAGGCTCGAGGGACCGTATGGCCTACCCCTGTTCCTATTTCTTATGTTCTTATGTAACTTCATCTCACCCAATCAGCACATCCTTCTATTCCTTCTGCCTCATGTGTTTATCTAGCTTCTCCTTAAATGCATCTATGCTCTTCGCCTCAACTACTCCATGTGGTGGCAAGTTCTACATTCTAACCACTCTCTGGGTAAAGGAGTTTGTCCTGAATGACTTATTTTGATTTATTAGTGACTATCCTATATTTGTGTCCTCTAGTTTTGGTCTCACCACAAGTGGAAACATCTTCTCTACGCCTACCGTATCAAACCCCTTCATAAGTTCAAAGACTTTAATTTTAATGCAGCAGAGAAACTTAAAACTATTCAGTGCACTGAAGCAGCGGGCATTGGCTCCAAGTGAATGATGCGATCAAGTACTTGTTGGGCAAAGTTTCAAGAACAAATTGTGAGGCACGGATGGTCGTCAGCGCGGAGTTAATGAATACAGGAGAAGTCTCACAGGATTGGACACAAGCCAACTTTGTAACAATTTTCAAATCACTCAATGAAACAAACCTTGGCAACTAAAATCCATTAGTCTTGCATCAGTAACAGGCAAACTAATGGAACTGATCATCAGAAAGAAGGATTACCCATATTAAAATTACCCAATAAATAATAGTCAGCAAAGTTGCAGAAGGAAAGATTCTGCCCAACCAACCTCCTTAACTTTAAGGAAGTGACTTCCGAAGTGGATTTCGGGAAATCTTGCGAAGTGTTGCACCTGCGCTGCTCCCCATAAGATCCTGCATTAAATGCTACAAATGTTTAAGGCAGTGGGTGTCTGAGATAACCTGAGGTGGGTAACACGTTGGCTGAACGAGAGCAAGCAGCAAATGCTAGTTAGGAGAAGGACATCATACTTGGGAGATGAGAGCAGAGACCCAGTTACTGATGCTTGATCTGAACTGAGAGCAGCTGGGCTTGGTGCTGTGCTGAACATCAAACTTTTCGTACTCACCCTGGATTTGTTGGATGTTGCCGACTGCCCTCCATGAAAAGGGAGCTATCAACTCGCCTTGCAAGGATTCCTGGAGATTGAGGTGAATGTTGCAAACGTGAGTGAGTGAAGATAAATGAAGAATGAAACACGTTTTCAGTGCTGGTTGTGAGTGGACGCTGCCTTTGGACAGTGGATTATTGGACGGCATTCCACTGGCTGGAGGGTCAGTAACCACAGGACTCAGATTGAAGATAATTGGCAAAAGAACCTGAGAGGAGCTAAGGAGCTTTTTTTTTTCACTCATCAAGTTATTATGATTGGAATACACTGCCCAGAAGCAGATTCAATAGTAACTTACAAAAGGGAATACGATATATACTTGAAAAGGAAAAATAATTGCCAGGCTAGGGGGAAAGATCAGAGGAGTTGAATTAATTGGATAGTTGTTTCAACGAGCCGGCACAGGCACAATGGGCAAAATGGCCTCCTTCAGTGCTGTACGATGCTCTGATTGGATCCATGATTTACTGTGAATGCTACAGATCTAAGGCCATGAATGGAGCAGAAGAGGATGTTCTGTGGAAGGGAGATGGAGGTAGTTTTTACAAATCAAATGGACTGTATAGATTCTGCAAGATGGCTCCTGGGCTGGAAGCTCCTTTCTAATCTGCTTTTCTTTTCAACTTTATCCATGGCCATCCTTTGCCCTTTTTCCCCCAAATCTCCTTTCTTCCATTGCTATTAACACTCTGTCCCGACTCTCTTACAACTACACTTATAAACCGCCAACTGTCCAGTCTTTGGCCCTCCATTCACCATGACATTTCTGCAGCTACCGATCTGCTGAACCGTACCCTCACTACCACCGTTGATGCCCTAGTCCCTATTAAAACAATTACTCTCTCTCACCCTGGCCGTTCCCCCTGGTACAGCCCTCGTCCTTGAATGGATATGGTGGACAACTGGTTTAGCCATTCACCGCCAGATCTGGCTGGACCATAAAAAGCATTATCGGGTCCTGCTCTCGTCTTCTAAAATTGCTCACTATTCCAGAATCATTCTGTAATGCAAAGGCAAATCCCAGCTTCTATTTTCCACTGCTAACTGTCTTCTTAAACCCCTCTTCCCTCACCTCTGACAATAAGCGTGAGGAGCTCATAGACTTCTTTGTCTTTAAGATTGAGACCAGCCGTTCAGCCACCTCTGCCTCTTCCCTTCCTTCCCCTAGTCCACCGGGCCTAACCTCCTCTAAGGATCCCCACTGCAAAAGCCCTCACCTCACATCTCCCATCTCCCCTCATGATCGCTCCGAGCTCATCTTGTCCACGAGACCTACATCCTGCTCCCTTGACCCTATTCCCACCAAACTGCTGACCATCCAATTTCCTTTTCTGGCTCCCACGTTATCTGACATTGTTAATGGTTCTCTCTCCTCAAATACTGTCCATCCCCTTTGCCCTCAAATCTGCCGTCATTACTCATCTCCTCAAAAAAACCAACCCTTGACCCCTCCGTCCTTGCAAACTACCGCCCCATCTCCAACCTCTCCAAAGTGTTTGAACATGCTGTCGCTTCCCAAATCCGTGCCCATCTTTCCCGCAACTCCATGTTTGAATCCCTCCAATCCGGTTTCTGCGCCTGCCACAGTACCGAAACAGCTCTCATCAAAGTCACAAATGACATTCTTTGTGACTGTGAAAAAGGCAAACTATCCCTCCTCATCCTTCTTGACTTGTCTGCAGCCTTTGACATGGTTAACCACTCTATCCTTCTCCAACGCCTCTCCACTGTTATCCAGCTCGGTGGTACTGCATTGTCTGGTTCCATCTTATCTATCTAATCGTAGTCAAAGAATCACCTGCAACGGCTTCTCCTCCCACCCCCGCATCGTTACCTTTGATGTCCCCCAAGGATCTATCCTTGACCCCCTCCTATTTCTCATCTACATGTTGCCCCTTGGTGACATCATCCAAAAACACTGCGTCAGTTTCCACATATACGCTGACAACGACCAGCTCTATGTCACTACAACTTCTCTCAACCCCTCCACTGTCTCTAAATTGTCAGACCACTTGTCTGACATCCAGTTCTGCATGAGCAGAAATGTTCTCCAATTAAATATTGGGAAGACCGAAGCCATTATTTTCGATCCTCACCACAAACTCCGTTCCCTAGCCACCGACTCCCTCCCTCTCCTCAACTTCTTTCTGAGGCTGAACCAGAATGTTCGCAACCTTGGTGTTATATTTGATCCTGAAATGAGCTTTCGACCACATATTCGCAACATAACTAAAACCTCCTATTTCCATCTCCGTAACATCGCCCGTCTCCGCCCCTGCCTCAGCTCATCCGCTGCTGAACCCCTCATCCATGCCTTTGCCACCTCTAGCCTTGACTAGTCCAATGCACACCTGGCTGGCCTCCCACATTTTACCTTACATAAACTTAGTGATCCAAAACTCGGCTGCCCGTGTCCTAACTCGCACCAAGTCCCGCTCGGCCATCACCCCTCTGATCACTGACCTACATTGGCTTCCGATTAAGCAACACCTTGATTTCAAAATTCTCATCCTTGTTTTCAAATTCCTCCATGGTCTCGCCCCTCCCTATCTCTGTAATCTCCTTCAGCCCCACAACCAGCCCGAGATGTCTGAATTCCTCTAATTCAGCCCTCTTGAGCTTCTCAGATTATAAGCACTCAACCATTGTTGGCCGTGCCTTCTGATGCCTGGGCCCCAAACTCTGGAACTCCTTAACTAAAGCTCGCCGCCTCTCTACCTCTCTTTCCTCCTTCAAGACGATCCTTAAAACCTAACTCTTTGACCAAGCTTTTGGTCACCTGCCCTAATTTCTCTTTATGTGGCCCGGTGTAATTTCTTTTGTCTTATTAACACTATTGTGAAGCGCCTTGGGATGTTTCACTATGTTAAAGGCGCTCTCCTTCTTCGGTGGTCCCTCGAATTGAGGATGACTTGCTTCCACGCCAAAACGGGATGAGTTCAATGAGTTCTCAGGTGTTTCAATGAAGGACCTAATATTCCAGATCCCGAACTATATATTGAAGTGGAAGATGCCTGTGCATGGATTTTTTTAACGTGTGGTGGCCGTTGCAAACCAGCCACCATAGGCTGGACAGAGCTAGCTCTTGGTCCAGTGGCAAGGATTACCAAAGAGGACTGGAGACCAGCTTTGCTGCATGGACCTAGTGCATACACATATCGCAGTGTGGGCTGGTCCGTGCTGCCTCTGGGCCCTCGCCTCTCCTGGGCCCCGATCATCATCATCATTGGCAGTTCCTCGGAATCAAGTAAGACTTGCTTCCACTCTTAAAATAAGTCCTTAGGTGGTTGAACAGTCCAATATGAGAACCACAGTCCATGTCACAGGTGGGGCAGATAGTCATTGAGGGAAGGGGTGGGTGGGACAGGTTTGCCGCACGCTCTTTCCGCTGCCTGCGCTTGATTTCTGCATGCTCTCGGCGATGAGGCTCAAGGAGCTCAGCGCCCTCCTGGATGCACTTTCTCCACTTAGGGCAGTCTTTGGCCAGGGACTCCCAGGTGTCGGTGGGGATGTTGCACTTTATCAGAGAGGTTTTGAGTTTGTCCTCGAAACGTTTCCTCTGCTCACCTTTGGCTCGTTTGCCGTGAAGGAGTTCCGAGTAGAGCTCTTGCTTTGGGAGGCTCGTGTCTGGCATGCGAATGATGCACTGACCACACTTGGGCCCCGATCACGTCACTCTGCAACCTCTTGCCGCACCTTCGCTGAAGGTGCAATATAAATACAAGTTGTTGTTGTTTTTAAGATGGCCGGCCTGACACCAGAGCTGGCAGCAAGCGGACCAGCTGCTGTGCTGAGGCATTAGCTAGTATGTGTTTTAAACCTCAGAACCAAGGAAGCTTGAAGCTGTGGCAAAAAATGTTTTTTTTAATTAAAATGAACCCCCTCTAGAAAACTTTGTCAAGCTGTTTTAATAAAAAAAAGTGAGAGTGCAGAGACAGGAAGTTTTTGCATCAGTTTTCCCATCAAGTTTAGTCTTTCTTGTCTTTAAAACAGCTCTGCTCATAAGAACATAAGAATTAGGAGCAGGAGTGGGTCATTCGGCCCCTCGAGCCTGCTCCGCCATTCAATGAGAACATGGCTAATCTTCTACCTCAACTCCACTTTCCTACACTGTCCCCATATCCCTTGATTCCCCTAATATCCATCTTGGTGCACCAGTGCTGGATGCAATTTCAGGCATAGTGCATTTGGGGGACATAGAGGAACACCAATTCACCATCAGGATCATTCACATAATAGGGCTGTCAAGCTAGGGGGCTGTTATAAACCATTAAAAACATTTTCACACATTTAAAAAAAAATCACACAGGCATCTTCCATCCCTCAAGTTCAAGACTGGAATGTCGGGTCCCTCATTGAAACATCTTTGAACTCATTCCTTGTGGTGTGGAAACGGGTCATTCTCGTTCAAGGGACCGCCTATGATGATGATGATAAACCATTACTGGAAATTATAAACAACATGTTGGGCAATCCCTGTGTTGTTTCAATATAGGCATCGGGCTTGTCCCTCGTGAGGCGACATTCTGCTCAATCATTAAAGCCCTTTCAAAATGTCGGTGAGGCTGAGATAGAATCATAGAATTTGTCTCATCTGGTTACCGACACAGTTACCAGAGGAAGTTGCTCCTTACTTGCTCTATCAAAACGCCTCAGAATTTTGAACTCCTCCATTAAATCTCCCCTCAACCTTCTCTGCTCTAAAGAGAACAATCTCAGCTTCTCCAAACTCTCCACATCATCCTGGTAGACCTTCTCTGTACCCTCTCCAAGGCCTTGGCATCCTTCCTATAGCATGGTGAGATGATTCATTCATTTAAAAAGAGCTGGAAAAATATCTAGTTGAAGCTGGACTGGTGATTATAGGCATACGTATGGGCCGGGATAATCAAAAAGGGCAGAGACCAAATGTGGTGTCTTAGATGTAGAACATAAGAAATAGGAGCAGGAGTAGGCCATAGGGCCCCTCGAGCCTGCTTCACCATTTAATACAATCATGGCTGATCCGATCATGGACTCAGGTCCATTTCCCTGCCCGTTCCCTATAACCCCTTATTCCCTTATCAGTTAAGAAACTGTCTATCTCTGTCTTAAATTTATTCAATGTCCAGCTTCCACAACTCTCTGAGGCAGCAAATTCCACAGATTTACAACCCTCTGAGAGAAGAAATTTCTCCTTATCTTTGTTTTAAATGAGCGGCCCCTTATTCTAAAATTATGCCCTCTAGTTCTAGTCTCCGGCTATCAGTGGAAACATCCTCTCTGCATCCACCTTGTCAAGCTCCCTCATAATGTTATACATTATAGGGGAGGTGTGTGTTCCCTGTGAAAGTGGCAATTTTTTAAACAAATAAGCAATCAATTTTGGGAGCCATCCCTTAGATTAGCTACTCAAAACAATTGAGGCCGCCTCTGTCCTCTTTGTAACCCCTGACACCCCAGCCCAAAGGTCACTAGAGGGGATTGGAGTCATGAACCTTCCTGCACCATCTGAGGATTCGGGAGCGTGTCCTTCACACAGCATGAGCAAATGTATAAAAGAGGCAGTTCGGCACTAACGATTGTTACATACTCATAGCACGCAAGGTGAAAGCCAGAGTGAAGAAGTTTCCCAACCGTCGAGATACAGTCTGTAATGATCTGAAAGTTGCAACAGCACAGGCAAAAGTGGAGATAATCGTTTGCACAATGATGCTTCACCTTAATATCATCCTTTGTGGTCGTTATGGTTATCACTTAATTCTACAGGCCGCCTTACATCAATTAATAAAGAATTTAATTACATTTTGTATGGAGATGCGGTGTGTTAAGTCCTTTTATGAATATCCTTTCAGGCTATCATTGGGCAGGAAATCAACCGTATCATTATCTAATTAACCATTTTGTCTTCTTGTTAAAAATGGGAATCAATGAAAATAGTTGCAATAATAGCTAAGGAGGGGTGTGAATAACAGAGGCTCAAATTCACAGGAGCCTCCAGCTACCGCATAGAACAGGGCATCCAGCTGGGTGTTTTTGATGATACACTTTGCGGATTTCTGCTCCCACCGTTACAAGGTTAATGATATGCCCAAAACTCCATTTTGATGTTCTTACACAAGCCCTCTAGCCCTAGACCAGACCAGGAGCACCAAATTCACTCACCAAGGTTCAGGTTAAAGATCTCAGGTTCAGACTTTCAATTTTAGAGTGGCCAACTTTGGTTGGACATATTTCTGGAGGTTTCATCTTGTCCACCTGGCACCACTGCCTCGCCCCCAAGCTCATGCCATTGATTGACAGGGTAGATGCAAGGAGGATGTTTCCTCTGGGCTGGGGAGAATAGAACCAGGGATCACAGTCTCAGAATAAGGGGTTGGCCATTTAAGACTGAGATGAGGAGAAACTTCTTCACTCAGAGGATGGTGAATCTCTGGAATTTTCTACCCCAGAGGGCTGCAGAGGCTCAGTCTTTATATTCAGGACAAAGATTGACAGATTTTTGGATATTAAGAGAATCAAGGATTATGGGGTTAGCGCAGGAAAGTGGAGTTGAGGTAGAAGATCAGCCATGATCTTATTGAATGGTGCAGCAGGCTCGAGGGTCCGAATGTCCTACTCCTAATTTTTATATGACACGTCCATTTTCACGGTGGACCACCTTCGCACACCAATCAGAAAGTGAACAGAATCTTCATTACCTGATTGGATGATTCTACACTGTCAGTCGACAGCCTTTATTTCCCATGTCCAATATTTTTATAACTCGTAAAAAGAAAACTAAAAAAAAATTATTGCCCAATGACTTTTCCCCGGGGTTGCTCGAGGCAGTCTGCTGGAGATTAATCTCTAATTCCTGGAGACTCCAGGACAATCCTGGAAGGTTGGGAATTCTGAGCCCATTGCAGAAGGAGCCCTTGGTTAAAACTGCCCCAGTCACAAGTGGTTATCACTCTTATTTTTGTTTTTACTATTCACCAGAAATAGTCATTGCCTCCATACTTGTACTGGTGTACTTTCACAGTGTGAAGAGACAGTGGAGATAGATTTGAGCGTGCCCACAAGTTTATGGAAAAACATGTACAATACCGATTCAAGCTGGCCATTGATTAGTGCAGTGGATGAGCTTACGGCCGAGGTTCGACTCCAACCCAAACGGACCTCATGGGGGTTGATTTTATCTCCTGGGCAGGAACCCTGTCAAGCGAGCGGGCGGCCCAGTCTGGGCGGCTCCGCCCATTTTAACGGCCGAGCCTCTTCAGCGGACCGCCTCTCGACTTCCCCCTGACCAAAACTACCGGCAAGTACGCAGGAAGCGGCTGCCCAGCATGTTAAAATTGGGCACAGCTCAGTGGCAGTCGGGGAAACCCTGACACGAGATAAGTGGCTGCGAGGGAAATCCCAGTCGGGGGAAGTCTGAGGTGGGGAAGGCCCAAGGTTTCCTAGTGGGGCACAAGGACATTTTTTTTTAATTAAAAACTTAGCGTACACGCTCACTACTGGCCCTGGCCTGCTGTTCCGGCAGGTTTGTGCTTCCCTGCTCTGCCGCTCGAGTCTCGTGTTAAAATAGCAGATCAGGCTTCGATGACATCATCAGATCCTAATCTGCATATTTAAGGAAGATCTCGCCAGTGTGTGCGGTTGTTGCCTGTAATTTAAAATTTCAGTTGGCCAGATTGGGATGGGAATGGAGTGGGTTAGTATCCATTTTAACCGCAGCCCCCGCCCCCCCCAGCCCGCGTTCCGCCAGGTGCAAATTCCCCCTCAATGAGACACTATGCTCCGTGTTGGGTGCAAAGGTCACATGTAGGCTTGGGGCATCTCAACCCAGTGCCTATTGGGCACTAGTGCCTTGAGCATAAATCTCCCATTAATTTGCCACTAATTGAGAGCCCCCTAACAAAGTCAATGAGGAAGGCTGGAGTGTAGGGATTTGAAATGGTGCAGGTCAGAAAGGTTTTGTGAGGATGAGGTTCAAGCACATGATTAGAGGAGGTGGAGCTTCATTCTGTGCATCATCATCATCATCATAGCCAGTCCCTTGAACAAGGATGACTTGCTTCCACACCAAAAGGGATGAGTTCACAGATGTTTCAATGAAGGACCCAATATTCCAGTCCTGAACTCCAGGGGTGGAAGATGCCTGCGCGTGGATTTTTTTAACGTGTGGTGACCGCTGCACACCAGCCACCACACGGGCTTGACAGAGCTAGGCCTTTATCCAGTGGCAAGGGTTAACCAGGACGACTGCCGACTGCTCTGCTGCATGGACCTAGTGCGCACACATATCGCAATGTGTGGGCTGGCCCATGCTGCCCCTGGGCCCTCTGCTCTTCTGGGCCCCGTACCCTCATTTGCCGCACCGCCACCGTGATCTCTCACCACTCCTCTGCTGTACCAGGACCCCACCAATGTTCCAGCTCACGCTCTACCTGGTGACCTGGGCCTTGATGATGTCACCCAGTCACTCATCATCATCATCTCTCAGAATCGAGGAGGACTTGCTTCCACTCCCAAAGTGAGTTATTTGATGACTGAACAGTCCAATACGAGAGCCACAGACCCTGTTACAGATGGGACAAACATTCATCGAGGGAAGGGGTCAGTGGGGATGGTTTGTCACGCGCTCCTTTTGCTGCCTGCGCTTGGCCTCTTCACGTTCTTTACGTTGAGACTCGAAGAGCTCAACACCCTCCCGGATATGCTTTCTCCACCTCAGGCGGTCTTCGGCCAGGGTCTCCCAGGTGTCAGTGGTGATGTTGCACTTTACCAAGGAGGCTTTGAGGGTGTCCTTATAACGTTTCCGCTGTCCTCCTTTGACTCGTTTACCATGAAGGAGCTCCGCATAAAGCATTTGCTTAGGGAGTCTTGTATCTGGCATGCGAACTATACGGCCTGCCCAGCGAAGCTGATCGAGTGTGGTCAGTGCTTAATTCTGGGGATGTTAGCCTGGTCGAGGACACTGATGTTGGTGCGCTTGTCCTCCCAGGGGATTTGCAGGATCATGCGGAGACATCGTTGGTGATATATCTCCAGTGACTTGAGGTGCCTTCTATACATCGTCCATGCCTCAGATCCATACAGGAGGGCGGGTATTACTACAGCCCTGTAGACCATGAGCTTGTTGATAGATTTGAGGGCCTGGTCTTCAAACACTCTTTTCCTCAGACGGCCGAAGACTGCACTGGCGCACTGGAGGCAATGCTGAATCTCCACATCAATGTCTGCCTTCACTATTCACGCAATCACATTTTGTCTCTCCACTCCCTCAATAGCAAAACAAAATCATAATCACTTTTAATCTTACAATTTCTATTGTTATCACTCCACTATAAAACTTGGCAGTTCTAATGCATAACCAGCTCCACACATGATCTAGCAGTGTTCAACATTGAACCAGCAGGTAAAAACTGGAATAATGCCTCATCGCCATTTTTTACCTTTGGAAATACCAACATTAACCAGCAAGTATAACTTTATGGCCAACTGCAGTAGACATAAATTCTATGTGGATTACGGAACTTTGCACAAAGTCACAGGATAAGTATCGCATTGTCCTTCATTTTCTTTTGTTTAGCATATCATAGTACCAGGTCAGTCTTTCATCCAAAACCGTTTCTCTTTCATTTGTACTCAGTCTTTCAACCGAAAGAACTTTATTTCTGAAATGAACAAGATCACACAGTTACAAAGTCTGCTTCAACAGACCCCTCTACTTCACGCTGAAGCTCAAACCACTGCCCCAGTGGAGGGCTTGCATAATAAAGCACACATTCAGCAGATTTATGCAGTGAGGCTACCTTGAACCTCAATATTATTCCCTGGTATACTCTTGACCTTTTTACTGGGTGACAAAGCCCATAAATATTCTGCCCCAAAGGAGAGCATGTCAACCACTACCTGAATCACAGAAGCTTCTTTCAGGGGGAAAATATATGACGACAGATCAAATGGTTTGTATACACATTAGCAAAAATCTATCCAATTTCCTATTAGCTTAGTGGGTTCAAGAGCCATCTGGATATAGTTCTTGCGATTGGTGATCAGGAGGTGATATCAGATAGAGGGATATTGTGAGAACTCTTGCCTCTGAGTCAGAAGGTTGTGGGTTCAAGCCCCACTCCAGGAACATGAGCACAAAATCTAGGCTGATACTTCGGTGCAGTGCTGAGAGAGCGTTGCACTGTCAGATGTGACATTAATCCGTGGCCCCGTTTACCCTCTCAGGTGGAAGTAAGTGATCCCATGGCATTATTTGAAGAACAGCAGGGGAGTTCACCCTAGAGTCCTGGTCAATATTTATCCCTCAACCAATACCTAAAAAAACAAACACATTATCTGGTCATTATCACATTGCTGTTTATGGGAGCTAACTGTGCACAAATTAGCTACCGTGTTTCCTACATTACATCAGTAACTACACTTCGAAAGTACTTCATTGGCTGTAAAGCGCTTTGGGTCATCCTGAGATTGTGAAAGGCACTATATAAATGCAATACTTTCTTTTCTTTCTTATTAAAAACGTTATAAATAGCAGCCATAACAGACGGATTCAAGACAAATGCTTGCAGTTAAATTCCTGAGAATCTGTAAACACCATTCATGTTCCTTAAAGACAGTTGGGATATTCCCTAGGAACCCATTACAACAGTGTAATTTCCCATTTTTCTTCCACTGTTTGCTGATTGCTGTTTGGAGGCAGCTAATGAATTATTCACGTTACTTTTTGCTCTGCAAATCTCATGGATCTCCTGCTGGGTCTTTCTATAAACAGAGACTGCTGCAGCTCTTCGAAGCGCCCAGTAATGAATTCACTGCTTGGCTATGGGACTGAGCCAGCGAGAACAGAGAGATAGCCGGCGGGTCCGTGGGTTAGACAATTTCAGGCAGGGTAGTGGCGCGGGCCCTTCCAATTGGCTCCAGGGCCCCCTTCTCTCATAGAGAAGGGGGCAAAAGCCAGCCAGGGTCCGTGTTCCCGAACGTCATGCGTGAAATCTAGCTGGAAACTGTCCATGAGCGGAGAGGTCACAGTCGTGATGTCCTTGAAGTCTAGGCTCATGCATAAAGAGTGAGCACTTGGTGAGGTAATGCACCTGTACCCCTTCAAGGGTCAGCACTCGGTCGATACGTGGGGGGCGTAGAGATTCGAATAACTTTCAACAAGGAATTGTGTAAAGTCCTGACCCTGCAGTACAGACTTACACGAGGCATATGCTGAAGTCAAGGTCACTCTGGACCTGCACCTTTATTTCACAGCTCTCGAGTGCCACACTTGCCCAAGACCTGCCTTTATATACCTGTGTGGGACAGGTATGCAGTGTCTCCTGCAAGTGCACCCCTGGTGGTAAAGTATGCTTGTGGTTACAGGTCATATCTAGTTACAGTCATGTATAGCAGTTATATACAGTAATGTGATACATGGCATATCTAGTTACAGTCATGAATTACAGTTATATACAGTAATGTGATACATGGCATCTCCCTCCCCCAAGGTCTTATTGTCTTTATAGATTCAGTCTCTCAGGTGGTCTACGCTCTCGCGTGGAGCGTCTTAGTTGTGGTTCAGTTGTTTGCCTTGGTGCCTGTTTTTCTTTCGGTGTGATTGCTGGTATCTCACCTGGGCTGTCTATTTCGTTCAGTATGATTGCTGGTATCTCGCCTGGGCTGTCTGTTGAGACTGCCCTTTCCTCAGGTTGTTCCCTCTGTCTGTCCACCAGGTGTGGTGTGAGTTCCACATTGTAGTCTGCCTCTGGTTCTTCAGTGTTATCAGTGAATCTACTTTTTACTTGGTCTACATGCCTCCGGCAGGTTTGGCCATTGTCCATTTGTACAACCAGTAGCCTGTTTCCTTCCTTGCCTGTTACTGTCCCTGCAAGCCATTTGGAACCCTGCCATAGTTTAGCACAAACACTTTGTCCCCTATTTCATTCCACCTCCCCCTCGAATTTCGGTCATGGTACTCAGTTAACTTCCGGCATTTTGCCTCAACAATTTCATGCATGTCTGGGAGAGCCTAGCCTTTAAGGTCCGTTTCATCAATAGCTGCGCGGGGGGAACCCCAGTCAACGAATGCGGACGAGATCTGTATGCCAGCAGCAGTCGTGACAGGCGGCTCTGCAGCGTAGGATCTTGGATTTTTAGCATGCCTTGTTTAACGATTTGCACTGCTCACTCCACCTGGCCATTGGAGGCCAGCTTGAACGGTGCCATCTTAACGTGATTTATGCCGTGGTCAACTATAAAATCTTGAAATTCTATGCTGGTGAAGCACGGACCATTATCACTGACCAATATGTCAGGAATTCCGTGCGTTGCAAACATGGTTCTAAGGCTCTCCACAGTGGTGGAGGTGGTGCTCGAGTTTAAAATGGTGCACTCGATACACTTTGAAAATGCATCGACGACTACGAGGAACATTTTGCCCATGAATGGGCCCGCATAGTCTACATGCACCCGCGACCACGGTTTGGTGGGCCAGGGCCAGAGGCTCAGAGGGGCCCTGCTTAGGGCATTACTGAGTTGGGCAGAAATGGTGCACCATCGGACACAGAGCTCCAAGTCCGCGTCAATGCCAGGCCACCAGACGTGAGATCTGGCTATGGCCTTCATAAGGACGATCCCCGGGTGCTCGCGGTGGAGCTCCCGGACAGCCTCTCTGCCTCGCAAGGGCATAACTACTCAGCTGCTCCACATCAGGCAGTCTGCCTGTAGTGATAGTTCATGCATGCGCCTATGGAAAGGTTTGATCTCCTCGGGGCAGGCATCGCGAGCCTCTGCCCAGTCACCAGTTAAAACACATCTTTTGACTAAGGATAACGTAGGGTCGCTGGTCGTCCAGGCTCTGATTTGGCGAGCCATCATGGGCGAACCTGTGGACTCAAAGGCATTGATTGTCATGACCATCTCACAGTCCTGTTCGTCGGACCCTTCCGTGGTCGCCAGGGGTAGCCTGCTAAGCGCGTCGGCACAGTTGTCTGTGCCTGGTCTGTGCCTTATTGTGTAGTCATAAAACGCCAGCATGAGTGCCCACCTCTGAATGCGCGCCGAGGCGTTGGCGTTTATTGCCTTGCACTCGGATAGCAGGGACGTGAGGGGTTTGTAGTCGGTTTCTAACGCGAACTTGGCCCCGAAAAGGTATTGGTGCAATCTTTTGACACCGTACATGCACGCGAGCGCCTCCTTCTCAACCATACCGCACCCGCGCTCCGCCCGCGAAAGTGACCTGGAGGCATAAGCAATGGGTTGTAATTTACCCGCATCATTGACATGCTGTAAAACGCACCCGATCCCGTACACTGACGCATCACATATAAGAACTAGCTTTTTACGTGGGTCAAAAAAGGCTAAAACACTGTTGGAACATAGAAGGTTGCGTGCCTTATTGAAGACGCGTTCTTGGGCGTCCCCCCAAAACCAATCGCACCCCTTTCTGAGTAGCGCGTGGAGAGGCTCCAGCAGCGTGCTCAA
Organism: Pristiophorus japonicus; assembly: GCF_044704955.1. Taxonomy (NCBI): domain Eukaryota; kingdom Metazoa; phylum Chordata; class Chondrichthyes; family Pristiophoridae; genus Pristiophorus; species Pristiophorus japonicus. The sequence goes on from NC_091990.1 coordinate 53,828,394, forward strand.
GTTCTGCATAAAGTTCCCAAAGGAATTGAGCAGTACGAGAAAGGCGTGCAGCTCCGAGATATTCCGGGGCCTGGGTGCCAGACGAATTGCTTCGGTTTTGGATTCTGTTGGGCGGATTCCATCAGCGGCAATCCTTCTGCCCAAAAATTCAACCTCGGGCGCGAGAAACACACACTTGGATTTCTTAACTCTTAGGCCTACCCGATCCAATCGACTTAGTACTTCCTCCAAATTGCGGAAATGGGAGTCGGTGTCCCTGCCCGTGATGAGAATGTCATCTTGAAACACAACCGTCCCCGGGATGGACTTGAGTAGACTCTCCATGTTGCGCTGGAACATAGCAGCTGCCGACCTGATGCCGAATGGGCATCGATTGTACATAAAAAGGCGTCGATGTGTGTTGATGGTGGTGAGTAGCTTAGACTCTTTGGTCAGTTCTTGCGTCATATACGCAGATGTGAGATCGAGTTTTGAGAAAAGTTTTCCTCCAGCCAACGTGGCAAATAGGTCCTCCACTCTGGGCAGCGGGCATTGGTCCTGTAGGGAGACTCTGTTTATGGTAGACTTGTAATCCCCACAGATTCGTACAGATCCATCAGGCTTCATGACGGGGACGATGGGACTTGCCCAGTCGCTAAATTCCACGGGTGAGATAATGCCTTCCCGCAGAAGCCGGTCCAATTCGTGTTCAATCTTTTCCCTCATCACATAAGGCACAGCTCTAGCCTTGTGATGGACCGGTCTGGCATCCTGTGTGATGTAGATTTTAACTTTAGCCCCTTTGAAGGTGCCCACATCTGGCTGAAAGAGATGTTCAAAATGACTTAGAACTGTTGAGCAGGAGGTCCGTTCCTCTGACGACATGGCGTGAACATCATCCCATTTCCAATTTAGCTTTGCCAGCCAGCTTCTCCCCAACAGTGCTGGGAGATCTCCGGGGACAATCCACAGGGGAAGTCGGTTCACCGTCCCTTTGTGTGTGACTGAGAGCATGGCGCTGCCAAGAACTGGGATGATTTCTTTGGTATAGGTCCTTAGTTTGATGTCGATCCTTGTGAGTTTTGGTCTGTTGCTTTTGTGCGGCAAATTGTTGGACGCTCATGAGAGATTGACTAGCTCCCGTGTCCAGTTCCATGTTGATGGGTATCCCGTTGAGTAGGACCCTCATCATTATTGGAGGCATCTTGTTGTAAGAACAGTGGACATTGATCGTGTTGACCCACTGTACCTCGGCGTCCCGGGCACTGTTCCCCGTCTTCTGGTCCGCTTTCCGACCCTTCCGATTAGTTTACCAGCCGAGCTGCTGTTTTTCTGCACATGCGAGCCAGATGCCCTGTATAGTTGCAGTTTCTGCAAACAGCATGCTGAAATTGACATCCCCTTGTTGAGTGCCTTCCCCCAAATCTCCAGCACAGACCGCTTCCATTGTTTCCGAAGGATGAGCTGCGTCTGGCTGATCTCTCTTGAGCTTCTCTCAGTCTGTAGTTGATTGCTTGCATTGTGGGTTGATGAGGTGCGAACGGCCGTTCCTGTGGCCCTTGATGGCTTCTGGCGCCACTGCCTGCTGTTGAAGGCCTGCTCTCCTGCCTTTGTCTGTGTGTGGGGGTAGCGGCTTGTTTCACACTGTGAACCCCTTGTTCCGATGCTTCGTTAGTTGTCGTACCCGCAGCATAGATCAACTTTGTTTCTTCTTCTCCTGCCAATAATGTCTGTGCGACCAATGCTGCTGCCTCTAGGGTCAAGTTCTTGGTCTCTATAAGCTTTCAGAATATGCCTGCGTGGCCTATTCCTTCAATAAAAAAGTCTCTCAGTACTTCTCTCCTTAGTTCATCGGAGAACTCACATGAACTAGCCAGCCTCCGAAGTTCCGCCACAAAGTCGGGTATGCTCTGGCCCACACAGCGTCTGCAGTTGTAGAACGTGTGTCTGGCCATGTGTAGGCTGCTCACTGGCTTCAGGTGGTCTCTCACCAGTGTGCTCAACTCCTCAAAAGACTTGCTTGCTGGTTTCTCGGGTGCCAGCAGGTCCTTCATTAAGGCGTATGTTTTCGAGCCACAGCTGGTCAAGAGATGGGCTCTTCTCTTGTCTACCATATCGTCGCCCAACCAGTCTTTGGTTACAAAGCTTTGCTGGAGCCTTTCTATAAAGTCCTCCCAATTGTCTCCAGCATTGTATTTCTCATCTGAGCCGTTGGTAGCCATTCTGTGGATTCTGTGATCCTGTAACTCGTCGTCACTGTAAAGTCCTGACCCTGCAGTACAGACTTACACAAGGCACATGGTGAAGCCAAGGTCACTCTGGACCTGCACCTTTATTTCACAGCTCTCAAGTGCCACACTTGCCTGAGACCTGCCTTTATATACCTGTGTGGGACAGGCATGCAGTGTCTCCTGCAAGTGCACCCCTGGTGGTAAAGTATGCTTGTGGTTACAGGTCATATCTAGTTACAGTCATGTTTTGCATGGTAAGATACAGTTATATACAGTAGTGTGAAATACATGACAAATTGGATATACACTTGAAAAGGAAACATTTTCACAACTATGAGGAACGAGCAGTGGAGTGGAACTAACTGGATAGCTCTTTCAAAGAGCTGGCAGAGACACAAATGGGCCAAATAACCTCCTTCTGCGCTGTGTGATTCTATGATTCTCTGAGCATGCAAGGTACAATATTATACAGGTATCTACAGTTCCAATATCAGTCTCCTGGGTGGAGAAATAAGCATTCTCCAAGACTCTGGCCCTGCAATGTCATTAACCATTTATTTCTATCTCGTGTTGAACTTGAATGGGAGGAGACTACATACATGTTGTAACTCCAGAAACAACTTCCCAACAAGCACACTGCACAATGATCTACCTGTGTTGGATTTCGGAGTATGCTCACAGCCAGCCAAGCTAGTACACGGGCTGTCGCAATGTGCCTTCAGAGGTGGAGAGCATCAAATTGCATCTGGCACTTCATGGGAAATAATGACTTCCTTCTTACAGTCACTGCCAAACAGCTAAACTCGGCTGCCCATATTCCAGCTTGCATCATGTCCCGTTCACCCATCACCCCTTTGCTCGCTGACCGACATTGGCTTCCAGTCCAACAACACCTCAATTTTCAAATTCTCATCCTTATGTTCAAATCCCTCTGTGGCTTCACCCCTCCCTATTGCAGTAATGTCCTCTGGCCCTACAATCCACCGAGATCACTGATCTCCTCCAAATCTGGCCTCTTGTGCATCCTCAATTTCCTTCGCTCCACCATTGGCCCCAAGCTCTGGAATTCTCTCCACCTCCTCTCTCCTTCTTTAAGTCGCTCCTTTAAACCTACCTCTTGGACCAAGCTTTTGCTCACCTTTCCTAATGTCTCCTTATGTGGCTGGGTGTCAATTTTATCTGATAATGCTGTTGTGAGATGTTTTACTGCGTTAAAGGCGCTATATAAATGCAAGTTGTATTCGTGACCCATTGATGAACAATATTCTTGCTGTTGAATGACTTGCGTTTCCAAATACAGGATGGAAGGAGGATCACCAAGTTGGCTGCCTAATGGTTCAGTGGCAGCTAAAGTCCTCCACCGTGTAGGTGCACACTCCTGTGGATGCCGTGTGAACAAAGTGGACAATGCACCAATGCGTAAACCAGAGCAAAACCTGAAATACGAAGAAAAAAAAATCCAAATCCAAAATCTGTTCTTCTATTGTGGAAATTTGGAAGCCATGGATCAATTAAGCTAGTGCGGAGTTTACCAGCATCACCACCATCGATGCATAAGCCTCACAAATTCAGTAATAACTGATGCTGGGTCGTGACTGTGCGAGTAGAGGAAGCATGGGGGCATTTTCATCATCATGCCACCCACGACCACTAACGCATAAAGCGTCAGCTGTGGCTCAGTGGGCAGCACTCTCACCTCTGAGTCAGAAGATTGTGGGTTCAAGTCCCAGGAGTGGGACTTGAGCACATATAGCAAGGCTGACACTCCAGTGCAGTGCTGAGGGAGCGCTGTACTATCGGAGGTGCTGTCTTTCGGATGAAATGTTAAACTGAGGCCCCGTCTGCTCTCTCAGGTGGATGAAAAAGATTCCACGACACTACTTTGAAGAAGAGTAGGGGAGTTATCCTAGGTGTCCAGGCCAATATTTATCCCTCAATCAACGTATCAAAAAAAAACCCAGGTAATCAGGTCATTATCACATTACTGTTTGTGGGAACAAGCTTGTGTGCAAATTGGCCGCCGCATTTTCTACATTACCACAGTGATTACACTCCAAAAAGTATTTCATTGGCTGTAAAGCGTTTTGAGATGTCCGGTGGTCGTGAATGATGTTATATAAATCCTAAGGGAAGGAAGAGCATCTGGGAAGGCGCTGAGCACCTCGAGTCTCGTCGCCAAGAGCATGCAGAAATCAAGCGCAGGCAGCGGAAGGAGCGTGCGGCAAATCAGTCCCACCCACCCCTTCCCTCAACGACTGTCTGCCCCACCTGTGACAGAGACTGTAATTCCCATATCGGACTGTTCAGCCACCTGAGAACTCACTTTTAGAGTGGAAGCAAGTCTTCCTTGATTTCGAGGGACTGCCTATGCTGATGATATATAATTCCAAGTCTTTCTTTCCTTTCTTTTAAAGCTGGTGGTGGTGTTTAGAAGGGCATCTACCAGCTTTTGGAATAAACATGCTCCTCAAACTATATGGCCCAGAAATTGCAGTCGGAGGCTTCCTTCATACGAACGCCTCCGACACAAAAAAAATCTACGAAAATACCTGGTGGTCCCGGAGGAACATAGGATTCCAGTCAGAGACCTAGATTTGCTGCACAGCGCACGGGAAGATGTCTTTCTGATACGTTCGTACATGCTGGAGTCACATGGGCCTCGACCACCAATCACTATGCAGTATTCTCAATGATAAAACTGGGAACCCTGTTTGTACGAACTCCCATTACTATCAATGAGAAAAACACCTAAAACACCGAAACACAGCTCAATAATTTAATAAAACACCTCACATATTTAAAATTAATTTAGTTTAAATGTAATTAAAAGTTTTAGAAAAAAAATATATTTTTAGGAATTTTTTAAATATGTTTTAATAGGATTAAAAATAAACTTACCTTAATGGACAGGGTTTTAATATAAAAATGAGTGTTTAAATTTAATTTTTCTATGTTTGAAAAGTGTTAAGCAGGTAAAAGTCGACTATGTACCTGCTTTTACCACGTGTAAGAGTTTGAAGGATATTTACTGGGCAAGAGTTGGGCAAATAGCCATATCTTTGCCCCGCGGATGTCCTTCTCCTGGGGATGCGTAGAATCTAAACGGAGAAATCTTGACTCATCGGAAAAGTCGGTTCACGGCGCATGCGCATCTCGCCGAGAACCAGCATTTGCGAGGCCTCTTCAGGTATATGCGCACATCGTACACTCCCGCAATTTTCAGGCCAATATATTACAAATTAAATTCCACCAGTTTATTTGTCCTGATTGGCAAGAAGTGGTCTCCAGCTTTACAACCTGCAAAGAATTGAGAACCTTAACGTGACAGGTTTAACCTTCTTTTGATACACCGCCTATGAGTTTACTTTAACTTAGCATTTTAAGGAAGCAAGCGCTCTACTCGGAACTCCTTCACGGCAAATGAGCCAAAGGTGGGCAGAGGGACACCCTCAAAGCCTCCCTGATAAAGTGCAACATCCCCACTGACACCTGGGAGTCCCTAGCCAAAGACCGCCCAAAGTGGAAGATGTGCATCCGGGAGGGCGCTGAGCACCTCGAGTCTCATCGCCGAGAGCATGCAGAAATCAAACGCAGGCAGTGGTAAGAGCATGCGGCAAACCAGTCCCATCCACCCCTTTCCCTCAATGACTATCTGTCCCACCTGTGACAGGGACTGTGGCTCTCATATTGGACTGTTCAGCCACCTAAGGACTCATTTTAAGAGTGGAAGCAAGTCTTCCTCGATTCCAAGGGACTGCCAATGATGATGAGCACTTACTGTATGTGGGGATAAATCTGTGACTCTGTCGATAAGACGGAGGGCATTGATACAGATCAAGCACAATGCAATTCGGCAACAAAATGATTCGTATTAGAAATCAATTAGTATACAGTAGCTGGATTTTACCCTGAATGAAATGATTGCAGCGTACAATCAATATTGCACTAAGCATGTTTTATACAGCGTCAGTTTTCAAAATCCCCAAAGGTTTTTTCCGGAGATGAATGTGTTTTTCAGCGATCTTACTATCAGTGAGGGGCCAAAATGGAAAGAGCAAATTATAGACCTCCCCCCTTAGCTCAAAAATTCAAAATTAAACTCCAATATGTATTGCTCATTAATGATTTAGTTATCCACCATGGATTACCATCCAATGGATATATATTTAATGGCTCCATTATATTCAATCCAAAATAACCCATTAAAGAGTTTGAAAACTGCTGCATTAAGCATCAATCCAACAACTATAAGTAGCCCCCCCAGAGGGCAAATGTGCATTATTTAGTTTGTGAAATAAATCAGTTCAAACATCGTCCCGAAGCCAGCGGTCTTGTGCTTTGCTTGTTTCAATTAGTTTACTGCAGCTCAAAGGAGCAGATTTGACTTTTATTTTAGCAGCAGGGCCCACATGTAAAAGAAATAGATTTAGAATGAATCATACCACAGAGTCCGACTGCAAATGATTAGAGAAATACTTGAAAACACTTTTGACATGTAACGGTTACATTACAAAAAAAAATCTATTTCGGCGCTGTGAAATCTTTTTATAATGAATTGTCCCAGAAAACTGGAAGAAAGGCTTGGACCAGACGTCTCAAAGCGCTTTACAGCCAATGAAATACTTTTTGGAGTGTAGTCATTGTTTTAATGAAGGAAACGTGGCAGCCAATTTACACACAAGCAAGCTCTCACAAAAAGCAATGTGATAATGACCATATTTCTGTGTTTTTTGTTATGTTGATTGAGGTATAAATATTGGCCAGGACACCCCCCCTGCTCTTCTTCGAAATAGTGCATTGGGATCTTTTACATCCACTTGAGAGGGCAGACTGGGCCTCGGTTTAAAATCTTATGCGAAAGACGGCACCTCCGACAGTGCAGCACTCCCTCAGCACTGCACTGGGAGTGTCAGCCTAGAATTTTGTGCTCAAGTTCCTGGAGTGGGACTTGAACCCACAACCTTCTGTTTCAGAGACGAGATGGCGATGCATTGAGCCACAGCTGACGCTAAGCAGTTCCTCACACTGACTGGAAGTATTGTGTGTGTTATACTAGAAGGGCTGAGGGAGGAATACTCATTATGTTGGTGCTGTGATCAGCAGGGTAACGTTGTGGAATGTCAGTCAGTCAACATGGCTTTCTAAAATTACGTGTTAACGAAAAAGTAGTTAACAGATTGTTCAGTCAGGGCATGGAAATGAAGAGTGGAATCATTCTGTCCATGATGGTGTGTGGGGTTTATTGCAAATTGTTACTGCTGGTTTTGAAATAACTGCCGACTGGTTGGTGCGGGGAGTCAGTGCACTGTCCTTTCACCTCCGAGACTTTGGCTTCTAATGCAGCTCAAACCCATAAATCTAAGTCTTTGATGAATATAAGGGTTCTAAACAGGAATTAGTTTTGAAGACCTCAACTATTCAGCATTGGGCCACTGCAGTAAAATGGCCAATGATTCATCAGATATTGGCAACGGAGCAAACCACAGATACAGGTAGTCAGGGGAAGGGAAAAAATCCACACTGGTGCAGTAGGCTGGGGTTAACGCACAATGGGAAAGAATGATTTCAGTCATTATGTGCAGCAAAATCTGAAACCATGTTCTCTTTGAATGGATTTCCAAGGTTGCTACACATACACCAGAGCAGATTCTTGCCAATTGTTGAATTGGAGTATGGAGCGATAACACTACAGCTGGTGATTTTGTCCTGCCCAAAATGGAAAGAGCTCTGAACAGAGCACAGAAATACACATATTTCACAACACAACTACCACCCATGCATAAACAGCACCATTAATTGCGGGCCTTTAGCAATTTCTCCCAAAGTAGCAAATCATAAATTAAGCCGTTTTTTGAGATTCAGAATGGAATAAAATAAGCCTAATAATTTAGTACCCCTGTGGAGCTGACATTCCTGGGTTTCTCAATGTTATTAAATCAATTGATGTGAGTAGGTACTGGTGGAGTATCAGGAGAGTGTACCAATGGACAACGTATCAGTTATGTTCAGAATAACTCCACGAGGCTGTGTTGTAAGCTCAAACCATTGTGACCTTGGTCTCTTTAATATAACTCCAAAGTGAGGCAGCAGCACGGTGGGCTACCTTTTTACCTGCTTGCTCCAGGGTACACAGGTGACCCATAGGTCTCCCACAGGTGTGCCCCCTTGTGGCAAGTCTGACACATAGGTTAGGTTCACACACATAACAGTATCCATGTTTACTGCTATTCTGAGCATTCCCTTCCTCAAAAGAGGGGTTAAAAAAAACAGTAGCAAGATGGCCAGTTTAATTTAAAGGGCCATTTACTCATGAACTCATGCCTCTTTCCACAGGGCTGCAGACTCTCAATGAGAAGTGTGCGTTAGTCCGAGGGAAAATACTAGAATCTATTATAAAAGACGTGGTAACAGGGCACTTAGAAAATAATAGGATTGGGCAAAGTCAACATGGATTTATGAAAGAGAAATCATGTTTGACAAATCTGTTATAGTTTTTTGAGGTTGTGACCAGCAGAATAGATAAGGGAGGAACTAGCGAATGTGGTGTATTTGGAACAATGCAGAGGTGTTTCTATCCAAGAGCATGGGATTAGTGGCCATTGCTGGGGTATATTACAATCTTGATGACGTCCAATCCAGTCACTCCCTTCACTGCCGTTGCTCTCCTGCTCCCTGGAGTGGTATGCCGCCACGCTGCTCCTTCTGTTCCCCGGCCTGCTCCGATGAATTGGTCACTGATTGGGAGCGGGGCAGCTACTGCAGGAGCGGCGAGGTTGGAGCGAAGGAACGGCGAAAGATTGTAGAGGGACGTGATCGAGGCCAAGGAGAGGCGTGAGTTCGGGGCCCAGAAGAGGCGAGGGCCCAGGGGCAGCACGGGCCAGCCCACACTGCGATATGTGCGTGCACTAGGTCCCTGCAGCAGAGCTGGTCTCCAGTCGTCTTGGTTAATCCTTGCCACTGGACCAAGGCCGAGCTCTGTCAAGCCCGTGTGGTGGCTAGTGTGCAACGGCCACCACACGTTAAAAAATTCCACGCACAGGCATCTTCCACCCTTCAAGATTTAGTTCAGAATATGGAATATTTGGTCCTTCATTGAAACACCTGTGAACTTTTTGGCGTGGAAGCAAATCATTCTCGATTCGAGGGACTGACTATGATGATGATATTACAATGTAGCAGGACCACCCAAGAGTTAAGGAGCCATAGCGGATTCACAACTTGTAGCAGGTAAATTAATTTAGTGCAATAGAAGCAGCGAACAGAGCAGGTTGGTGGCTTCGGCTCACTGGGGAGGGAAGTGATTTATAAAGTCCTGCAAGGTTAGCCAACCACCCACAATTCAGGGAGAGTGACAATGAAGGTTATTACTGTTCTCGAGCTCTGTTTTACAGGTAACCGCAGGGGACAGATGGGGAGTCTGCCATTCAGCTCCATTCGTTATCTCCAGTAATACTTCACGCCCCTCAAAAATAATGGCCAAAACAGATCGTGACACATATGGGAACCTCTGTCTGTTAGTTGCCAATACACTGAGAAATGGCTGACTGAAGAAATTATACATTAAAGTCTACTTCTATTTCTAAGTTTTGTGCAGTTTGAGTATTTTGCTGTGTCTCCCTGCTTCTCCATATAGAAACATAGAAATTTACAACACAGTGGGAGGCCATTTTGGCCCATCGTGTCCACGCCGGCCGACAAAGAGCCGCACGGCATTTCGTCAGCAGCCGTAAAGGCCTTGAACAATGATGGAAAGACAAAGAGCACCCAGCCCGACCAGTCCGTCTCTCACAAATGTGACACCCGTTATACTGAAACATTCTACACTCCACTCCAACCAGAGCCATGTGATCTCCTGGGAGAGGCAAAAACCAGATAAAAACCCAGGCCAATTTATGGAGAAAAAAAATCTGGGAAAATTCCTCTCCGACCCATCCAGGCGATCAAAACTAGTCCAGGAGATCACTCTGGCCGTATTCGATTCCCTGCAGTACTTATAAGCAATATTCATCCGGATTTTGCAGTCGGCAGTGTAACTACGGGTTACGCCGCTGGCATCTGAACCGAAAGCGCACTTACCTGCTGGGAACCCTCCTCCAAGAAATTGTTGTCAGACGCTGCGGGGTGGAGGGCAGCATAGTGGCCCAGGGATCCCAGTGGTGCCACGTGTGTGTACATGTACCTGGGATCACGGTGCTCCAATCAGCAAACAGACGGTCTCTCATTAATACTATTACAGATCATTATCATTATAGCTTTTAAAATTAAATATCTTACTTGGATTTGTCAGGAGGTAGCCCCTTACGCTGTGCAAACAGAACCTGCACCTGTTTGCACGAGTTATAAAATGATCATGTGGAATTAGTGGGCAGTTAGCCCAAGTTTCCGTCAGTAATGAGTATTTGTGACAGTGCGGATCATCGCAAGTTCAGGAGGCAGATTCTGACCCATTATGTGTCATCTGTCAATAATTCTGACCAATAGTGTTAAGCTGAAAGCATTGAGTGGGGGGGGGGGGGGTGCGTGTTATTCCATATTATCCCATATATTCTGCTTTAAATGATTTACTGTCATTAGTGGTTAATTGTTTAACCTGAGCTTACTAACCTTTTGACAGCCATGAGTAAAGATAGACGTTTCAGATAATAAATAATTTGATCTACTTAATAGAGTCTGCTGTCTAACCATAAACACAACAGCAAGCACTGGGGAAGAAACCCCACTGGAAAACCAGCCACTACAGCCAGTGTTAGTTAGACGGGAGACTCCTTGGCCAGACCTACCAGTGAACTCTGCAATTGGAAACTATCGTGTCCCTTTACATATATTACAACACTTTGAGGCTGTCTTTTCTATGCAATGAGAAAAAGACGGACTGCAAGCTACAGTAACACTCAATCCATTTGAATATCATAGGCAGTCCCTCGAAGCGAGGATGACTTGCTTTCACGCCAAAAAGGGATGAGTTCACAGGAGTTTCAATGAAGGATCTAATATTCCAGATTCCGAACTACATCTTGGAGGGTGGAAGATGCCTGTGCGTGGATTTTTTTAACATCGGGTAGCCGTTGCACACCAGCCACCACACGGGCTTGACAGAGCTAGGTCTTGGTCCAGTGGTAAGGATTACTCAAGACGACTGGAGACCAGCTCTGATGCACAGACCTAGTGCGTACACATATCACAGTGTGGGCTGGCCCATGCTGCTCCTGGACCCTTGTCTCTTCTGGGCCTCTCCTGTGCCCCGGTCACTTTCTTCTATGGACTCTTGCTGCTCCTTCGCCCCTCCTGATGTGCCTGCCCGCACT